>NC_041403.2:7815641-8186475 GCF_900747795.2 Erpetoichthys calabaricus | reverse complement strand
GGGCCGGCCGTTCCATTATTTACTTATTAAAAACAGACCTGCTATGCCACACCGGAGTATAGCCTGATGGAAGCACTGCTGGTTCAGATGGAAGCCTCCTGAAACAGAGTCCCCCTCCCTGCAGCACCCCCTGGTGGCACCCAAGGACCCCTACAAGATTTTCCTTCAGGACTATGACTCCCATACATCACTGTGGGCGTCCTTACTGGGACCACACCAGTGGAGCACTGCTCTTTATCATACTGGGGAAGAACTGCTCTCGATATCCCAGTTCCCTCTTACTTTCCATTAATCTTTCCCTTTGTATGGGATGTTGAAACAGCTCCAATCCCGGCTGGGTTATGCCTCCTTCCATACCGTCCTAACATTATAGAAACTCTCCCTGGTTTAATGAAAAAACTCAAGCTCTTAAATTAGAGTGTAGAAAACTGGAGTGTAGATGGAGAACAACAAAGCTACATGTCTTTCAAATTGCATGGACAGAGAGTGTTAAAAAATATAAAAAAGCTCTCTTTAAAGCTCGCTCAGAATACTATTCTTACAATAATAGATAGCAATAATAAAAATCCTCGGGTACTGTTTAGAACACTGGCTAAATTAATAAATGGGAATTCAGATCTACAGTGCAAAATACCAACAGATATTAGCAGTACAGAGTTTATGAACTTCTTCAATGAGAAAATTAAAAATTTAAGATCCCAGATCTCAGCATCACAGTACAAACCGCATAGTAGCTTAGCAGGTCCTGTCAAACATTGCATTCAGCACTTTAATAATTTTAATCCTGTAACTGAGCAGGAAGTCTTAACTTTAATTTCTAAAATGGAACCCACTACTTGTTCGCTAGATCCAGTGCCAACAAAACTAGTAAAAAGTGCAATGGATGTTCTTGCAGCGCCTATTTTTAGCATTATCAATGGTTCATTATTGCATGGCACAGTACCTGATGCCCTAAAAGTGTCAGTCATTAAACCATTACTTAAAAAGTCAGACCTTGACCCACATATACTAAATAATTATAGGCCTATTTTAAATTTACCCTTTCACTCTAAAATACTAGATAAAATAGTCGGCAGTCAGCTTCAGAGACACCTTACGCATTAAAATTTATTTGAGAAATTCCTGTCTGGTTTTCGCACTGGTCATAGTACAGAAACAGCACTAACAAGGGTTGTAAACGACATTCTGATCTCCTCTGATGAAGGAAACTCCACTGTAATTATGTTGTTAGACTTAAGCGCAGCGTTTGACACCGCTGACCATTCTATTTTACTGCACAGGCTAGAAATGATGTTGGGCTTACAGGCACTGTGCTCGCTTGGTTTAGTTCTTATTTATCAAATCGATTCCAATATGTACAGAAATGTGCTGTCAGGACTCCATGATTACACACAGAAGTTCAATATGGTGTCCCGCAGGGCTCAGTACTCGGACCTTTACTGTTTTCACTTTATATGCTTCCACTGGGATCTCTCATTAGGAAACATAATGTTAATTTTCACTCGCATGCAGATGATACCCAGTTATACCTTTCATTTAAATCAAATGAAGTTTCTCCAGTGTTGTCTTTAATTAGTTGTGTTAGTGAATTAAAGGAGTGGATGGATGAGAACTACTTGTCTTTAAATACAGAAAAAACAGAGATGTTAATTATTGGAGGGAATGATGCTGATCACAACAATATTTTGTCATCATTTAACTCAGTTGGAATCACCATTAATTTTACTGAATCAGCCCGCATTCTTAGACTTATCTTTGACTCTAGCATGTCATTTAAAGCGCATATTACAAAGTTGTCCAAATCATGTTTCTTGCATCTTAAAAATGTTGGGAAATTAAGGCACTTTCTAAATAAACAGAATTCTGAGAAACTAATTTATGCATTTATTTCTAGTAGGATTGACTACTGCAGTGCGGTGTTCACTAGATGTTCAAACTGCTCTTTATTCAGCCTTCAGTTAATCCAAAATGCTGCTGCAAGAATTATTACAAGAACAAGAAAATACGAACACATATTAGGATTAATAAAATAACAGTGGGAGGTTGAGCTTTTAGTTACAGGGCCCCAAAACTGTGAAATGGTCTGCCTGTCACTATAAGAGATGCCCCTTCAGTCTCAGCTTTTAAGACTCACTACTTCAGTTTAGCACACCCTGACTAGAGCTGCTGATTAGCTGTATAGACTGCATCTCTTTTGTCAGTCATTAGCACTAAAACATAAGTAACACGATAGTTATAATTGTATACTAACCCTCACTTATTCTGTTTCTCTTCTCGGTACTCAAATGTGGCACTTGGTGCCACGGCCCACCTGACAAGATGTTTTGCCTGCCTAAGGTAAAGTCATCCCTGATGTAGGATCACAGGAATCGTCGCGTAGAGGGGTCCTTTCATCGGATTGGCTGGCCCAGCACTGACTCAGCTGTGGAATGGCCAAATGGGGGAGGCAGCTTGAAGGCTGAGGTCTCCAGGACTCTAACCAAATCCAAATCATATTATGTGATATCATTTACTTTTAAATTCTGGTCCATACTTGTAAAATTTTTATTTTTATAATGTATTGAGGATTTGTTCTGTTCTGTGTATTGTACTGTATTGTATTGTATTGACCCCCTTCTTTTTGACACCCACTGCACGCCTAACCTACCTGGAAAGGGGTCTCTCTCTTTGAACTGCCTTTCCCAAGGTTTCTTCCATTTTTTCCCTAAAAGGGTTTTTTTGGGAGTTTTTCATTTGTCTTCTTAGAGAGTCAAGGCTGGGGGGCTGTCAAGAGGCAGGGCCTGTTAAAGCCCATTGCGGCACTTCTTGTGTGATTTTGGGCTATGCAAAAATAAATTGTATTGTATTGTATTGTTTTTTATTATGGCATCCCAGCTGGGAAAGGGTCCAGTGCAAGACTTAAAAACAAATCATGACATTCATTGACATTCATTGGGTATGCTGTGTCAGATATTTAGGATTATAACTCCTCCATATTTTCAGGAATTCAGACACTGTGGGGCCATAAGGACCTGGGAGAGAGAGAGAGAGAGAGAGAGAGAAAGAGAGAGAGAGATCTTATCAGAAGAGGCGGAGCCTGGGAGATACGCTATCAGAAGAGGCGGAGCCTGGAAGAGACCCTGTCACAAGCCATCCTGAGAAGTCGTGCAGAGGAGTGTGTGCGTGTGTGTGTGTGTGTGCAAGCATGAATGAATAAGAGAAAGCGAGATGATGAAGCGCTTAAAGAGCAGCACTTACGATCATGTCCATCCATCCATTTTCCAACCTGCTGAATCTGAACACAGGGTCACGGGTGTCTGCTGGAGCCAATCCCAGCCAACACAGGGCACAAGGCAGGAACTAATCCCAGGCAGGGTACCAACCCACCGCAGGACACACAGAAACACACCCACACACCAAGCACACACTAGGGCCAATTTAGAATCGCCAATCCACCTAACCTGCATGTCTTTGGACTGTGGGAGGAAACCGGAGCGCCCAGAGGAAACCCACGCAGACACGGGGAGAACATGCAAACTCCACGCTGGGAGGACCCGGGAAGCGAACCCAGGTCCCCAGGTGTCCCAACTGCGAGGCAGCAGCGCTACCCACTGCGCCACCGTGCCACCCACTTACAATCATGTGAAAAAGTTAATACACCCCTTGGAAATGGTTGACTTTCTCAACATATTTCAACAGGTAAACATTAGATCTTCATGCAGACAATGCCTACAGATAAGCATGATAAACGTCAATAAATGACACACCATCTGACATGATGTATTCATTCTCATAATCTAAATTAACATAAATGCAGATTTGGTCACTTGGAAAAAGTAAGTCCACCCTTACATTTATCACTTCTTTAAATCCATCAGATTAGAATCAGGTGTTCCAATGATTAGAACCTTCTTAGGAAGTATGCAGGTGTACCTGACTGTCTTAAACCTCAGATATCGAGAATCTGGTGGTCTTTTGCTATTGACGACTGAGGTGTCATCATGACAAGATCAAAGGTGCTTTCTAAAATTCACAGAAAGAAGGTTGTGGACTCCAAGAAGTCTGACAAAGTATTTAAAAAATCACCAAATTATTTGAAATCAATCATTCCACTATAAGGAAAATCATCTACAGGTGGTGTTGATTTCATTGTTGATTTCAAATGAATGCTAATTTTTTGAGGACTGACTAGCCCGGCAAATTCACCACAAGAGGTGACTACTTGATACTAAAAGAAGACTCCAAGAAACTTAAAATTTAATCCTGGGATCTGCATGTATCTCTTGCAGTAGTGCTGTATATAAAATCTGAAAGACATTACATAAATTTGACCCACATGTGAAGTGTGCCCAGTGCCAATGCTAAGTTAATTTGCACCCTAGGCCGAGCTTGTTAGTGTGCCAACTGACTGTTCGGAAGCAAACCCGTACAGCTGACTCCCCCCTTTCATGATATGCGCCTAATTCACCTTAATTGTGGTGCCAGCCCTGCGTGTGCCAGAAAAAAGCCTTGCAATCCAAGAAGAACCTTAGAACAAGACTACGGTGTGCCATTGAATATCTAGGCAAACACCAGGCCTTCTGGAACAATGTGCTCTGACATCTGAATTAATGATAGTGTTGTTTGGCCACAGTAACATGTTTATCGCAAACTGAAGACAACATTTCAGCAGAATAACTTCATTCCAACTGTAAAGCATGGTGGTAGAAATGTTCTGGTTTGGGGTTGCTTTGCTTTCTTCAGGCCTGGGTAGCCTGCAGTCATCAAAACAACTGTCAATTCAGCATCATATCCAAGTGTTCTTGAGAAGAATGTGAGGCTGTCTGTCCAAAAGTTGAATTTGGACCAGAAATGGGCCCTTCAGAATGATAATGATCTGAAGCACGCTTCCGAATCCTTCCAAGGAATGGCTCAAAAGGAAGAAATAGGAGGGGTTATGGACTGGCCATGTCAAAGCCCTGATTTGAACCTAATTGGAATTTTGTGGGGGGGGAATGGGGGGTTTGAAATGGTCACGACATGCCAGAAAACCCACAAACATCTCACAACTGAAGGAATTTTGCACAAAGAAATTAACAAAAATGTCATAGAGTTAATATCAGAGACTGGTGGACAGTTACAAGAAGTCAAGAAGAAACACCAGCTTCTGTGCCCAAGGATGGACTTACATTTTCTCCAGAAGACTATTACATCTCTTGATGTTTTTGTTGAGTAAATGATTAGGGAGGTACATTTTATTTGCATTTTTATTATCACCTTTATCTGTAGGCACTGTCTCCATGAAGACGTAGTGTTTATCTGACTCAAATATGTTGAAAAAGATAACAATTTCCATGGGGTGTACTTACTTTTTCACATGACTGTATAAGATGAAAGCTGAGGCTCCACCATGTCAAGTTGTCATTTTATCAAATAGGAGCCACCAGGTGCCAACACCCAGCCATGAGGCACAAAGATAACACACCAGTCATCACAGAAGCTCAGGCACAGAGGAGCGTGCAGCAAGCCCACAGGGTAGTTGGGATTCTTCCAGCGGCTTGCGTAGGGCGAGCATTGGTAGAAGCACTCAATCCTCTTCATGAACTTTTCACATCTGCAAAGAGAAAAGAAAAAGAGAGAGATAAATAAAATGTGCCATTGAGTTAAGACAGGATCATGCCCCATGGACTATGATGTTTGCTGATGACATTGTGAACTGTAGTGATAGTAGGGAGCAAGTTGAGGAGACCCTGGAGTGGTGGAGATCTGCTGTAGAGAGGAGAGGAATAAAGGTCAGTAGGGACACCAAGACAGAGTACATGTGTGTGAATGAGAGGGAGGTCAGTGGAATGGTGAGGATGCAGGGAGTAGAGTTGGCAAAGGTGGAGGAGTTTAAATACTTGGGATCAACAGTACAGAATAATGGGGACTGTGGAAGAGAGGTGAAGAAAAGAGTGCAGGCAGGGTGGAGAAGAGTGTCAGGAGTGATTTGTTACAGACGGATATCAGCAAGAGTGAAAGGGAAGGTCTACAGGACGGTGGTGAGACCAGCTGTGTTATATGGGTTGGAGACGGTGGCACTGACCAGCAAGCAGGAGACAGAGCTGGAGGTGACAGAGTTAAAGATGATAAGATTTTCTTTGGGTGTGACGAGGATGGACAGGATTAGAAATGAGGACATTAGAGGATAAGCTCAAGTTGAATAGTTGGGAGACAAAGACAGAGAGGCGAGATTGTGTTGGTTTGGACATGTGCAGAGGAGAGGTGAGGGGTATATTGGGAGAAGGGTGCTAAGGATAGAGCTGCCAAGCAAGAGGAGAAGGGAAAGGCCTAAGAGGAGGTTTATGGATGTGGTGAGAGAGGACATGCAGGTGATGGGTGTGACACAGCAACATGAGGAGGACAGGAAGATATGGAAGAAGACGATCCGCTGTGGCAATCCCTAATGGGAGCAGCCGTAAGAAGAAGAAGAAGAATTGAGTTAAGACAGGAAAAGTGCTATAAAGTGAAAAATAACCAGACAAGAATGGCCATTATATTGCAGACTCTTATCACAGTGACCCCTACTGGCTTGAACATAATGGCTGATAAAAGCAGCCACTCTTGAGTCTGGAGATGAGCTCTGGTCCTTCTAAACTGAGAAGGAATCTGAGAGAAACTAAAAAAGGCAGGTTGAACTTAGTGTAGGTAGACCTGGAGAATATGGAACAATGGTGACCCCCCGCCCCCCTGTCCCACATGCAGACAAGCAACAGTAAGTGCTTTTATTTAAATACCTTTGCTCTGTTTTCCTTTTTGCTGGAACTGCATTGTTTAAATTTCTTACTGTGCTGTTGCTTTCGGGCTGTGTCTCCACATCACAGGAACGACCAGGGGAGTTAGCCTGTTCAAAGTATATACTCCCCGGACACACTAGAGGGCAGCATCCATGTGTCGCTGCTCCCATTTTCTAGACTACGGGGCAGGCTGGGAATCGTAGTCCCGTCAGTGAGCCCTGCTGGGAGATTATGGATGCCACCAGGGGGAGCTACAGAGATCGATCATCCCTACTTTATGAAACTTCGGCCTGACCCAGATGTGCCTACTCATGGACTTTGTCAAAATACCAGAAGTACTTCCAAGGTCCGGCTTGAAAGGAGCCCTCCACCTCACCTCGGGGAGTCAGAGCTAGGGGGCAGCAGATTACACTTGTGAGGAGGAAAAGGAGTTGGGAGGAAGAGAAGAAAGATGAAGGTTGCACCGTATATACAGTGGTGTGTAAGGTAACCGAACATTGTTCGTGTCATTTGCATCCAGGGGTTTGATGCTCGGTGGCACCCCCTATTTGTCACAATACAGTACTCATTTTTTAATTCTCTTATTAAGTGTCTTTTTGGGATTGTTCTGTATGCGTGTTTTTTATTTAAAATAGTGGTGTTTATTAATTATCTTTCAACTCCCTATTATGCTAAACAGGAGTAGGCAATATACCCAAAAATCCATAATTGCCCAAGAATAAAAAATTCTAATAGTTGGCAGATAATTGTTATGATGTATTTGCATGAACTTTTCTGACAGAAGAATATTTTTGAAACAAATGTACTATTGACTAATTGTGTCCAGTTGTGAAACTCTTACCTGTCGGAATGCTTGTTAAGGCTCTGCTACTCAGATTCCATAGCCGCTGCTCACCTCTCTCCAACAAAAGAGTACAGTGTGGTTTTATTTCGCCCTAAAGCTTTCAGTTGCTCTCCACCACTGCTGCCAAATAAGCGCAACACTAAAGCACACAGATCCCTCACTCTTTCCTGTTTGCATCAGCTGCACGGCCCCCTGGGTAATACCTCTAAAGCAGGGGTCTCCAACACGGCGCTCGCAACCCCTTTTCCAAGTAGCTCACCAAAGGGTTAATGAATCCTACATAAATTTGAAAACTTGATTAGTCAAATCAGGGGTGAGCGATCTTTCCAAAAAAATCATATCACGATCCTTTGAACACAAAATCACGAGCCACAATCTGAATTGCAATCTACCGTTCCAATGTGGCATACACTTAAGAGAATATCCGGACTCAAACTCATCAAGACCAAAGTAACACTTTATTTTAAATATCAAACAAAATTGAATTCAATTGTTCTCTCGTTTGCTAGCTAAGTGGAGTTAAGGAACACGTCCCGAAGCTGGCGAGTGAGTGAGGAAGGATCCTCCCTTCGGGCCCGTTGTGTGGACCTCGGATTCGCACAAATAAATCGGTACTGCAAGGGAAATATGATACATAATGAAATGAGAGAAGTCGCAAAATCAACCGGAATATTCAAGCAAGGCAGCACGGTGGCGCAGTGGGTAGCGCTGCTGCCTCGCAGTTGGGAGACCTGGGGACCTGGGTTCGCTTCCCGGGTCCTCCCTGCGTGGACTTTGCATGTTCTCCCCGTGTTTGCGTGGGTTTCCTCCCACAGTCCAAAGACATGCAGGTTAGGTGGATTGGCGATTCTAAATTGGCCCTAGTGTGTGCTTGGTGTGTGGGTGTGTTTGTGTGTGTCCTGCAGTGGGTTGGCACCCTGCCCAGGATTGGTTCCTGCCTTGTGCCCTGTGTTGGCTGGGATTGGCTCCAGCAGACCCCCATGAACCTGTGTTCAGATTCAGCGGGTTGGAAAATGGATGGATGGATGGATGGATATTCAAGCAAATTGTAAAAAAAAACCCCAATCTAAATCTGTTAAGAAGTTCTCTTGTGAAAAACGGACAGACAGACAGACATTGGATTTTATATATTATATATTAGTAAACCTTCAAAATAATGTGCAGTTCAAGTCTCAACAGCATTCCTGGAGCTTAGTAGAGCCTGATAACTATAAGAATCTTCACCAAGCAGCTCTGAAAATGTCTGCTTTGTTTGGGTCTCCATACCTCTGAGAGTCTGACATGAATGTCATGAAATCAAAGTTCAGAACAAGACTGACAGACGAATAATTAAATGACTCCATAAGAGTGAACCTCAGTGGCTCCACTCCACCGTACACTTGCCTCTCTTGTTGAATCATCTAATCAAAAAACACATCACACATGCAACTGGACATGTGAATAAGGTGACACAGTGACATGTGACAAACTGACATATGATTAAGTCATATCTGTTGTGGCAGGAGACTAGGGGCCAGACCTGGAAGGACCGAGAGGCGGTCTATATGTCCCCCGGGCCACAAGGGGGCAACCGCCCTGGATAGTGAGGGGACCACGTGGATGGAGCAAGGAGGCTCAAACCCATTGGGGCCCATGGACACCACCAGGGGGCGCCCCGAGCATCGTGGAGCCTGAGAAATCTGCACTTCCGCCACACTTGGGAAGGTGGAGGAAGGACCTTCCAGGGATGCCCGGAGTGCTTCTGGGTGCTCGTGCGGCACTTCCACCACACCAGGAAGTGCCACCGGAAGGACATCAGCGAGCACCTGGAGCACATCCGGGTGACTATAAAAGGGGCTGCCTTCCTACACTCAGGGAGCGAGAGTCGGGTGCTGGAGGCGGACGAGGCTACAGCGCAAGTAAGAAAGGCGGCCCACGGACATTGAAAGGCCCATGATTTGGGGAGATTGATGCGGGAGCACTGTGTGCTGTGCGGGACTGTGTGAGGGACATTATTGTTAACTAGTCATTCAGCCCGTTACAATAACGGGCGCTAGAACAGTAGTGCATAAACATTAGTAGGAACAGTCTATATTAAATGGCAAGGGACTTTGACCTCATTATTTTTGTTGGTTGTATTTTTCCTTCTTTCAGCCTTTCTTTTCTTGATGTTTACTTGCTCAGCTGACCGTTCTTCGTGGGCTTCTGCTGTGTATTGTGTGTCTTTAATTTTCTGTGATAGTAATACTGTCTTGTACATCCGCTGGCTTGTACGTCCGTAATATACCTTTAATTTTCTCTGGTGGTAATACAGGCGTTCGCGTCGGTAATATGCCTTTAATCTCCTCTGACAGTAGCACTGGCTTGTATGTGGCTGTAATATGAGTCACTGTATTGTGTACCTTTAATTTCCTCTCGTAGTAATACTGGTTTGTATTTCCGTAAAACGCCTCTAATTTTCTCTGACAGTAATATCACGCTTCACACCGTGCCCCGTGCATGCGCACTTCACCAGAAGATACCCACACACGGACACCTGGACGCACACAGGGATTTTATTAAAGAGGATAAACCCGTGTGTTTTATAATAATACCGGTGTCTGTCTGATGGTGTTCGGGCTAGCTCTCACACTGTGTATTTGGAATTGCATTGTTTTGTTTTGACAGCGTGGTGGAGGGGTTTGCGTGTCCCAATGATCCTAGGAGCTCTGTTGTCCGGGGCTTTATGCCCCTGGTAGGGCCACCCAAGGCAAACTGGTCCTAGGTGAGGGATGAGACAAAGAGCGGTTAAACAAACCTCCTATGATGAAAAACAATTTTGGAAGGCGTTTTCCCTCGCCCGGACGCGGGTCATCGGGGTCCCCCTCTGGAGCCAGGCCTGGAGGTGGGGCTCGATGGCGAGCGCCTGGTGGCCGGGCCTGCACCCATGGGGCTCGGCCGGGCACAGCCCGAAGAGGCAACGTGGGTCCCCCTTCACATGGGCTCACCACCTATGGGAGGGGCCAAGGAGGTCGGGTGCAGTGTGAGTTGGGTGGTGGCCGAAGGCGGGGACCTTGGTGGTCCGATCCACGGCTACAGAAGCTGGCTCTTGGGACGTGGAATGTCACCTCTCTGAAGGGGAAGAAGCCTGAGCTAGTGCGCGAAGTTGAGAGGTTCCGGCTAGATATAGTCGGACTCACCTCGACGCACAGCTTGGACTCTGGAACCAATCTCCTTGAGAGGGGCTGGACTCTCTACCACTCTGGAGTTGCCCCCGGTGAGACGCGCCGAGCGGGTGTGGGTATACTTATTGCCCCCCGACTTGGAGCCTGTACATTGGGGTTTACCCCAGTGGACGAGAGGGTAGCCTCGTCTGCCTTCGGGTGGGGGGACGGGTCCTAACTGTTGTTTGTGCGTATGCACCGAACAGCAGTTCGGAGTACCCACCCTTTTTGGAGTCCCTGGAGGGGGTGCTAGAGGGCATACCTTCTGGGGACTCCCTCGTACTGCTGGGAGACTTCAATGCTCACGTGGGCAATGACAGTGAGACCTGGAAGGGCGTGATTGGGAGGAATGGCCCCCCCGATCTGAACCCGAGCGGTGTTTTGTTATTGGACTTCTGTGCTCGTCACGGATTGTCCATAACGAACACCATGTTCAAGCATAGGGGTGTCCATATGTGCACTTGGCACCAGGACACCCTAGGCCTCAGTTCGATGATTGACTTTGTGGTCGTGTCGTCGGACTTGCGGCCACATGTCTTGGACACTCGGGTGAAGAGAGGGGCGGAGCTGTCAACTGATCACCACCTGGTGGTGAGTTGGCTTAGATGGTGGGGGAGGATGCCAGTCAGGCGTGGTAGGCCCAAACGTGTTGTGAGGGTCTGCTGGGAACGTCTGGCAGAGCCCCCTGTCAGAAGTAGCTTTAACTCCCACCTCTGGCAGAACTTCGACCACATCCCGAGGGAGGTGGGGGACATTGAGTCCGAATGGGCCATGTTCCATGCCTCTATTGTTGAGGCAGCTGACTGGAGCTGTGGCCGTAAGGTGGTCGGTGCCTGTCGTGGCGGCAATCCCCGAACCCGTTGGTGGACACCGGCGGTGAAGGATGCCGTCAAACTGAAGAAGGAGTCCTACAGGTCCCTTTTGTCCTGTGGGACCCTGGAGGCAGCTGATAGGTACCGGCAGGCCAAGCGGAATGCGGCTTTGGTGGTTGCTGAGGCAAAAACTCGGGCGTGGGAGGAGTTTGGGGAGGCCATGGAGAACGACTTCCGGACGGCTTCGAGGAGATTCTGGTCCACCATCCGGCGTCTCAGGAAGGGGAAGCAGTGCAGTGTCAACACTGTATATGGTGGGGATGGTGCACTGCTGACCTCGACTCGGGACGTTGTGGGTCAGTGGGGGGAGTACTTCGAAGACCTCCTCAATCCCATTAACATGCCTTCCAATGAGGAAGCAGAGCCTGGGGACTCAGAGGTGGGCTCCCCCATCTCTGGGACTGAGGTCACCAAGGTGGTCAAAAAACTCCTTGGTGGCAGGGCCCCGGGGGTGGATGAGATACGCCCGGAGTTCCTCAAGGCTCTGGATGTTGTAGGACTGTCTTGGTTGACACGCCTCTGCAACATCGCATGGACATCAGGGACAGTGCCTCTGGATTGGCAGACCGGGGTGGTGGTCCCCCTCTTTAAGAAGGGGGACCGGAGGGTGTGTTCCAACTACAGAGGGATCACACTCCTCAGCCTCCCTGGAAAAGTCTATTCAGGGGTCCTGGAGAGGAGGGTCCGTCGGATAGTCGAGCCTCGGATTCAGAAGGAACAGTGTGGTTTTTGTCCTGGTCGCGGAACAGTGGACCAGCTCTACACCCTTAGCAGGGTCCTGGAGGGTGCATGGAAGTTTGCCCAACCAGCCTACATGTGTTTTGTGGACTTGGAAAAGGCATTCGACCGTGTCCCTCGGGGAATCCTGTGGGGGGTACTCCGAGAGTATGTGGTACCAGCCCCCCTGATAAGGGCTGTTCGGTCCCTGTACGATCAGTGCCAGAGCTTGGTCCACATTGCCGGCAGTAAGTCGAACCCGTTTCCAGTTAGAGTTGGACTCCGCCAGGGCTGCCCTTTGTCATCGATTCTGTTCATAACTTTTATGGACAGAATTTCTAGGCACAGCCAGGGCGTTGAGGGGGTCCGGTTTGGTGGGCTCAGGATTGGGTCACTGCTTTTTGCAGATGATGTTGTCCTGTTTGCTTCATCAGGCCGTGATCTTCAGCTCTCTCTTGATCGGTTCGCAGCTGAGTGTGAAGCGGCTGGGATGAGAATCAGCACCTCCAAATCCGAGACTATGGTCCTCAGCCGGAAAAGGGTGGAGTGCCCTCTCAGGGTTGGTAGCGAGATCCTGCCCCAAGTGGAGGAGTTCAAGTATCTCGGGGTCTTGTTCACGAGTGAGGGAAGAATGGAGCGTGAGATCGACAGGCGGATCGGTGCGGCATCCGCAGTAATGCGGGCGCTGCATCGGTCTGTCGTGGTGAAAAAGGAGCTGAGCCACAAGGCGAAGCTCTCAATTTACCAGTCGATCTATGTTCCTACCCTCACCTATGGTCATGAGCTATGGGTAGTGACCGAAAGAACGAGATCGCGAATACAAGCGACTGAAATGAGTTTCCTCCGCAGGGTGTCTGGGCTCTCCCTTAAAGATAGGGTGAGAAGCTCAGTCATCCGGGAGGGGCTCAGAGTAGAGCCGCTGCTCCTCCGCATCAAGAGGAGTCAGATGAGGTGGCTCGGGCATCTGATCAGGATGCCTCCTGGAAGCATCCCTGGTGAGGTGTTCCGGGCACATCTAACCGGGAGGAGGCCCCGGGGAAGACCCAGGACACGCTGGAAGGACTATGTCTCCTGGCTGGCCTGGGAAAGCCTTGGGATTCTCCCGGAAGAGCTAGAAGAAGTGGCCGGGGAGAGGGAAGTCTGTGCATCTCTGCTCAAGCTGCTGCCCCCGCGACCCGACCTTGGATAAGCGGGAGATAATGGATGGATGGATGGATGTTTTGACAGCATTCATGTTTTAATTCAATAGTGTGAGATACACTAGACAATACATACAGACATACAAAATGCACTAAATATTTTTTTGTGATGTTTTAATGCAAAATGTGAGATGTGGACACCAACATTTTGTAAATGTTCAGGCAAAACAAGCTTATTCAATTTGTTTGGGTTGAAATAAGGTATGAGAATAAACGTTAGAAAACAGGAGTAGCTCTCGGCCATTTTCATTTCGTAAAAGTAACTCCCAGGGGAAAAATGGTTGGAGACCCCTGCTCTAAAGGGTTAGGCTAACATAATACACACAGGTCACATACGGGTCCACACAGAAAGACATTACCTTTAAGATTTAAACACACTGACACAGTTCCAGTTTCTTTCTGTGTGTGTCTTTTGTATTTAAATGTATTCACAAGTTTTCCTTTAATTTTAAGTATGCCAGTAAAACAATTTTATCAAAATCCATAGCAGAAGAGGCATTTCATCTGGTTTATTGGTTAATCCAGCATACCCCTCACTGCCAATGCTAAGTTTCTAGACAAGGATTTTTTTATATCTGACTCCTTTATGTGGAGCCCAAGGAGGCGGGACCACCACATGTTGCAGCTGGCCGGCCCCAGTGACTAATTATAATAAAGTATCTATCTATCTATCTATCTATCTATCTATCTATCTATCTATCTATCTATCTATCTATCTATCTATCTATCTATCTATCTATCTATCTATCTATCTATCTATCTATCTAATTAAGGAGAAGTTGAAATTCTCTCTTGGACTTCATCATTGTTTCCCTTGATTTCCTTAATTTCTCTTATGATTTTCATTATTGGATTTTCTGGCTTTGGACCCCTGCATTTTCATTTAACGCACTCACTCCTGGTTTACGGACTACTGAAATTGTTTGCTTTTAGATTCGCCTATCATTTGCAGTGTTTATAATTCTGATTTGTTTTTCAGCATTTTGTAATTAAAAAAAACATCTTTATATATAATCTTCATTTGGATCTTGATCTTTGTTTGTCCGCGAATTCATGTTCCCCTGACACTGCCTTGGTTGTTACTTTTGTTTACAAACACTGTCGATAGCACTCTTTGTGTTTAGATCTGGCATCGACACCGTGCTTTGTGTTTAGATCTGGCGTCAAGACCTGCTTTGTTGTCGAGACTGTGGTTTTTTTGTGTTTCTATCGACCGTCGTTGGCAGCACTTCGTCCAAATCGAATGTTCACCCACTTCTTGGAATCGGCAGTCAGAGTATATAAGTCGGACACACTTCTGTGATTTTCCATCAGTTGGTGTTTGGAGTTCCAAAAAGAAGCATTGGTTCTTCATTACTCTTTGGATTGCCACAAAGCAACCCGCGAGATTGGAGAAAGGTTGAGAAGAGATCGTGAGAGGAAACAACAGCGTCGTGAAAACGAGACGGACTGTGAACGGAGAGTGCTCCTCCACCACAACATAATTACTATTTGGACAGTGATTCCGAGTAGGCCGTTCCTATCGAATCAATGTCCAAGGGTTTTGTTTTGTAATTTTGTTTCCCTTATAAAAAATCATAATGCTGTGCGACGAAGGGCCCAGTTCATGACTGGCAGCCGCGTTTAAACAGGGAGCCCTTCACAGACAACTTTAACACGCGCAACGTAGTTGGGCGCACATGGCTAGTTTTAAATATTAAAGATGCTGTATTTCATTTGTGGGTTGGGGGTTTTTAAATATTTTCCTCTTTCATTTCTTAATATTAGCTTTTGAAAAACCTTTAACTGCCTTTTGAGTATGAAGCTAGGCTGACTGGGGTGAGGCCTATCAAAGTAGATTTAGGAGCAGGTGGGTTTTTGGAAGCCTGCTCCTTTTTTGTGCTTTTTTGTGGTGGATATCATAACACATTAGATGCTCTTCCATGACACTGAATTTGTCTGTTTGGCCAACCTTACAGATCTCCAATTACTGCCACAGAGTGGCTGAGGAGTTACACCATGATGCTATCAGCTACACCCAGATATTTTACATGGCCCTGAGCCAGGCACATCTTTTAAACCATTGTCTTGTATTCCACTATGTTTAAAGCTCTTTGCTGTACTGGGACTACTCGTTCATATCTCAAGGTCTTCTTAGAGAGTCAAGGCTGGGGGGCTGTCAAGAGGCAGAGCCTGTTAAAGCCCATTGTGGCACTTCCTGTGTGATTTTGGGCTATACAAAAATAAACTGTATTGTATTGTATTGTAAGGTGTGCATACGCTACACGATTTGTTCATGTTACTGGAGTTTGGAATCTCCTCTCACATTTAACTGTTGATTCTGTTTTGAGTGATTCTTTACCCCCTTCTGTAACAATAGGATTGTTAAGCCTGAAGATAATGTTCCCACACGGAGGGTTTTGAATGTAGCACCGCAAGAAGCATAGAATAGCGACACCCGTGTGACTGTTCTGGTTGTAACTACTGTGAAATAAACAGATGTCAGAGGGGGACATTTTTTTGTGCACTGGGTGGTTCCATTAGGCACCCATTGTTGGGACTGGGGGGTGCAAAGTTAAAAGGCTGTCTGCAGGATGTATTTATTTGCTGTACTGCAAAGGAGTCACCACTTTGAAGTTTATGGCTGGTTGAGATTTTCAAACAATGCCACGTGTGATAACAGAACTGCTGCTTCCTTGGAGGATGTCTGTATTTACCTGACTTGGAAATATTGGTTTCTAATCAGCATATCTGTACTTATTCATGATTGGTAACAATTCTTTTTTTTAACTTGTGTTGTCATTAATTGTTAAATCCAGGAAATGCAGATGTACCATTGTTTAATCTGATTGTCCAGAACTGATAATGGCAGGGACTGAAGTAGATAAAAACTCCTGGCAGCAGAAGGTGGAGGGGAGAGTCCACAGAAAACGCTGCCAAGGCACTCGGACAGGGCACAGGGGCTTGCAGGCAGACAAGGGTACCTGGCTGGCATGACGTGAGGCACAAGGACGGCAACATTTACTTCCAGGGAGGAAGAGACAGCTCCACAAGGAGACGCCAGTTGTGGGTCCAGTGAAAGAGGGAAGCCGCATGAGAGGACCAAGCGAAGCTGACAGACGAGGAATGAGGCGTGCCTAGGTTCCAGCCACACAAGGAGCCCAGAGTGGAAGAAAAAGGAACAACGAAGAGACGCTGACAGGGAGTCAACAATCTGACACAACTTCTGTAGGGGAACGAGTGTCCGGGGAACAGAGTGCATCCATGGACAGTTGAACAATTAAGTGTTGGGGTAACACAGTGCACAAACTGGACTCTGCACCACTAAAGGTTTTATCCTCCAATTCTTGTTGTTAACGGACTTTTAGAGGGTGGACTGTGTGTTTTCCTTTTTTTAAAAAAAAGGAAATTAATTCCTGATATGTTTAGGTTCTGTTATGTTCATTTATCTTTTAAATGTACCTTATATTGTCTTGTACAATAGAACTTACTGTTGCTTTTTTCTGAAATTACTGTTGTGTCTTTCATTGTGTGTTTACTCACCGCCCAATTTAAAGAAACCTGTGTGCTATTACTGGTAAATTTCAGGAGTTCCCAGTCTCTTAATAAACCTGGGTGGCGTAGTCGGATATTTTAATGGTGTCTAAGTTAGATTACCTATAAGTGTGACCAGACACCTGTGACACAGACATAAACTGGAACCGAGAGTCTGTGCCTTTCAATAATCTCGAGAGAGAAACACCTTCCTTCTGGTGTTTTTTTCTTTTTTTTACTTTTTAATAATACATTTTATTTATTTGCAGGCACCTTTCTAAACACTCAAGGACACCAAACAATAGACAAAACACAGATTTTAAACAAAAGTAAAATACAGAAGTTAAAATCAGACAGAGCAATTGTAATCAAAGAGGAAAAGCAGTCATAAACAAATAACTTTTAAGTTTAGATTTGAAAAGTGAAAATGATTCAATATTTCTAAGCTCAGGTGGTAGTGAGTTCCAAAGCTGGGGAGCAGAGCAACTGAATGTTTTGCCCCCCATAGTGGTAAGACGGACGAAGGGGACAGTCAAGTGGATGGATGAAGAGGATCTGAGGGTGCGGGAGGGAATGGCAACATGGAGGAGGTCAGACAGATATGGAGGGGTGAGGTGGTGGAGAGCCTTAAAAGTTAACAGAAGAATTTTGAATTGAATGCAGAACTGAACTGGAAGCCAATGAAGTTGCTGCAAAACAGGAGTGATATGGTGAATAGAGGGGGTTCTAGTAATGATGCGGGTGGGCAGCTGAATTCTGGACCAGCTGAAGCTTATAAAGAGATTTGCGAGAAAGACCAAACAAAAGGGAATTGCAATAATCCAGACGAGAAGTGACAAGGCTATGAACATGGGTAGCAGTGGTGTGGGGAGTGAGGGAGCCGGGGGCGAATACGATTAATGTGACGCAGGTGGAAATATGCAGACCGGGAGATGTTATTGATGTGGGACCTGAAAGAATAAAGTACATAGGTTCCCAATGGTGTTTTTTATGGTGCTGATTTCTATTATGAAAGCAGTGGTAGCGCTGCTGCCTCTCAGTAAGGAGACCTGAGGTTCGCTTCCCAGGTCCTCCCTGCGTAGAGTTTGCATGTTCTCCCCGTGTCTGCGTGGGTTTCCTCCCACAGTCCAAAGACATGCAGGTTAGGTGCATTGGTGATTCTAAATTGTCCCTAGTGTGTGCCCTGCAGTGGGCTGGCGCCCTGCCTGGGATTTGTTCCTGCCTTGCGCCCGGTGCTGGCTGGGATTGGCTCCAGCAGACCCCCGTGACCTTGTAGTTAGGATATAGCGGGTTGGGAAATGACTGCCTGACTGATTTCTATTATGCTACTATTTTTTACTTTGTTTTGATGGAGGTAAGTTATTTTTATGCCTTCCTCATGTTTCTTGAAGAAATACTCCACCCAAAAATGATTTGTTTATATGTGTCATGCGAGTGCGCATGGGGGACAACTTAAGGGCTCTGGTGACTGTGATTACCCACCGCTCCTAGGATTGGCGCTGTTTTCAGATGCCTTTTTTTCTTCCTCCTCTGCAGACTGGATAATTGACAGCTGTAATATCTCTGACATCACTTCTGGTGTCCATCCACCTGGACCCGCCTCTTCCTGTCCAAAGGACACATGACCAGAAGTCTGACTATTTTGAAATCAGTTCATTTAGGAACTCCTGTCTGAAAAGATGTCATTTTGCAGTTAATGCTTGTTTTCTTTATTTTACTGTATTCCATTTATATGGGATCGTGGTGCCCCCAGCTCTTTATTGTGGTGTCTCTAATCACTTACATATGTTACTTACTTACTCCACGTACTTTGAAGTGGTGGCTGAGAAAAAATGTTTAATCCCATGCTTTCTTGGAGAAATTACATAAGAGGGATTTTCATATAACAAGATCAATAGGTGACCAATGCTGGACAATAGCAAACACTGTGAAAAACGTCAATGTAAAAAAGAAAAAAAAATCTCACGTTACTCGAATTGCATAATCCACGTCTTTTATACAGTCGCTACCTCAAAATGTGAGAAACGAAATGTCTTTTTTGATAGAATGTTGTTAGATAGATACTTTGTATTAGCTGGTATGTAAATGGTAAGATCAAAGACTCACATGAGTGATGTTTTGAATTGAAGACAGCACTCTTGACCAATGAATGATGGGGAGAGGCGGGTCTTCAATTCAAAACATTGTAGCGGGGCTACATAATAATAGGTTTTTTTTTTGTGTCTGTGCTGAGTTGCATTTTGTTTTCGTCATCCCGTTTACTATCATGTATGTGTGTGTAAGTAAATGTTGTCCCCGTAAGTCAAACGGGGAAAGACGATGAAGGGAGACCGCAACCCCGAGATGGAATTTCCTGTTTACTCAACCAATTACATCCGGGACATTCAGTTTATAAATGAGAGGAGCGGAAAAGAAGGGAGAGGCGAGGAGAGAGAAAAGAGATCGGGAGAAGAAAGGAGCCACTTTACGCATTCATTTTCCAACTCATCACTTCCGTTCATCGTGCAATTCCACTGCTTGCTTTTCTAGAGAAACCCCGGGGTATGGATTCCCATCAGCCATTGCTGAGGACTTACACGGTAAGGTTGTTTTGTATTTTTCAGGAAGAAGCAAAATATCACTTCAGCCAATATTCAATTATCGACGGACTTTATTAGCTTTGGACTCATTTGTCACATACATTCCAACTGCCGTTTATCATTAATCTGTGTTTGTGCTTGTGTTCTGTGTTTATTCATTTATTGGTTAGGGGCAAGGGAGGGTTTTTATACATATTATTATTGTATATTCGTGTTGTGACAGATTGGGGGCGCAGTCGTCCCCTTGAACCCTCAGACACCAGATAAAAGTCCATTTTCCAACCCGCTGAATCCGAACACAGGGTCACGGGGGTCTACTGGAGCTAATCCCAGCCAACATAGGGCACAAGGCAGGAACCAATCCAGGGCCGGGTGCCAACCCACCGCAGAAAAGTCCAAATGTTGACTTTATTAATTATAATAATGTGCACAAGCACCTCCACCTCCACTATATTCAAATAAATCACAATAATAATCACAAATACAATAATCCTCCACTCCCAGCAGCTCAGTCACCCTTCCTCCCAACTCGGCTCACTGCTGGGATTTCCCCTGAGTCCTTTTATAGTCCATGACCCGGAAGTGCTTCTGATCCCCCCAGTCCATGTGATTCTTAGCACTTCCGGGTCAGATCAAAACTCTTCTTTTCTTCAGCCCGGAAGTATATCATCTCTTCCGTTCCCGTGATTGGGAAGTGCTTCCGGGCTATATGGAAAGTACAAGTTTCTGGGCCTCCCTGCAGCGCCCCCTGGCGGCCCCCACGGTATCCAGCAGGGCTGCGAAGAAAAACTCCAAGGTCCACGATGCCCTGCTGGAATTCGGGGCACCTCCATGTTGGGAGGGCTCCATCTGGGGGTATTGGCCGGAATGAACGGCCAGCCATATACCACAGTGTGTTCATACAGTATAAATAATATATATATCATTATTCACTGGTGTCTTTGGAATAGTGGTGAATTGTGTGCACATATATAGTATTGTGTATTTGTCAGCCCTCATGTGTGTATATACAGATTGATCCACTGTCAATATATTTTTACTTGATTTTACATCGCTGACTTGTAATGCTTGTTATTTCGTCATTTGGGGGGGAAAAGGACTATTTGTAAGGACTACAACTTGTTATTAGCTTGAGAATCCTCAGGTTAGCCAAGGCAATAGTCTTGGTAGTGCAGTTGCTGACCTGGGTAAAGGGGGTCAGCCGTTACAACGTCACTCCAGCTGGTAAAACACATTCCCAGTGTAATGAGATTAAAGGAGAATTCTACAACAGTACAAATGGACAAATAGTAAACTATTATTTGTTATTGAAGTAATCCATCCATCCATTTTCCAACCCGCTATATCCTAACTACAGGGTCACAGGGGTCTGCAGGAGCCAATCCCAGCCAACACAGGGCGCAAGGCAGGAAACAAACCCTGGGCAGGGCGCCAACCCACTGCAGGACACACCCACACACCAAGCACACACCAGGGGCAATTTAGGACCGCCAGTGCACCTAACCTGCATGACTTTGGATTGTGGGAGGAAACCCACACAGAAACGGGGAGAACCCAGGAAGCAAACCCAAGTCCCCTTACCACGAGGCAGCAGCGCTACCACTGTGCCACCCATCATTAAAGTAATAGACTTGTTAATTAATGGCATTAGGCTTTATTAGTGAAATGAAGCTACCATCCATCCATCCTCTTCCACTTATCTGAGGTCGGGTCGCGGGGGCAGCAGCTTGAGCAGAGATGCCCAGACTTCCCTCTCCCCGGCCACTTCTTCTAGCTCTTCCGGGAGAATCCCGAGGCGTTCCCAGGCCAGCTGGGAGACATAGTCCCTCCAGCGTGTCCTGGGTCTTCCCCGGGGCCTCCTCCCGGTTAGACATGCCCGGAACACCTCACCAGGGAGGCGTCCAGGAGGCATCCTGATCAGATGCCCGAGCCACCTCATCTGACTCCTCTCGATGCGGAGGATCAGCGGCTTTACTCTGAGCCCCTCCTGGACAACTGAGCTTCTCACCCTATCTTTAAGGGAGAGCCCAAACACCCTGCGGAGGAAACTCATTTCAGCTGCTTGTATTTGCGATCTCGTTCTTTCGGTCACTACCCATAGCTCATGACCATAGGTGAGGGTAGGAGCGTAGATCGACTGGTAAATTGAGAGCTTTGCCTTGCGGCTCAGCTCCTTTTTCACCACGACAGACTGATGCAGAGCCCGCATCACTGCGGACGCCGCACCGATCCGCCTGTTGATCTCACGCTCTATTCTTCCCTCACTCGTGAATAAGACCCCGAGATACTTGAACTTCTCCACTTGAGGCAGGATCTCGCTCCCAACCCTGAGAGGGCACTCCACCCTTTTCCGGCTGAGGACCATGGTCTCGGATTTGGAGGTGCTGATTCCCATCCCAGCCGCTTCACACTCGGCTGCGAACCGATCCAGAGAGAGCTGAAGATCACGGCCTGATGAAGCAAACAGGACAACATCATCTGCAAAAAGCAGTAACCCAATCCTGAGTCCACCAAACCGGACCCCCTCAACACCCTGGCTGCGCCTAGAAATTCTGTCCATACAAGTTATGAACAGAATCTGTGACAAAGGGCAGCCCTGGCGGAGTCCAACTCTCACTGGAAACGGGTTTGACTTACTGCCAGCAATGCGGACCAAGCTCTGGCACCGATCGTACAGGGACCGAACAGCTCTTATCAGGTGGTCCGGTACCCCATACTCTCGGAGCACCCCCCACAGGAACCCCCTCCTCGAACCGCCACCTTATCGTGGTGGAGGGGTTTGCATGTCCCAGTGATTCTAGGAGCTCTGTTGTCCGGGGCTTTATGCCCCTGGTAGGGCCACCCAAGGCATACTGGTCCTAGGTGAGGGATGAGACAAAGTGCGGTTCAAAACAACCTCCTATGATGAAGAAAAATTTTGGACGACGTTTTCCCTTGCCCGGACGCGGGTCACCGGGGCCCCCCTCTGGAGCCAGGCCTGGAGGTGGGGCTCGATGGCGAGCGCCTGGTGGCCAGGCTTGCACCCATGGGGCTTGGCCAGACACAGCCAGAAGAGGCAATGTGGGTTCCCCTTCCCATGGGCTCACCACCTATGGGAGGGTCCAAGGAGGTCGGGTGCAGTGTGAGTTGGGTGGTGGCCGAAGGCGGGGACCTTGGCGGTCCGATCCTCGGCTACAGAAGCTGTACGAAATGAAGCTACACTTTATTTATTTATTTATGCTCAGGGAATGGGTCTAAAGTACATCTGCTGTACGGTTTAACTTCCTTTAGTCAACATCCACAACTGAACAGCACATAACATGCTTATCCTCCTCCTTTCTTTATACCACCTCTTTTTTCTATCAACCCCACCCATCAAAGCCCTGTATGAACCCATCATTAACATATCAGCACCACATCTCTCTTTCTTTGAAGCAAAACAGAGATTAGATTTGCTAATAGAATAACAGAAATTATTTGTTTCTTTCCTCTTTGTTTTTCTCCAGCATCCACGTCTGCCTTTACATGCACTCATATGTTTATCCACTGCCCCAACATTTTAATCCTAGGGACCCCCTGGATGGCACATTTTCAACAGCTCCCAGTGTTAGGACTCCATCATGGGGTCTGCCACTGGAGGTCTTTAGTCAGCCCCCATTACATAGTATTCACTATAGCATGATGCAATATAATTCATGATTATTGGGATGTTAACCAGTTCAGGTCATCAGAGAAGTATGGACAGCTGTGACATTGCAAGGCATTTCCTCTCACCTGTGGCTGATGTTTCCACATTTGTCCCAAAACATGTTGTCCACCTTTGACACTGGTGACTGTAGCTGTTCTGTGAAATTCCGGTAGCAGCAGGAGGCTGTAGGAAGAGAAGAATATGGATTACTTAACAATTTTGTTAAATGTTTCAGTACACTTGAAGACCAGATAAAGACATGGATCTTGTAGCCCATAAGAGAAAACACAGAGAAGACCGTCCAGAGCTGCTTCACTCATCAATCTAATTTAGGACACTCCATGTTTTCCTAAAGACGTGTATGTGGGGTGAGTGAAAGTTCCATGGGCATTCAAGTGGTTGAGAAGACATTAGAGGGAAGACCTGCCCAGCATAGCATTCAGATACCTGAAAGCCAAAATGGTGTTTGCTGTTGTCATGTGTGTGCAAATGGGAGACAGCTTAAGGGATCTAGTTAATATAATTACCCACCGAGCCAGGGGTTGGCACTGTTCTCTGATCCTTTCTCTATTTCTCCCTCTTCAGACCAAGTGATTGATGACCCTACCATTACTGATGCCATCTGTTGTGTCCGACCTCCTGGGTCCACTCCTTCCTACCATCTTTCTTCATACACCAGCAAACCACTTACCTACTTCCATTCTGTTTGGACTCAAGACATCCCAGCAACTAACTGTATGTTTCATCTACTCAAAAACTGTCAAATTATATGGGGTTACCAATGTGACACCCCAACTCTTTATCTGTGTTCTTAGTGTCATTTTACACTGTGTTGGATCTCAGGTGGCTTCAATTAAGTCCTAGGACAAGGACAACTGAAGTGACAAAGTACCCCGGAGAGTGAAGAGTCTTATGCAATTTGAGTAGCAATTATCAATGGATAACAGCCATCTAAAAATGAAACTGATGGGTGCTGGGCAGTTTCACTCATCTAGTCAGTCCAGCACACCATAAGGTTGGACATCATGTGCCTAAAAATACATCAGGTTCCAGTGAAGAGACCAGTCCTGGTCAATATCATATGGGATGGTAGATACTGTGCCAACTCAGAGTGAGAGAGTCACAGAGTTGCAGACTTAACCAGCATGTTATTTATATTCCTATCTAAATCATGTATAGATATTAAAAACAGCAGTAGCCCCCGCACTGCCCCCTGCAGGTCACCATTCTTAACATCAGCCAATTCTGAACAGGTTCTTCACACCATCATCCTCTGCTTCCTGTGTCTGAGCTAATTCTGCACCCATCTGCAAACATCACCCTGAACTCCCACTTCTTTTAGTTTGATGCCCATCTTCTCATGTGGCACCTCATCAAATGCTTTCTGAAAGTCCAGATAAATAATATCATATGTTCCACTTTGATCATATCCTTTTGTTTCTTCCTCATAGAATTCCAGCCTGTTAATAAAACACGACCTCCCTCTTCTGAGCCCACACTGACTGTTCCTAATAACTCCTGTCCTTGCCACGTGTTGCTCAATCTCATCCTTAATAATTCCTTCCATTAATTTTCCGATGTTAAGCTTTCTGGCCTATAGTTGCTTGGATCTGCCCGGTCACCCTTTTTATATAATGGGATGATATTTGCCATTTTCCAGTCCTTCAGAATCTCTCCAGTGTGCAGTGACTTCCTAAAAATACGTGTCAATAAATTGTATTGTATTAGTTGAAATAGCTGACTTAACTATTTGTGTTTGTTACATACTTCAACCTCACTAAGTAGATCAGCACATTTCTTATGAACATCCTTATGCTAATGTATACTTTTTTTTCATTAATCTGTTTTTATATCTATAGGTGCTAGTCATAAAATTAGAATATCATGACAAAGTTGATTTATTTCAGTAATTCCATTCAAAAAGTGAAACTTGTATATTAGATTCATTCATTACACACAGACTGATGTATTTCAAATGTTTATTTCTTTTAATGTTGATGATTATAACTGACAACTAATGAAAGTCCTAAATTCAGTATCTTGGAAAATTAGAATATTATGAAAAGGTTCAATATTGAAGACACCTGGTGCCACACTCTAATCAGCTAATTAACTCCAAACACCTGCAAAAGCCTTTAATTGGTCTCTCAGTCGAGTTCTGTAGGCTACACAATCATGGGGAAGACTGCTGACTTGACAGTTGTCCAAAAGACGACCATTGACACCTTGCACAAGGAGGGCGAGACACAAAAGGTCATTGCTAAAGAGGCTGGCTGTTCACAGAGCTCTGTGTCCAAGCACATTAATAGAGAGGCGAAGGGAAGGACAAGATGTGGTAGAAAAAAGTGGACAAGCAATAGGGATAACCGCACTCTGGAGAGGATTGTGAAACAAAAATGTGGGGGAGATTCACAAAGAGTGGACTGCTGCTGGAGTCAGTGCTTCAAGAACCACCACACACAGACGTATGCAAGACATGGGTTTCAGCTGTCACATTCCTTGTGTCAAGCCACTCTTGAACAAGAGACAGCGTCAGAAGCATCTCGCCTTTGGACTGCTGCTGAGTGGTCCAAAGTTATGTTCTCTGATGAAAGTAAATTTTGCATTTCCTTTGGAAATCAAGGTCCCAGAGTCTGGAGGAAGAGAGGAGAGGCACAGAATCCACGTTGCGTGAGGTCCAGTGTAAAGTTTCCACAGTCACTGATGGTTTGGGGTGCCATGTCATCTGCTGGTGTTGGTCCATTGTGTTTTCTGAGGTCCAAGGTCAATGCAGCCATCTACCAGGAAGTTTTAGAGCACTTCATGCTTCCTGTTGCTGACGAACTTTATGGAGATGCAGATTTCATTTTCCGACAGGACCTGGCACCTGCACACAGTGCCAAAGCTACCAGTACCTGGTTTAAGGACCATGGTATCCCTGTTCTTGATTGGCCAGCAAACTCGCCCAACCTTAACTCCATAGAAAATCTATGGGGTATTGTGAAGAGGAAGATGCAATACGCCAGACCCAACAATTCAGAAGAGCTGAAGGCCACTATCAGAGCAACATGGGCTCTCATAACACCTGAGCAGTGCCACAGACTGATCGACTCCATGCCACGCCGCATTGCTGCAGTAATCCAGGCCAAAGGAGCCCCAACTAAATATTGAGTGCTGTACATGCTCATACTTTTCATGTTCATACCTTTCAGTTGGCCAACATTTCTAAAAATCCTTTTTTTGCATTGGTCTTAATTGATATTCTAATTTTCCGAGATACTGAATTTGGGACTTTCATTAGTTGTCAGTTATAATCATCAACATTAAAAGAAATAAACATTTGAAATACATCAGTCCGTGTGTAATGAATGAATCTAATATACAAGTTTCACTTTTTGAATGGAATTACTGAAATAAATCAACTTTGTCATGATATTCTAATTTTATGACCAGCACCATTATGTACTTTAGTGTGTTCTCTTATGAATCCCCCAAGGGGCGGGGCCACTGCTAAGGACAACCCCTAACTATTAAACGCTAAGCGAGTCTCTTTGTGATTCATTGAATTTCCTTGGTGTTATCTTGTGAGGATTGTGTTGTTATTATTTTTTTCTTCCTATTTTGATAGTTTGACTTTGTATTTGGATTTGGTGGCTCTTTGTTTCTTTTTGTCGAGCCCTGTCTTACCCTTTTGCTTTTTGCATTTACATTAAATAAACATTTTTCATTTTTATACAGACTCTGCATTTGAATTCCTTGTAATAAAAAGATTTTGCAATTCTCCATCTTGTAAAGCATTTTCTGTGCCATAAGACTTTAAAGCTTTTCAGAATTATAAAAGACTTTTGGTGTCTGGACAGGCCCAAAGCCTGAATGTGGAGTTGGCAGATCAGGCTGCCTTGGGGTGAGCCTTTATCGGGCCTGATTTTGTGGTTTATGTTGAAGATCACAAGCCCTTTTTATGTTATGCTGTTGAACTCCAATCATATCAATGACAATACAGTACAATCCCTTTTAACTGGCCACCTCGGGACTAGACCCATGGCTGGTTGCCATTTTGGCCAGTTAATCCAACGCATACCTATTTTCAAGTAGAAAAATATTTCTAAGGTATGTACTGTACCTCTTCGACGTTCCTGAAGAAACCATATCCACAAGGCTTCATCCACGATTTCGAACACAGGTTTTTTTCTCGTACAACGACTGGACAGTGTGGTGTTGCGGGTCCACAGCTCAAGTCAAAAAGGCCACCTTTTAAATAAATAATCAGCGCACTTGCGGCTTAGCGAGTATGTGTGGCCGATTGGTTCCCGGGGAATTCGTGATGCGGGCGATCCTAGCTTAAGTGCACAGTTGAGGAGTCGTCCGCATCTGTAATTGTTCCTGGGAACTGCTAATTGCCACATCTGATCCATGTTCCCGTGATAAATAGAAGCGCGAGGCGGCTAGGGGAAGAACAGGAAAGAACGGGAGGTTAATGGAGAAGGAAGTAGATAGAGGAAAGCCGGTGCAGGAGAGCAAGTGTGCAAGAGCAGATTCGATGGAGCAAAGGCAGGCAGCTGGGAGGTGAACCCCTGCAGATGAGTGTTTGGCCGACACTTGGTGGGGCTGAAGAAAGTGGTTGCTCCAGCTGAGCGATCACGGAGCTGGAGTGACTGGTATTGAAGACGACTGGCCGTCGAAAGGCAGTGGCAGTCGTGGAGGTTTTGGGTTGGTATAGCCCCAGCGTGAGCGCCCTGGCCGCTGGGGAAAGAACCTGACGTAGCCAGGGATCAGAGGGCTACCGGACCAGTGTGGAAGGCAGCTGCACCTGCAGATAGGGCGACTCTCCTGTTGCAAAGCCCGATGGGAGAAGCAGGGGAGCCGCCAGGTAGAAAGAAGAAGGCACCGTGGAAAATTCATAAAGGAATACGTAAACGGAAATCACTCTGAGCGTAGGAGCCCTCTCACCTTCCAGGAAAGAAGGAAGTGCATACATATAATATAAAGAAGAACTCGGGATTTTATTTTATTTTATTTAAATCTGGCAGCCGGTTAATGCAAGGCCAGTTAAGAGGGATTGTACTGTACTGTACAATACTGAAATGTTTAAGTCACACAGATCAATTACGACTTATGCAGTTCCATCCATGCAAAAACTGATTTTTTTACTTCTGATACTTGGTCAGACAATATTTACCTCCCGCAAAGGCTTCTAAATTCACAGAAAAACTGAACAAAAAATCAAATTGTGCCAAAAAGCAAACATCCCATCTGTCTCAAGCCTAAAACACAGCATCTGATGCCATAGGTCTGGTAAAGAGCAACTCACCGTTGGAGTAGAGCTGGCATTCAGGCATGTCTGGCTCTTCACTGGGGGACTTCTTATGGCCCATCCTCTCCAGACACGCTCCCTTGTGGCAAGAAACTGAACAAAAAATGGCCAGCAGGCCCAGAGCAGCAAGTAACAGCCTCATGGTCAGTCACGTCCTGTGAAGAGACAAACGGGGAAATCAAGGTGAAGAAATCTGCAAGCTGGTCATCTCATCACAATTGTAAAGAGTCTTGTGATTGAGCTTCTATACAGAGAACCTTACACGCTGTCTTCCATTAACCTTACCGTGCTGGACCACCCAACAATGGATTCAGTGCGTACTCAGACCGCTTCACTTTCTGCACACTTTATTGTGTTGTGGGTTTCATTTTAATGGTTCGAATCTCGTAAATGCCAATAGGGACTCTGCTCTGTTGGGCCCTTGAGGCCCTTAACCTGCAATTGCTGAGCGCTGTGAGTAGTGAGAAAAGTGCTATATACAGTGCATCCGGAAAGTATTCCCAGCGCTTCATCACTTTTTCCACATTTTGTTATGTTACAGCCTTATTCCAAAATGGATTAAATTCATTTTTTTCCTCAGAATTCTACACACAACACCCCATAATGACAACGTGAAAAAGTTTACTTGAAGTTTTTGCAAATTTATTAAAAATATAAAAACTGAGAAATCCCATGTCCATAAGTATTCACAGCCTTTGCTCAATACTTTGTCGATGCCCCTTTGGCAGCAATTCCAGCCTCAAGTCTTGTTGAATATGATGCCACAAGCTTGGCACACCTATCCTTGGCCAGTTTCGCCCATTCCTCTTTGCAGCACCTCTCAAGCTCCATCAGGTTGGATGGGAAGCGTCGGTGCACAGCCATTTTAAGATCTCTCCAGAGATGTTCAATCGGATTCAAGTCTGGGCTCTGGCTGGGCCACTCAAGGACATTCACAGAGTTGTCCTGAAGCCACTCCTTTGATATCTTGGCTGTGTGCTTAGGGTCGTTGTCCTGCTGAAAGATGAACCGTCGTCCCAGTCTGAGGTCAAGAGCGCTCTGGAGCAGGTTTTCATCCAGGATGTCTCTGTACATTGTTGCAGTCATCTTTCCCTTTATCCTGACTAGTCTCCCAGTCCCTGCCGCTGAAAAACATCCCCACAGCATGATGCTGCCACCACCATGCTTCACTGTAGGGATGGTGCCAGGTTTCCTCCAAACGTGACGCCTGGCATTCACACCAAAGAGTTCAATCTTTGTCTCATCAGACCAGAGAATTTTCTTTCTCATGGTCTGAGAGTCCTTCAGGTGCCTTTTGGCAAACTCCAGGCGGGCTGCCATGTGCCTTTTACTAAGGAGTGGCTTCCGTCTGGCCACTGTACCACACAGGCCTGATTGGTGGCTTGCTGCAGAGATGGTTGTCCTTCTGGAAGGTTCTCCTCTCTCCACAGAGGACCTCTGGAGCTCTGACAGAGTGACCATCGGGTTCTTGGTCACCTCCCTGACTAAGGCCCTTCTCCCCCGATCGCTCAGTTTAGATGGCCGGCCAGCTCTAGGAAGAGTCCTGGTGGTTTCGAACTTCTTCCACTTACGGATGATGGAGGCCACTGTGCTCATTGGGACCTTCAAAGCAGCAGAAATTTTTCTGTAACCTTCCCCAGATTTATGCCTCGAGACAATCCTGTCTCGGAGGTCTACAGACAATTCCTTTGACTTCATGCTTGGTTTGTGCTCTGACATGAACTGTCAACTGTGGGACCTTCTATAGACAGGTGTGTGCCTTTCCAAATCAGGTCCAGTCAACTGAATTTACCACAGGTGGACTCCAATGAAGCTGCAGAAACATCTCAAGGATGATCAGGAGAAACAGGATGCACCTGAGCTCAATTTTGAGCTTCATGGCAAAGGCTGTGAATACTTATGTACATGGGATTTCTCGATTTTTTTATTTTTAATAAATTTGCAAAAACCTCAAGTAAACTTTTTTCACGTTGTCATTATGGGGTGTTGTGTGTAGAATTCTGAGGAAAAAAATGAATTTAATCCATTTTGGAATAAGGCTGTAACATAACAAAATGTGGAAAAAGTGATGTGGTGGCTCTGAGGCTAGAGATCTGCACTGGCAATCGGAAGGTTGCCGGTTCGAATCCCGTCAATGCCAATAGGGACTCTGCTCTGTTGGGCCCTTAACCTGCAATTGCTGAGCGCTTTGAGTAGTGAGAAAAGCGCTATATAAATGCAAAAAATTATTATTATTATGTGCTGTGAATACTTTCCGGATGCCCTGTAAATGCAAAGAATTATTATTATTATTATTATTAAAGGGATACATTTGTCATCATTTTCTATCAATCCACACTCAATAACCCATAATGACAAATTGAAAACACGTTTTCAGAAAGGTTTGAAAATTATTAAAAAATCTCAAACTGAAATCTTTCATTATTGGAAGTATTCAGACCCTTTATTGTGCTCAGGTCCATCTTTTAGGGCAGATGTCGACTTTTGGCGACACAAAGAGTTGAGGGACGAACGTTAATTGAAGTCGACATCCAGGGACAAAAGATTATGAAGGCTGTAAACGTCGATAAAATTCACACGCGATACGCTATTGGTAGACCCTCATAGCTAGAAGGACTGGTAGATTCATTGACTTGACGTTGTATCCCTGCCTGTGTTTGAGTAGCGAAGAATAAACAACGTCTAGAATGGCATCGACATCGGGCGAGAGAGTGAAGTCAATGTGCAAAGCAAAATACTCTGTGCATATTATTTATTTATTGCACATTATTGCTGAGGGGTGGCACGGTGGTGCAGTGCTAGCACTGCTGCCTCGCAGTAAGGTGGGTTCGCTTCCCGGATCCTCCGTGTGTGGAGTTTGCATGTTCTCCCCGATTCTGCGTGGGTTTCCTCCCACAGTCCAAAGACATGCAGGTTAGGTGGATTGGCGATTCTAAATTGGCCCTAGTGTGTCCTTGGTGTGTGGTTGTGTGTGTGTCCTGCAGTGGGTTGGCACCCTGCCCGGGATTGGTTCCTGCCTTGTGCCCTGTGTTGGCTGGGATTGGCTCCAGCAGACCCCCGTGACCCTGTGTTCGGATTCAGCAGGTTGGAAAATGAATGGATGGATAAAAATGTCGGAGGCCCTCACTTTTTTGCTTGTACTGCACATCCATCTCTCTTTGCAAGACCCAACAGTAGTCACACATCATGCTCGGAGTGAATTTTTCCTGATATCAGTTTTGCATCACCTTTATATCTTGATGAAATCTTTCCCCATACTCATCTCTGACATCCCTTAGATTTGGTGGAAAAAAGATGAGATGAGAATGTAACAAATGCATCTTCAGTGACATTCTGGCTCCCGTAAGCTAATATACTTACAGCAGGTTCTCCACAAGCTCTGTATAATTCTCTGCTCTGTGCTTGTCAAGAAAATTCTGGACAACCCGCACGAATGATGGCGCTGATTCAGTGGGCTTCAGTTTCCTTTTGAACTCCTCGTCAAGCATCAGTTCATGGATTTCAGGGCCAACAAAAACACCTTCCTTCATTTTGGCTTCACTTTTCTCAAGACCAAACTTATTTCTTAAATACTGAAACGCATCGCCTTTACTGTTCAGTCACCCTAGTTGTCCAAGACCTGGAACATCAGAACTAAAAAATGGGACATGCTGGACAAAAACGGTTTTCAGATTTGGAGTCAGCAAGTGAAATTTGTTAAAGTAAAGGTGAAAGAATCCCAGTAGCAAAATGCTTGTTGACCAGTGTAACCAACTATGGCACCGAGATTGTGGGTAAATTCTTGAACGTCAGTGAGAACGATTCTTTATTTAGTGTTTCCTGGCAATCGAGGGTAGCTGATGTTTTTTTCAACCTCTAGTTTGGGTTTTCGTTTTTGGCATCTTGGCAGTTCGTTCTGAATACCTGGTTTCAAACTTTGCTTTGTTTAATGGTTAATGTCTTATCTTCTGGTTTCTTTCTCGTTTTCTAGCTAGGTGTATGTACTGTGAACGTTAGGGGTCGCTGTTGCCCCTTTAACCCCAACAGAGAGATGCTCAGGACACAAAGTAAAAGCACCAAGAAGACTTTTAATAGTTTTCTTCTTTAAATAGTGCCTTTCAAGCACCACAGCACCATAAATGATTAAATAAACAATAATCAATGCAAATCTCTCCTCCACACCTCCCAGCAAGTTCTGTCTTCTACCTCCCAACTCCGGCTCGCTTGCTGGGTTTCCAGCACTCTTTTAAATAGTCCTTGACCCGGAAGTGCTTCTGTTCTTCCTCCCACGTGACCAGCCTGCACTTCCGGGTCCGATGGAGAATCCCGGTCCTTTAATCAGCTTTGGGGCTTCTGTCCTCGTGACTTCCTAGTACTTCCGGGCTATAAGGGAAGCATGACTCCCCAGGTCCTTTCACAGCAGCCCCTGGCAGCCCACCAGCAGGGCTGAGATAGAGAACTCCAAGTCCCAGGATGCCCTGCGGGCACCGCTACACTCCAGGGGAGGTGCCATCTAGTGTTTTGAGGGAGGCAGTGTCCTTGAAAATTTGCCTTCCCCCATCCTTCCATTGCAGGGTCGTCCCGGCCGGGTTGAGCTGCCGCCCATCTCTTACTCTACCCATGCAGTTATTCATCCTGCTTAGGTTTATGCAGGGTTAGGTGGAGATGCTGGGGGTCAAGGGGAGTATAGCCTTTGTACAGTTATGGCCAAAAGTTTTGAGAATGACACAAATATTAATTTTCACAAAGTATGCTTCCTCAGTTTTTATGATGGCAATTTGCATATACTCCAGAATGTTATGAAGAGTGATCAGATGAATTGTAATTAATTGCAAAATCCCTCTTGGCCATGAAAAAGAACTTCATCCCAAAAAATCCATTTCCACTGCTGTTGTGAAGAAGGCTTCAGGGCGCCCAAGAAAGTCCAGCAAGGGCCAGGAGCATCTTCTAAAGTTGATTCAGCTGTGGGCACCACCAGGGCAGAGCTTGCTCAGGAATGAATGGCAGCAGGCAGGTGTGAGTGAGGCGAAGACTTTTGGAGGATGGCCTGGTGGGTGTCAAGAAGGGCAGCAAAGAAGCCAAGAAAAAAATCAGGGACAGACTGATATTCTGGGATTGGACTGCTTAGGACTGCTGGGGTCAAGTCATTTTCTCTGATGAATCCCCTTTCCGATTGTTTGGGGCATCCAGAAAAAAAAAAGGAGAGCGGCACTACCATCAGTCCTGTGTCATGCCAACAGTAAAGCATCCTGAGACAATTTATGTGTGGGGTTGCTTCTCAGCCAAGGCAGTGGGCTCACTCACAATTTTGCCTAAGAACACAGCCCTGATTAAAGAATGGGAGCAAAACATCCTCCGAGAGCAACTTCTCCCAACCATCCAAGAACAGTTTGGTGACCCACAATGCCTTTTCCAGCATGATGGAGCACAGCAAGTGACAACTAAGTGACTTGGGGAACAAAAAATTTTGGGTCCATGGCCAGGAAACTCCCCAGACCTTAATCCCATTGAGAACTTGTGGTCAAGAGGCGGGTGGACATACAAAAACCCACCAATTCTGATTATGCAAGAATGGGCGATGGCCATCAGTCAGGATTTGGCCAAGAAGTTGATTGCCAGCCTACCAAGGTGAATTGAAAAGGTCTTTAAAAGAAAAATAAGCCAACACTACAAATATGGACACTCTCTGCATGAACTTCATAAACTTGTCCATAAAAGCCTTTGAAACTTCTGAAATGCTTGTAATTCTACTTCAGTATACCAGAGAAACATCTGAGATAAAAACACTGAAGCAGCAAACTTTGTGAAAACCAACACTTGGGTCATTCTCTAAACTTTTGGCCACACCTGTAGTTTCATGTGGTCAGGCATGGTCTCAGATGTGATTCCTGTGTTGACCCAGAAATCATCCTTGGGAGGAGACTTAAAATGTCCCCCTCAGCACAGTTTAGAAGAGGTCAGAGTTGGCTGCTGACAAGGGTTCGACTGGAAAGAAGGAAGAGTGGCCAGTATGGAATTATGATATGAAATTTGCTGTTTAATTTTTGCCTGTTTTGGTCATCAAGTGGCACAGTCTTGTACTTGATTTGGGGGTTTTCTAAGTGAAGGATTCGATTTCTGCCATTATACATTTGTTGGATTTTTCCCAATAGTTTAGGAGTTGCGTCATTTTGTATAACTTCTTGGATGTCATTTTAAGTGCCCACAATTGCTGCCATTTTTTTGGTACCCCTTGCTAGGTCCATGTTCTGCGTTTTTAGGGGGATGGCCTCAGAAACCTGTTGGTAATCGGGGTGACAAGATAAAACATTTGCCTTTGGTTCACTTTCTTATCTGACCATTAAACCCTCGATTCTCTAAAGAATTGCAAATCCAAGAATGGCAATTACTTTCTGTTCCCTCCAATCTTTGTAGGGATGAAAAATCATGGAGGGTGGGAGCATCCTTGGAAAGTATTCATTTAATTAAATAAATATATTTGTACTAAAGCTGTTTCTTTTTGGAGCCGTGACTCCTTTGGTTCTGGTGTTTCAGAAGCGCATTGTAGGCGCCTTCGTTTATTGTTTTTATCCATGCAGTCTCGTTTTTGTTTTTCTATGGGTATGTTGTTAGCTAGAAGTCGTTTGCTGTTAGGAATCATAATTGAACTTACTTTAAACACTGAATTACCTTAATGTGATTCAAATAAGCCACACTGACAGCTGCCACACTGAGTGCTGGCACAGTGGATTAGTGCACACTGACTGGTGGCACTGTGTAGTGGAGTAGCTGCTGGTACTGTGGAGTGCAGAACACTGACCGCAGGCACTGTGGAGTAGCTGACTGCTGGCACTGTCAGTAGTCACCACTACCTCAAGTTTAAATACATACACATATATACTGTAGATAGACGGTGAATTCACTGTGTTTCCCAGTCGACACAATACGTCAGCGCGTCAGCCTTATTGCGAGTGGCAAAAGTGCCATTTAAACTAATACAGGTAGACGTGGAAACCGGGTTTTCTGATGAAAAAACAATAACGTTTAAAACAGTATTGTTTACATACTATTTTTTGGCGAATTGTTTAAATGCAATTATTTATATCCATTTATACACTAATAATGGCAATTATCAAATAATAATAATAATTATTATTATTATTATTAAATAATTCCTCCCATATAAGTAACATTTTGGGGACTGCATTCTTCTATCTCTGAAACATTTCCAGACTTTGTCCTTTTCTTACGCAACACAGTACTGAAGTATCGGTTAATGCCCGAGTCACCTCACGTTTAGATTACTGTAATGCTATTCTATCTGGCATGCCACAAAAACTCATCCATCGCTTACAACTTCTTCAAAATTCTGCTGCCAGGATAATAACCTGCTGTTCTGAATCCACTGAACATATTACACCTATTCTCTCTCAACTTCACTGGCTCCCTGTTAACTACCGATTACAATACTAAATACCGCTCTTAACATTTAAAGCTCTCCACAACCTCACTGATCTCCTCCAGACTTACACTCCTCTCGCTCACTGAGATCTTGTACTTTGAGAGTATTCAGTCTGGCAATATGGTGCAGTCTTAGTTTGTGGAAGACAGACACAACTAAAGACATGAGCATAAAATGATGGTTGTCAAATTCAAACTGTGTTTCCTCAATGAGCTCCTTGAGAAAAAACATCATCAAGTTTGAGACATGTTAACAGCTAACAACAATCTACATAGTTAGTGACTAAATACGTTTAGCCAAAACGTTGTTTGGAGGCTCACCTGAGCACATAAATGCATAGCTTTGCTAGCTTAGCCTGGCTTAGCTAAAGTTAAGATTATAGAACGGGATTTACTAATGGCCAAATATAACCAAAACAATTGTTCAGCTTTACCTATGAAATGTAATCCCCTGGGATCTGGTTTGGAGCGTACAGCAGTTTGTACAATCCCAAGCAGCACATTATTCATTACTTCACTCCACAGCAGTGCCACTCACAATATGGCGGCGACGTTGACGTACGATTCTGCTAGTCACGAGGCGTCTAGTTATTCTATGTCAATGTTTAAATATGTCACCATGGCAACTTGTTGGCGTGCACGCTTTACGTCAAGTTTAGTTTACAGGTTGTGTTGTGTTGTTTGGGCGCAACTTACTGACTTTGGGAAGCCGCTGGGTTTGACTGTTGGGCGCTGTGCGAGTGCACGTGCACTTTTGGCACAGGTTGCGTCTGGCATTCGTGCATATATACAACCTTCGTAAACATTACTAAACAAAGGTTTTATATGTGGTGGTGTGTGCGTTCGGGCGGCGGTTGTATTGTGACCTGAAGTTTAGTTTACAGGTTGTGTTGTGTTGTTTGGGCGCTACCTACTGAGTCTGGGAAGCCGCTGGGTTTGACTCTGGGGCGCTGAGTCACAGTGCGTGTGCGCTTCGGTGCGTCTGGCATCCGTGCATATATACAACCTTCGTTTAGTAATATAGATCTGCAGATTCCAAAATACTTTCAAATACCTTTTTCTTTTTTTTCCTTCTAACTTGAGTTCTTTGGTTTGGACTATTTTTGCTTTAACTTTTTGTCCTTAATTTTTGTCTCATGTTCTGTTTTTGGTTGCTATTTTTGATCCTTTCTCTGTCTAAATGTACATCTCCCGTTTTCTTTTAATAACTTTATCCTGTCAGCTATCTGCCAGGAAATTTGGTTCAAGATGATAGAAAGAAAGAGAGGTAGAGAAGTAAAGAGTAGTATTGTTGAGGTGGGAACAGAGATGGTCAATCCATTGGGCACCACAGGTGGACTCTTAGGAGACTGTCATCCAAGAGATGGTGTTTTTGGAAGTAATGAGGTGTGCATTCCAAACGCAGCGGCCACAAGCTCTGGAATCCATCCCCCATGTGTGCTATGGACATTAAATGGCATACCCCCAATCCTCAAAGTCCAATAATATTGTATGTGCTATGGACCATCGTTTATAAAACTCAAGGTGAGCACATTCCGGACCTTTCTGAATACAAACCCACCACCCCTTCAATCATCCACCATGGACAGCAAGGGGCAACTTTTTGGTAACCCTAAGGTCATGTGCTCCTGACACCGCCAAGAGCTTCATATGGACTTTGATTGGCACAGGATGGCAAAGTGGATTAACCACCCAACAGGGGCTGCGTGCTAGGTTTAAGAATGCCCAGAGACACTGAGGGTCTGTTATTTTATTTTATTGTGTGGGTCATTGCTCCCCATGTATTATCTTACCCTTCTCCTCATATTTGTTATGTGTTAGTATCAAGTCAGTACCAACACTCGTGCGCTTAGGAGGCAGTCAACAAGCCAGAGGCGAGTGAAATATCATCTGACGGGGTGTTGTATTGTGGTAATAATGTCTCTCTCTCTGATCTTATGGAACCAGGGAAGAAAAATAAACCGCTAACATCATCAACAGCCACAACAAGATCCACTTCCGGTCCATTATTGATGACGCCACTTCCGTCCCACCCGAATGACATAACGTCCGGTCCCTCCGTGATGACGTCACTTCCTGCCACATCATCTCGGGTTGCCATTTTGACCACTGTATAAATACCAGTCAATCTGTAACCATTTTTTCGAATGTCTGATTCAATTTTGAGATCAAGTTTGACCAATAATTGTATCCAAGCAATATACGGGGCAATTCCCCAACACTTTATATCTTGTTTGTGATCTTATTTCATCACAATGGAAAGAAGACCAGAAAATGAAATGTAGTCAGAATAACAAACTAAAAGTTAATATGAAAAAGGTAATCTTCTACCAGAGCCTTAACAGCAACCAGAATCGTTCCAGACACAGGTAGTCCGGTTTTCCTCCCACATCCCCAAAGATGTGCCTGCAGGGGTGGACTGGCCATTAGAACATTTGGGCAATGCCCCGTGGGCCATGAACTCTGGTCTGGTTATGGGCCAGCTGTTTCATGAAATAAATTTTATGTACCGGTTACTGTTTGATATTAAAATTCATTTTCTAAACTACTAAACATTATATGTCCGATACTGTGATTTATATGGTCCTATATATAATATAACATTGTGATCTGTAGCGATAGTAGGGAGCAGGTTAAGGAGACCCTGGAGAGGTGGAGATATGCTCTAGAAAGGAGAGGAATGAAGGTCAGTAGGACCACAAAGACAGAATACATGTGTGTAAATGAGAGGGAGGTCAGTGGAATGGTGAGGATGCAGGGAGTAGAGTTGGCGAAGATGGAGGAGTTTAAATACTTGGGATCAACAGTACAGAGTAATGGGGATTATGGAAGAGAGGTGAAAAAGAGAGTGCAGGCAGGGTGGAGTGGCTGGAGAAGAGTGTCAGGAGTGATTTGTGACAGACTGGTATCAGCAAGATTGAAAGGGAAGGTCTACAGGACGACAGTGAGACCAGTCTATGTTATATGGGTTGGAGAAGGTGGCACTGACCAGAAAGCAGAAGACAGAGCTGGAGGTAGCAGAGTTAAAGATGTTAAGATTTGCATTGGGTGTGACGAGGACGGACAGGATTAGAAATGAGGACATTAGAGGGTCAGCTCAAGTTGGACGTTTGGGAGACAAAGTCAGAGAGCCGAGATTGCGTTGGTCTGGACATGTGCAGATGAGAGATGAGGGGTATATTGGGAGAAGAATGTTACTGATAGAGCTGCCAGGCAAGAGGAAAGGAGGAAGGCCTAAGAGGAGGTTTATGGATGTGGTGAGAGAGGACATGCAGGTGATGGGTGTGACAGACAAAGATGGAGAGGACAGAAAGATATGGAAGAAGATGATCCGCTGTGGCAACCCCTAGAAAGAGCTGCCGAAAGAAGAAGAAGAATTTATAGTTTATCGTTAAGTTAATAGAACATTTCAATCATGTGAGGTTTTCATTAGAACCTCGTTATCATTTATTCCATTGTAAATGAGCAGCTACTAGCCTACTAAGGAACCGGCACTTGGACATGACATTGACATTTGACATGTACTCTAATAACGTTACTAAATTTGTATTTTTCATTAAATTTTATTTCTTAGGATGTCGTCAAATTTTAAGTTGTGTCTAAACAACAGTGTACAGATTAAGTGTGGAAACAGTATAAATAGAGTTCATATCATAGGCTCATAGCAAGCAGCGAGCCGTGTACTCAACACAAATTTTAAGAAAATTACAATGAATAATGGGCCGAGTGGGTCGACCTCGTCACCTCATTTGTTGGAGGATGCCCGGGCCAGTTTTAAGACCCAGTCTGCTCCTGTGTGCCTGTTAGATGTATTGCCCCTGACTAAGTTTGGTTGCATAATGGGGGTGCTCATAATGGACAAGCACTATATCTGGGGCTTTCTCCTGCCATTCACCTGGTCAGGCCAGGATAGCCTGCAGTGCCCACAACCTGCAGTTGGATGAGGTGAGTTTGCAGATGAGATGAGCTAATTATTTATCTGCATTTTAGTTGTCGGCACAAAGAACAAATTCTACCATTGCCAAAAATGAGATAGAGAAGCGAGGTCTTCAAGGCAAAGTCTACAAAGCAGATAAGAGCAGATATTTCCAGAAGGTTGGATTGTACTTTTTTTTTGCCAAAATTGCATAATGAAAGTCGATAAAATGAAACGTCAAAAATGTTCATTGCAGTCTGTCACTGACCACTCGATTTCCAAGAGGAAGTTTATTTACGTAAGTCTGCTTAATTCAATACGTGGTGTGATCCCCACGAAAGAGCAACTGGCATCCCGTAAAAAAGGCTGGCATCTGTGCTGCATCCACTGCTGCTAGTCAATCCATACATCTTTGTAATCTGCTTATTAAGGGCAGAGTCACGGGGTAATACCATGCCAGTCCATTACAGGGCAAAGACACGCACACATCCATTATGCCAATCCACCTAACCTGCTTGTCTTTGGACTTTGGGTGGAAATCAGAGCACCCAGAGAAAAATGCAAAGTCCACGTAAGGATAACTCAGGTCTATTTATTGAAAAGCAGTAGCTCTGCTACTGTGCCACCATAATTACTTTCAATCAATCAAAACACACATAAAAGTTCAAACGCCAGTCACAGGCTGATGAAGGCCTCACCTGACATTTTCGATTTAATGTTTTGAAGATCAGATTGTCATTCATCGGGAAAAAAAAAAACAAATAACCCAAAGAGCTCACACAAATGTCAAACAGACCAGTTTATGTAATCTGATTCCAGTGTTTATCACTCCACAAGAGGGCACTGTTTCATATTCTTTGTCAGTGAGCACTTGGTTCAAATTTAGCAACATGACTAGCAACATTGGGCACAATACTGGAAACAGCCTCAGATGGACATGCCTGCCCATTATAGGGCGCACATACAAACACACAAACTTCCTAACATAAAAGTATAACTACAAATGTTAATGCCAGTCTAGCACATGAAGAAGATAAGAAGATTTGCCTGATAGTACTGGATGTGAGACCTTGTGAAGCGTGACTGCAGTGTGACAAACCACCGGGATGACAGAAATGACACCACAGCCTCCCAACACCAATGTTCATCATACCACAAGGGGGTGCTGTTTCATATCCATTATCTGCAGGCATTTAATCAAATTTAGTTTCATGCCTAGCAGCTCTGGGCACAGTGCAAAAACTAGCTCTGGATGGGATGCCAGTTCACCGCAGGGCATACCTACACCAATTTAAACAGACTAATATGTGATTACAATATTTATCATACCACAAGGGGCCAACTCTCCATATCCATCCATCTTCTTATCCAGAGTAGGGTAGCAGGGCAGAAGGGCGGCCTGTTCCAGCAAGCACTGTGGGCAATGCAGGAACAATTCTTGGGCAGGGTGTCATTCCATATCCAACACACACACACACGCTCACTAGGGCTAATTTAGGAATGGCAATTCACCTAACTTTCATGAATTTGGACTGTGGGTAGTCATCAAGCTAAGTTTGACTAAGTATCTTCAAAACTGGATTTAAAACAGCACCCTCCTGTGGTATGGTAAACTTTGCGTGCCATTGGTTCTGTGACTACTGCTACTAAAAAAACACATTAGGTAAAGAACATTTGATTTTTGGGTTAGCTTGATTGGTTTTGCTGACATATTCTTGACTTTCTGGTTATGACCCTGGCCTGTTATTGACTATGCTTTATCTCCCAGTCCATCCTGAATTCATTACTCTAGTCATTAAAATGTTGGGACGGTGCATCACTTTTGCCAGCCCGTACTCTCAGGCCTTCAAAGCCTGGCACATTGCCTGCCCTTCTGTCCTTTAAGCTATTTTTTTTCCTGAATGCTGACACAGTACACTTTCAGATCTTTGAAGACTGGCACTCAGTGCTGCAGGGTGAGTTTTCATCAGCACTGGACCGGCATTTGTAGTTGAGTATGTGCTTTGACTGAATGAAACTTATTGAGCTGGACAGCGTATTTGTGCATTTATTTCTAGTAGGACTGACTACTGCAATGCGGCGTTCACTGGATGTTCAAACTGTTCTTTTTACAGCCTCCGGTTAATCCAAAATGCTGTTGCAAGAATTATTACAAGAATAAGAAAATATGAACACATAACTTCAGTTACACTGGCTCCCAGTTAAGTTTAGGGCAGATTTCATAATCCTCCTTTTAACATATAACGCCTTAAATGGCCGAGATCTGGCTTACTTGTCTGAACTTATCATGACTTACAAACCAGAGCTCACATTAAGATCTCAAGATGCCGGTCTGTTTAGGATTCCAAGGATTAATAAAATAACAGTGGGAGGTCGAGCTTTTAGTTACAGGGCCCCTAAACTGTGAAATGGTCTGCCTGCTACTATAAGAGATGCCCCATTGGTCTCAGCTTTCAAAGACTCACGATTTCAGTTTAGCACACCCTGACTAGAGCTGCTGATTAGCTGTACAGACTGCATCTCTGTTGTCAGTCATTAGCACTAAAACATAAGTAACATAATAGTTAGAATTTATTACTAACCCTCACCTATTCTTTTTCTCTTCTCGGTACCCAAATGTGCCACTTGGTGCCCCTGCCCACTTGACAAGTTGTTCTGCCTGCCTAAGGTAAAGTCATCTCTGATGGAGGATCGCAGGAATCGTGGGGTACAGGGGTCCTTTCATCGGATTGGCTGGCCCAGTGCTGACTCAGCTGTGGAATGCCCAATTGGGGGAGGCAGCTTGATGGCCAAAGTCTCCAGGACTCTGAACAAATCCAAATCCTACAATGTGATATCATCTACTGTTGAATTCTACTCTGCACTTGTAATATTTCTATTGCACTGTTATATTGTATTGAGGATTACTTCTGTTCTGTTCTGTGCATTGTGTTGTATTACCCCTTTTTTGACACCCACTGCATGTCCAACCAACCTGTAAAGGGGTCTCTCTTTGAATTGCCTTTCCTGAGGGTTCTTACATGTTTGTTCCCCCTACAGGGGTTTTCTTGTCTTCTTAGAGAGTCAAGGCTGGGGGGCTGTCAAAAGGCAGGTGCCCATTGTAGCACTTCTTGTGTGATTTTGGGCCTATACAAAAATAAATTGTATTGAATTGTATTGTAATGAACCCACCAACTCCCCGCAGCTGCCTGAATGCCCCCACGGAGAACTAGCCGGCCAATGGATTATTTTATTTTAGCAGCCATTTTTGTTTTGAGCTGCGGACCCACTATACCACATTCCTCCCCACTTAAGCTGCCAGTTGCACGGGAAGGCTCCATGCCTCTACCAACTCAGTGCAACTGGTGCCCCAGGTCTACGTCTTGGCCCTGTCACTGCACTAAAACCAAACAATAAATGAAAGCACTTAAACTAACCCTACTAAAATGTAAACCCAAGCCTGATTCATAAAACTAGGACATTAAAAGAAATAAGAACTTTAAAATGACAATGAAACAATCAAATATTCATTAAAAAGTTCAATTCTTAAAAGACCTTCTCTGGTTTGGGTCCGTGGGTTCTTAAAAACAAAAAGTCAGACAACTCATTTGCGGTTCTGTCTCCATTTATTCAGTCCCTATCACCAGCTCATCCCACCGCTGACACCATTTGTGATGGTGCGGGTCGACTCCTTGCTCCACTGTTGCCCGGACAGTCCTTGAGTCTCACAGATGGTGGACTGCTTGACTGTTAGTCCATCAACCAGGACACCACAGCCTCATCCATCTGTATATGTCTGATATGTCTGAGTTTATGGCTGGATGGTACTGAAGGCACTGGAGAAATCAAAAACTATCATCCTCACAGTGTGGCTAGATTGGTCCAACCTTGTGGAGCAGACAGATACTTATATCCTCCACTCCAATCATTGTCTGATAGGCAAACTACAGTGAATCCAGGTGTTCTACCAGAAGAGGACTCATATAGTCCATGACCAGCCTCTCAATCGTCTTCATGATGAGAGATATACCTTATATACTTGCGTTTAAATTCTCCCGCGTATAAATCGTTGATTATACTGTAAAGTTGATTTTACCGTATAATTTCCGGTACTTTATTATGTCAGTCGCATAAGTCAAATGCGGAAAACACACTATTGGTCCAAGAGATTACAATATAACGCCCACCTGAGAGAATAACCACGGAGCACACAGCCTGTTTGTCTATGTATTGTGCCTACGTGACCACACGGTAATACCCGCACTATTCTGAGGCGACGTTTGCACTGATTTGTGTGTTTTGTATCTCACGCCCTCATACACCTTTATTGTAAGAGCATCCGTTATCTACAATGGAGCGTTCAATCAGAAGAAAATATGAAGCTGGTTTTAAGTTAAAAGTCGTTGACGTGGAGAAAGAAATTGGTAACTGCGCTGCTGCAACAAAATTCGACGTGTCTGAGAAACTGGTGAGAGATGTAAAAAAAAATACAATTAAATGTCGTATTTTTGAACGGGCGTAAAAGTCAGGGTCTGATTTTATGATCGATTTTTCGGGTTTCAAGACCTGACTTACTGTACAGTACTGTGCAAAAGTTTTAGGCAGGTGTGAAAAAATGCTGTAAACAAAGAATGCTTTCAAAAATGGAAGTGTTAATCATTTATTTTCATCAATCAATAAAATGCAGTGAATGAACAAAAGAGAAATCGAAATCAAATCAATATTTGGTGTGACCACCCTTTGCCTTCAAAACAGCATCAATTCTTCTAGGTACACTTGCACACAGTTTTTGAAGGAACTCGGCTGGTAGGTTGTTCCAAACATCTTGGAGAACTAACCCCAGATCTTCTGTGGATGTAGGCTTCCTCACATCCTTCTGTCTCTTCATGTAATCCCAGACACGCTCGATGATGTTGAGACCAGGGCTCTGTGGGGGCCATACCATCACTTCCAGGACTTCTTGCTCTTCTTTATGCTGAAGATAGTTCTTAATGACTTTGGCTGTATATTTGGGGTCGTTGTCCTGCTGCAGAATAAATTTGGGGCCAATCATACTCCTCCCTGATGGTATTGCATGATGGATAAGTATCTGCCTGTATTTCTCAGCATTGAGAACACCATTAATCCTGACCAAATCTCCAACTCCATTTGCAGAAATGCAGCCCCAAACGTTCAAGGAACCTCCACCATGCTTCACTGTTGCCTGCAGACACTCATTATTGTACCGCTCTCCAGCCCTTCGATGAACAAACTGCCTTCTGCTACAGCCAAATATTTCAAATTTTTGACTCATCAGTCCAGAGCACCTGCTGCCATTTTTCTGCACCCCAGTTCCTATGTTTTCATGCATACTTGAGTCGCTTTGCCTTGTTTCCATGTCGGAGGTATGGCTTTTTGGCTGCAACTCTTCCATGAAGACCACTTCTGGCCAGAGTTCTCCGGACAGTAGATGGGTGTAATTGGGTCCCACTGGTTTCTGCCAGTTCTGAGCTGATGGCACTGCTGGACATCTTCTGATTTTGAAGGGTAATAAGCTTGATGTGTCTTTCATCTGCTGCACTAAGTTTCCTTGGCCAACCACTGCCCGTTTCTTTGTGCTTCTTCAAAAGAGCTTGAACAGCACATCTTGAAACCCCAGTCTGTTTTGAAATCTTTGTCTGGGAGAGACCTTGCTGATGCAGTAGAACTACCTTGTGTCTTGTTGCTGTGCTCAATCTTGCCATGACATGAAACTGTCTTCCACAACCTCACCTTGGTAGCAGAGTTTGGCTGTTCCTCACCCAGTTTGAAGCTGTTTCTGTTTCAGTTAATGACTGTGTTTCAACCTACGTGTGACATTGATGATCATTAGCACCTGTTTGGTAGAACTGGTTTATCAGACACCTGACTAGAATCCTACAAAATCCCTGACTTTGTGCAAGTGTACCTATAAGAATTGATGCTGGTTTGAAGGCGAAAGGTAGTAACACCAAATATTGATTTGATTTAGATTTTTCTTTTGTTCGCTCACTTTGCATTTTGTAAAGTGATAACAATAAAAAATCATTATTTATTTATCTGACAGCATTCTTTGTTTACAGCATTTTTTCACACCTGCCTAAAACTTTTGCACAGTACTGTATGGTAAGTGCCACTCAGTTGAACGAGCTGCCCTGTAGGACATCCTGAGGGTTCGCGGGATCCCCTCAAGGTTGCTGGATATCATGGCCGGCCTGTGCACTGGTACTGTGAGTGCTGTGCAGAGTGGAGGCAGAACCCCTTTGTTTTTCCCAGTTGATTCGAGTGTCCGTCAGCGGTGTGTTCTGCTCCTACTCTGTTCAATGCTTGCATGGAGTGGGTGCTGGGCAGGGTCATGGGGTCCAATGGCTGTGGTGGCGCATCTGTTAGTGAAAAGATATTCACTGATCTTGACTTTGCTGACGATGCTGTGATCTTCGCAGAGTCAATGGAGGCTCTGATCGTGGCACTCGAGAGACTGAGTGAGGAGTCTGAGTGTCTGGGCTTGTGAGTGTCCTGATAAAACCAACATCCAGGCCTTTAATGACCTCTTGGGCACAGCCATCAGCAGTGTGTCTGTCTATGGAGAGAGTTTCAACATCGTCGAGAGGTTTATTTACCTCGGGCGGTGACATTTATGTCTCTGGTGACTCTTCCTATGAAGTCAGTAGATGGATTGGGAGAGCATGAGGGGGTCATAAGGTTGCTGGAAAAGGGTGTGTGGCAGTCCTGATATCTCAGCAAAAGGATGAAGGTCCAATTCTTTAGAGTCCTGGTGCTTCCTGTCTTGCTATTTGGTTGCGAGACATGGATGCTATCTGCTGACCTGAGACGAAGACTGGACTCCTTTGGTACTGTGTCTCTCCGGAAAATCCTTGGGTGCTTCTGGTTTGACTTTGTGTTGCTCATGGAGTCCCGAATGAGGCACATGACCTGCATTGTGAGGAAATGTCAGTTACGGCGCTACAGCCATGTGGTGCGTTTCCCCGAGGGTGATCCAGCTCGTAGGATCCTCATTGTAGGGGACCCGAGTGGCTGGACCAGGCCAAGGGGTCGCCCATATAACACCTGGCTACGGCAGATAGAGGGTCATTTTTGGAGGGTGGGACTGGCCCATGTGTTGCCAACCGGGATCCTGAGAATCATGTGGTGGGTGCAGCAACACACTGTATCGGTGCATGCTTCCCAACTTGACTCAAACTTGACTTGACTTGCCACTGATCTGTAGTCATGAGGTGAAGAGGCGCCTGCCTTCTTTGGAACAGGAACAATGCAAGATGTTTAGCATAACAGTGGCGCTTTCTGAAGCCTCAGGGACAGACTGAACAAGTCAAGTTCCATCTATTCACCTGATATTCATACTGGTCATTCACTTTAAAGTCTGCCTTTTACTTCTGTTATTCCCTAACATTTGTCATAACTGAATACCTCTGCAAGTTCCATTTCATGAAAATTATAGCGCAAGCTCACAAGAAATTGTTAAAAAAGTTTTTTTTTTTGGTTATGTTAGTTGTCAATTGGAAATTGTCACTGTGTTTGAATATGAGGTGTGTGTGTGTGTGTGTGTGAGTGAGGGTTTAGGTTAGGTTTAGGTTAGGTTTCTTTATTTAGTCATGTTTACACAGGAAAACATGAAATTTGCTTTCTCAGTTGCATCTAATAACAGGTAACAGACAGAATGAAATAAAACAGACAAATAGAAATAAGAAAGGTTAAGGTAAGGCAGTTAGATAAAACATATTTATACCAACAAAAAAAAAAAAAAAAAAGGTAACAGGATATATATCAAAACCTTAAACATTATCTCCGATATTTCTTATTGAAAAGTCGTATGGCACTAGGAAGAAAGGAGTTTCTGGAGCGATTTGTGTGGGTTTTCAAAGCAACTATCCTTCCTGATTTACTGAAGTTTAGTTCTACATGTAATGGATGTCTGTCATCAGTTGAGATGATTTCCAGTTTCTTTAGCATTGCCCTCTGACACACACACACTAGTCAAATCATCTACATCAGCCCCAATAACTTTAGCTGCATACTTCGTAATCTGCTGGAGCTTTTTTGAGTTTTGGTTTGTCAGACTATTAAACCAGGCAATGAAACTGAAAGTGATCACGGACTGGATCATACTACGATAGAAGGACAACATGAGGTCCTTGTCTACTTTAAATAGTTTGAGTTTATGGAGGAGAAATAAGCGCTGGTTGCATTTAGAAAATAATTTTTTTGTATTTGTATTCCAGTTAAGATTGTTATCTAGGTAAGTTCCTAAGTATTTATATTCATTCACTATTTCTACCTCCTCTCCCAGAACTACAATAGGTGAACATACAGATTTCTGTCTCTTAAAATCAAATATCATTTCTTTGGTCTTTTTTACATTCAGAGTGAGAGAGTTTTTATTGCACCAGTTTACCATACAGTCCACTTGATTTAGATGGTGGCTTTCATCCTCCCCAGATATGCATCCTATGATCATGGTGTCATCCGCATACTTAATAATGGAGCAGTGGTCATTGTTCTGTCTCAGGTCACTTGTGTACAGAGTAAACAGTAATGGTGATAAGACACACGCCTGTGGACTTCCTGTGTTTGAATGAATGGCTATTGAAAAAGTGTCCTGAACTGTAACTGTCTGTGAACGATTTAAAAGAGAGGGTGTTTCTTGTCATGGCTTTGAGTCCTTCCCTGGGCTGCTTTAATCCATTCCCCTATTATAGTGTGGTAGCCTTTGCAACCCTCCGCAACCCTGAAATGGACTGAGAAGGTTCTAGAACTGACCTACTGAACTCAGTCCATGGAGGGCTACAGTGCCTGCACAGCTCTTGAACACACCTGACTGTAACGCGGAGTGTACATTTTTTATTCTAACGTGTCGACACGGATGTTCCATCTGAGGACCTTCAGGAAGTCAATGGGGAACAGCTGAGCTGACCGCGCCTGCACATGAAAACACAGCTAAGCCAGTCCCCCCATTAAACATCCCACCTCGCAGTGGAGCGCTCCCACAGCCATGAGCCCAAGCTGCTGCACTGTTTTTAAGCTAAAAAATGAACCACCACAGACCTCTGTCTCCCCACAGCCCCATCAGGGGTAAGTTTTTGAATTTTGCCCAGTGCTGCTGGACCATGATGTTAAATTTGATGAAATGTCTTCAAACGCTGGATATGAAATAACACCCTCTTATGTTATGATGATCATTGGTGTTGGGTAGGGGTGTTCTTATTTTTGTCATCCACTTGTTTTTTCTGAAACCTAAAACACCTGATACCCAGGGCCGTGGGGGCAAATCTTCTTGCCCTGGCCTGGCATTTACATTTGTATTTTCACACAAGTGCGCATGGGAGGCAGCTAAAGGGTCTGAATGAGGGTAATTCCATGACAGACCAGAGGGTGGCGGAGTGTACTGACACTTTCTCTCTTTCCACTGCAGACCGATTACGGGAAATTCCACCTGGGTCCAACAACGTCACTTCCAGCTCTGACCCTGATGACCTCACTTCCGGTTCCGGCCCTGATGACCTCACTCCCTCTGCTGGCGAAGTCAAAGATGAGCCAATAGAGTCACACAAAGATTTATAATTTTTCCTCTCTGCAAAAGAGTTAAATTGGGAGTACACTTTGTACAGATACAAGTCCAAAACAGAACTGACTTAAGGAGGCAAAGATGGCGGTTTTAAGGGAGAGCAGAGGAAGTGAGGTCATAAGGGCCAGAACTAGAAGTGAATTTCCTGTAATCGGTCTGCAGTGGAAAGAGAGAAAGGGTCAGTACACTCCGCCACCCCCTGGTCTGTAGTGGAATTACTCTTTCATGCCCTTTAGCTGCCTCCCATGCACACGTGTGTGACAGTTGTGGTGCCCAGCGGGCGTTCATGCCCAGCCGGGACACCCAGGAGGACTGGAGGAGGGCTTGTGGATCCTCCGGAACACGAGGGGGCATCCTCCCTGGTTGCTGTGGGCACCCCAATGCCACACCGGGAAGTGCTGGGGTGAAGAGAATTGGAGACACCCGGTGGACTTCTGGTTTCACCGCTGGAGCTTCCGCCACACAGGGGTGTGGCTATGAACCCTCAGGATGCAGCTGGAGCCCTTCCGGGGTGAATAAAAGGGGCCGCTTCCCTCCAGTCAGGGGCAAGAGTCGGGTGGAAGAAGGACGAAGCTTGGTAGAGAGGATTGGAGGCGGTCCAGAGACTAGAAGGCATTGTGTTGTGGCCAAGGACTTGAGGGGTGATTGGTGCTGCGGCACTGGGTCTGTGCACTGTAAATATGATTAATGAATGTGTGTTGGGTGAAACCATCGTGTCTACCTGTCTGTGTCCGGGCTGTTCCCCACACAGTATGTATGTTTTCAAGTTTGCTAGTCATCCATCCATTTTCCAACCCGCTGAATCTGAACACAGGGTCACGGGGGTCTGCTGGAGCCAATCCCAGCCAACACAGGGCGCAAGGCAGGGAACACACCCGGGCAGGGCGCCAGCCCACCGCAGGGCACACACATCCACACACCAAGCACACACTAGAGACAACTTAGAATCACCAATGCACCTAACCTGCATGTCTTTGGACTGTGCGAGGAAACCCATGCAGACACAGGGAGAACATGCAAACTCCACACAGGGAGGACCCGGGAAACGAACCCAGGTCTCCTAACTGCGAGGCAGCAGCGCTACCCACTGCGCCACCATGCCGCCCCATGCCTCTATTCATGTTGCTAAATTTCATTTAGTGTGCAACTACACCTCCACTTTATTCCACTCCTGGTGGTGCCCATTCTAGTGTGCCTTCAGAATGTATTCAGACCCCTTCACTTCTTACAACTTTTGTCTTGCTGCAGCCTTTTCTTAAACTATTTAAATTCATGTTTTCCCTCATCAAGCAACACTTAATGGCCTAGTATGACTGGATTTTAGAAAACTTTGCAAAATAATTAAAAATGAAAACCTGAAAAAAATCACATGAACACAACCATTCAGACCCTTTGCTATCCATCCATACATTATCCAACTAAATCCTAATTACAGGGTCACGGGGGTCTACTGGAGCCAATCCCAGCCAACACAGGGTGCAAGGCAGGAAACAAACCCCGGGCAGGGTGCCAGCCCACCACAGGGTGACCCTTTGCTATGACCTTTCAAATTTGGCACAGGTGCATCCCAATGTATTGATCATCGTTGAGATGTTTTCTGCTCCCTGTTTAGATAGATAGATAGATAGATAGATAGATAGATAGATAGATAGATAGATAGATAGATAGATAGATAGATAGGAAAGGCACTATATAATAGATAGATAGATAGATAGATAGATAGATAGATAGATAGATAGATAGATAGATAGATAGATAGATAGATAGATAGATAGGAAAGGCACTATATAATAGATAGATAGATAGATAGATAGATAGATAGATAGATAGATAGATAGATAGATAGATAGATAGATAGATAGATAGATAGATAGATAGGAAAGGCACTATATAATAGATAGATAGATAGATAGATAGATAGATAGATAGATAGATAGATAGATAGATAGATAGATATGAAAGGCACTATATAATAGATAGATAGATAGATAGATAGATAGATAGATAGATAGATAGATAGATAGATAGATAGATAGATAGATAGATAGATAGGAAAGGCACTATATAATAGATAGATAGATAGATAGATAGATAGATAGATAGATAGATAGATAGATAGATAGATAGATAGATAGGAAAGGCACTATATAATAGATAGATAGATAGATAGATAGATAGATAGATAGATAGATAGATAGATAGATAGATAGATAGATAGATAGATAGATAGATAGATAGATAGATAGATAGATACTTTATTAATCCCAAGGGGAAATTCACAAATTTGGTGGTGTGGTGTGAATTCCTGTGGTGAATTCAATTGATTGGACTGATTAACTCTTTAAGGGATGAATATTTCTCTTTATTATAATAAATCTTGGGAAGAGAGATGAGACATGACTTTCTCAGAGAGACACTTTCACATCCCGCGAGACGAGACTTTGTGCCAAGAGATTTAACGAAATTCCAGGGGCCAGAAATAAAAGACAAAGAGTAGAAGACAAAGTAGAACACTGTAAAGAATTCAAAAACGTTGGCATGATAAACATGTACGCAGGTTAGAAATAATGAAAGTAATAAAATTCTAAAGTCTCAAAAAAATGATAGTAAAGATCGCATTACCGTTAACAAACGGAAATTATTACTCGGTGAAATAACGGAACAGCAAAAAGAGATCGAATATATTGTTTGGAGTTGGAGACGTGTAGATCGTCTAATTTGTGTTGCCATCAGGGAAAAGTAATGTCTCTTCCCAATGAAGAGGCCTATCTGTGAGAATTAAAAGATTGGATGTTTGGTGAAAGTGAAATCCCGTGAGAGAAAATTTCAAGCCCTGCGAGACAAGACTTTATGCAAAGAGATTTGGAAAAGTCCTGCCCACATCTAAAACATTTACAACCACGCACACGGTTCAATCATTTCTCATTTGTGTGAATGCTATTGTCAGACACAGTTCGTGTAGAGAGAAAGAAATGACATTCACTCCCGGGCAGTTATACGTTGCATTGTCATGATGTAATTCCAAACACGGGATCAAAATTCAATGCGATATTGACGAAAAGGTAAAAGCAAAAAGAGACTGAATATACGGACATAGGTGATATGACAGAAGTATGTAGATATTGTTTGGCTTTAAACTTTAAGTCGGAGAATTGTAGATCGTCTAATTTGTGTTGCCATCAGGGAAAAGTAGTGTTTCTTCCCAATGAAGACAGAGCCGGCCCTAAACAATTTCGGGCCCGAAGCAAACTGATACCGAGCGACCCCTGCAGCTAGGGGGTCCGTGGCAGAGCTCCAGCCACCAAGCGATTTCCTGCATTCTGAGCTGCAGAAATGCGTTTTCCCGGCATCTACAACCATCACTTTTTGACGATTTCCGTTTGACACTGACAACCGTAACCGTAACACACTGACATTGTATTGTATTATACAATAATTTCAAATTGTGGAAATTCGGCAAGGCCTAACTACTATCTACAAGACGTTCTTTCTAACAAAATGGAAATATATTGATATGAAGGAAAGTGATGGCTTTACGAAGAGAAGGGCCCCTTTTATGCTCTGTCGAGAATGCAGTGCGGCGGAGCGGCCGTGACTGAAGCGTAATGAAGATTGGAGTGCCGAGTGCAGATGTCCACGTGGAGAAATTAGGTGATGGAATATGTTGCCCGTGAATTATATATATAAAAAAATTAGTAATAGAGGTTGGAGTGAAGGAGTCTGTTGCTCCATTGGGCCCTCCGCAGCAGCGTCGCATCACAGGAAAAAAAAAAAAACGTGGGCGCAGTGGGCCCCCTCCAGCTGTGGGCCCGAAGCGGTCGCTTCGTTCGCTTTGCCCTAAGGCCGGCTCTGATGAAGAGGTGTATCTGAGAGAACTAAAAGTTTTGTTACTTGGTGAAAGTGAAATCCACATATGTGAGTGGCAGAGACGCGAAGTTGCTGGCGCATAGCGCAGGCTGGGGTGTTGGTGAGCGAAACGAGCAGAGGGCAAAGCCCCCTAGTTTTCCAAAACATGCAGTGTTCTTCAAAGCACCCAAAGCAAGGGTCTCACACATAAATCAACCTAAAATATCAGTTGCCGGGTGCTGTGGCCGCCAGTTCACAGTCTCTTGTGGCTTGAGACGCTCACGGGTAGCATGGCTGCCAGGCTGGCTTTGCGTGACAGGGGCGGGGACGACAGCAGCCAGTCACGGTCACAGTACAACGCCATCTGGTTTGTACCTTGTGTCTTTATGAGTGACGGTCTTCATCTACACAAACGTGTTCGGCACCACGATTAGCTGGAGATTGATCAACTGATGCCAATACCTCACTTTTATTTTCGATCTCAATCTCCAGATCACTCGCATCAGAATCGGAGTCCGACAGGTCAGAGTCCAATTCAGTGATAATATACAAAATGTTGTCCACGGAGTACTTTGCTTTGTGCATTCGCTTCATTCTCTCACCAAATATCGATGCCATTTTTGTCGTTGTTTGCTCTTCACTACTCTCGCAAGCGCATGGGAATCTTGGTCAAACCAATGAAGCTAACTTTCCTTCTAATGGTGGGTTTAGTCACCAGTTGCAGTTGCTTACTGATCTCAACCCTTCCTGCTGACAAAAGTCAACATCTGCCCTAAAAGAGTTTAGAAAGGCACACACACCTGTCTACAGAATGTTCTACAGGTGAGTAAAAATATCAAAACCTTGAGGTGGAAGGAATTGCCCACAGAGCTTAGAGACAAGATGGTGTCAAGGCAGAGAGCTGGGAAAGGCTTCAGCACTGAAGGGTCCCAAAGGCACAGCGACCTCCATAATTCGAAAATGGAACAACCATGACTCTTCCTCAAGCTGACCACCTAGCCAAACTGAACAATCACGGGAGAAGGACCATGGCAACAGATGGTGGTCACTCTGGCTGAACTCCAGGGAATGTGTCTGGAGAAATTTCCAGAAAGACAACCACCACTGCAACACTCCACCAATCTGGGCTTTATGGCAGACTGGCTGGACGACACATGAAAACCTGCTCTGAGTTTTTCTGGTCTGATGAAGCCAAGTCATGTCTGGAGGAAACAATAATATTCAAGCAGTGAAGCATGGTGGTGGCAGCAATGGGGCCTGGCAGACTAGACAGAGTAGAGAGGAAGCTGAATGCAGCAAAGTACAGAGATATCCTTAAAGATAAAAGATAAAGATGTCAGGATAGGCCAAAAGTTCAACTTCCAACAGGACAAGCAAAGACAACACAGAAGTTACTTTCAGAAATCTCTGGGAATTCCCTTGAGTGGCCCAGCAGCACCCTGGATTTGAATTCAATCAAACATCTCTGGAGTGACCTGAAAATAGCTGGTCCATCGACAGTCTTTATCCAATTTGACCAGGCTTGAGAGGATCTGCAGAGAAGTATGGCAGAAAATCCCCAAGTCCAGGTGTGTGAAGCTCGTTACATGAAACCCAAGAAGACTCCAGGCTGGAGTCACTGCCAAAGGGGCTTTAATTGAGTATCGAGGAGAAGATCGGAATACTTTGCTCAATGTGACATTTCAATAAATCTGCAAAAATTTCTATAGTACTAGGGTGTTGTACCATGTTAGCCATTATACAACATGCAAGCTTTCCAGGCCCCTCCTTCAGGCAAGATGTTACCTCGAAAGCTTGCATATTTTAATATTTTTAGTTAGCCAATTAAAGGTTTCATTTTGCATGACTTCTCACTACAAAAATTTCTAAAATCCTGTTTTCACTTTGTCAATCTGGGGAATTGAGTGTTGGCTGGTGAGGGAAAGCCTAAATATAAATGACTTCAGCACAAAGCTAAACATCACATTATGAAAAAAGTGAAGGGGTCTGAAAACTTTCTTAAGGTACAGGATGTTTAATAAAATGCGTTGTTTTTAACAGTTGTGAGTTGCTGACCGTCAGACCCCAACCCGCCTCCCCGATAGTCCCAGCCCCTCCGCAGTCTGCACTTCCCAGCTGCGACCCGGCCCGAGGAGCGCTCTGCACTTACCTGGACACGCAGAGATGATTTCCAATTCTGAAAAGCTCCAGAGCTTTGTCCAGACTCTATTTATATAGCTTGTCTTTGTGTAACTTGGCCTGAGCCCAGTATGCGGGCCAAAGGGCATCTGTATCAGCAAAACTGGGCATTGATCTTACGGCAGTGCGGCAGATGACCTCCAAGCGGTCAAAGCGACGTGCTAAAGACTGCGGCAGACTGGTGTGGGGTAGGGCCCAAGGCTTTTAATTAATCCTATCTGGCTGTCCCCTGGAAACAGTAATCCATTTTTAAATGCAATCCTGTCATAGAGGGGGCCAGAGCCTAACCCAGTAACATAGGGTACGAGGCAGGAATGGCACTGGACATCACACTCACCCACTCACACTGAACCAATGCCAAGCCCCCAATCAACCTAACTAGCACATTAGAGGAATGCTTTAATGAACATGGGCAGGATGTGCCAACTCCACATAGCCTGGTAGTCGAACCTCAAGGCTGGGAGATGGGAATGACACATTTGATGATAACAACTTTAAAAACTTAAAAACTGTACCTTGCATGGCCAATGTAGTTTTCAGAATAATTTTTACACTCAGCTGCTCTCAAGGCGATGATGAAGTCCACTGCTTGAAACAAGAAGCCATTGGCATCAGGAGCACACTATAAAAGGGTATTTTAAGTGGACTAATTGACAGGATCCAAAGAATACAGATACGAGAAGAAATGGGGTCAGGTCATCAGTGGGGTCCATCATGGATCTATCTTTGGACTGTTTCATTTTCTTATTTATATTAATGGCATATAACGACGAGTGAAGCATTCTGAGTGAATGACTTTGACGCTCTCATAGCAACAGCCCATATCAAGGTCAGGGATATACGAGGGGGGACCCAAAAATAACCGGAAATATTTTTAAAACGTGTTTAATTTAATTTTCTGTACAAACTACAATTAGTCTCCTTCAAAGTACTCTCCGTTGGCGGAAATACACTTATCTAACCGTTTGTTTCATTGTTCGAAACATTTTTTAAATTCGTCTGAAGTAATGCCCATTAATGCTCTGGTCGTTTCTTGTTTTACCTCTTCGACGTCAGCAAAACGCCTTCCTTTCAAGTCTTTTTTCATCTGAGGGAACAAAAACAAATCACACGGAGCTAAATCCGGTGAGTAGGGTGGGTGGTTCAGGGTTGTCATACCGTTTCTTGCCAAAAATTGGTGAATGCTGAAAGCAGTGTGAGATGGAGCGTTGTCATGATGAAAGAACCAATCGCCCAACTCCCACAAATCAAGGCGTTTCCTTCTCACACTGTTGCGCAACTTACTTGTACAAAAAAATTCACTGAACACAAGCACAACCTTCCAGACTGATGGCACTTGGCAGACTGACTTGTGAGGAGTGTAACTAGATCGCCCTAGCGGCCCAACCACGTACTATAAGTACCAACCTAACAACAACAAAATTCCGGTTATTTTTGGGTCCCCCCTCGTATGAGCCGGTTAGGTGACATGCTGAAGAATGAATGCAGAAGATGTGGGCGTGTGTAAAGACCTGAGTGACTCTGATAAGGGCCAAGACAACTGGGTCAGAGCATTTCGGAAATGGCAAGATTAGTGGGGTGCTGATGGTCACCTGGTAGTCAGAGTACGGAAAAATTGTGAACTACCAATAGAGTTTTGGGCGGTAAAGACTCTTCAATGCAAGAGGTTATATTAGGCTATCCCATCTGGTACAAACCAACAGAAGAGCTACTGTGGCACAAATCACAAAACATTTTAATGATGGTTACAGAAGAATCTTTCTGCATGTGGGACTGCGTAGTCTCAGGCCAGTCAGAGTGTCCATGCTAACCCTTGTTCACTGTGAAAAGCTGCTCTAATCAGGTCAGGTCAGGTTGGGGAGCACGCACTGGTACAACGCATTGCCACACTCAACACACGACGAAACAGCTTGGGATCTGGGTTGGCAACCCCCCCAGCCAGACACACGGTCCTGTCCCACACTCTGGAAATGACCATCTATCTGTCGTAGCCATGTGTTATGTGGGCATTCCCCTGGCCTGGTCCAGTCACTCATGTCCAAATCACCCTTGGGGAATCGTGCCACATGACCATAGTGCTGTAACTGATGTTCCCTCACAATGCTGGTAATGTGCCTCATTTGGAATTCCATGAGTCACAAAGTCAAACCAGTGGTACACAAGGATTCTCCGAAGAGACACACATGAAGGAGTCCAGTCTTCGTCTCAGGTCACTGGATAGCGTCCATGTCTCACAAACATCTAGCAAAACAGGAAACACCAGGACTCTAAAGACTTGGACCGTCTTCCTTTTGCAGAAATATGGGGAGCGCCACACACCCCTTTCCAGTGACCTCATGACCCCCCACGCTCTCCCAACCTGTCTACTGACTTCATAAGAAGAGTCACCAGAGTCACAGGAATGTCTCTGCCAAGGTAAGTAAACCTCTCGACAAGGTCAACACTCTCTCCGCAGACATTATTAGTTATGCTACTTATGCAAGACACCAACCTTATGTAGCAGTAGAGCCCTTTGTCCACCTCTTGAACCCTCAGGTACCACTCGCAACACCAGGTAAAAGTACAAGACTTCTTTATTTTACTCTTGTACAGTGCACAAAGCACCCTCCACTCCACACTACTCATATAATTCACAATCACCAACAATACTCTTTCCTCCTCGCCCAGACACTTCGCCACCCTACCTCCCAGCTCAGCTCAATGTCTGGGCTTTCCCACAGTCCTTTTATACACCCTGACCCGGAGGTGTTCCTGCTCAACAGTCCACAGTTCCTTATTCCTTCCGGGTCAGGGTAAACAGTCCTTTTCTTCACCCCGGGAGCACGTCGTTTCTTCCTGTCACGTGACCATGACATACTCCCGGGTTATAGGGCACATAAGAGCCCACGAGCTCCCCTACAGCGACTCCTGGTGGCCCCCAAGGTATCCAGCAGGGCTGTGTGTAGAAACTACAAAGTCCATGAGGCCCTGCTGGAACTCGGGGCACGTTTATGCTGTCCGGAGAGCTCCTCCTGGTGGCCTGGGGGGTGAGGGCCGGAGTAAGAAGCCGGCAGTCCACCACAATTATTAGGCCATTTTTGGACCGTATTTCTTGCATGAAATTACATAAAGAGTAAACCAGCAGATGTCTTCAGCAATAACTATCAGAATTTGTGCAGACAACGTCTACTGACCACAGGAGTTCACCTTCAAATGGGGTACAAGAGGCCAAAATTACTCCTTTTAACAAAACATGTAAAAAATGGAGATTGGTAATAAAGACATGTGGAGTGTCGCTTTATGCTAGCTAGTTCGAGGCTGCTGATTGTATTTTTGATATGTGAGTCTTTAGTGGTGGTCCTATTTCTCTAAGAGCCACTCCCAGAAGGTGTAACCACAAAGGGGCGCCAGAGAGCCCCAAGCCACAGACACAGTAAAGTACTACACTTTTGTGGAATAAGATGAAGGGTTTTTATTCTACTCACAAGCACCTTTCCAAATCTCCTCTTTGACCAGTTGTACAAACACAATGAAAATACACAATAAGCACACAATTCTTCCTCCTAATCTACCTTCGCTGAGTGCTCTGCCCCACATGTTGTTAGCTGTTATTTGTTGAGCTATGCTCCCCCTTCATCTTGTCATTTATTAACACACCACTCAGTCATGTCCCACACTCACAGTGGTGTCATAAATGTCTATGAAACTCACGTAAAGCATGTAGGTCGCCTAATAATCATTTGAATACAATACACCCCAGGTGTATCACGTAGGCACCCCTTTATCTCTTGTTTCGGTCTCGTCCGAAGTGTATCTTTTGGGTATATAAACCCCTGGGTCTAGTTAGTTGTGGTACGCAGCAATCTGAACCTCTGTCTCTTTGTCTTGATCCAACCGTGGAAATCACTCACCTTGTAAGTGTCTTTTAATGCTTCATTGTTTAATGTATACTCTCTGCTAAGTAGTGCTAATGTAAATCATTCTTTATTGTCTTTGGTTGTATATACCTGTATGTTTCTTTTGTATATATTTCAGTTTACAACGAGGTACGTCGAGTAAAAGCCTTCAAGAAAGCTCATCCCTTGTTGTTTTTATATGGATGTGCCAAGTTGTTTAAGCTCTCTGCGGCCGCGTTTCACAGACAGGGCGGAGTGAGGCAGAAAACTGAGTTTTGCCCGCCATCTCCCGACTCTCACTTGTCCATGTGTGGCAGCAGGCTTCCTTTTATGCCTGACCTGGAAATGTTTCTGGTGCCATTCTGTCCCCTCTTGGAAACACTTTGGGGGCATAGACAAAGTAGGGTGGTCCTCCCCTGACAGCGCCCTCTACCAATCCCAAGGGACCCCTACAAAACTGCACTTCTGGACTCCATTTCCTTAGCACCCCTGCAGGTGTCCCAACTGGGTTCTCATATGAGGACCACTTCCACCTAGCGTATGGGGGATGGAACCACTCCCAAGTTCTGGCTTCTGCTGGTCCATCCATTATTTTATACTGGCTGGGCAGAGAGTTATCTTTCCGCCCAGTTGGCCAATCAATCCAATGTTCCTCTCGGGCCTCCCCTCCAGGTAATAACCCATGCTCCTGCCTGGCCGGTATGCCCGTTCTTATCTCACAAAGGTTAAAATTTAAATTTCATGTGGGGTATTATTGTAGACTATTTTAAGGTCAGTGATTACAAATATGTTATTTTTGATTTTTTTCCTCTTACAATTCATAATATTTAGATTTTAAACACTTGAATTGAAGCACATATTTTAACATTTCAAATATCTGACACAACTGTTCTTGTTTATCATGCACCTCTACCTTAAGAAGTAATCATCACATTTCTTATGAACACCCCGAATTAGGGCAGCTGAAGCTAATTCAGAGTTTTTTAAACATTGCTTTCATGTCCAATTATATGACTCCCTACTTTTAGTTCTCTTACTTTATGTATCAGGACCCAAATTAATAATCATTTTGCCCTAACCTAATATTAGATAAGGGTCACATCAGAGAACAAAAGGTGCCTAGCATACTTGACTTTACTGCCATTATTTTATTCACAAATGTAAAAGGGCAATTTTGACATTTTTTAAAATACATTATTTTTGCACCTTTAATTTTTTTAAACAGTGTTAAAAATACCTTCTCATATACAGAGTTTTGTAAATCACACATTAACCAGATTACTGGGACTGCATTCTTTCACTTAGGGAATTGAGCAAAGGTTAGACCTTTTAACTTTACAAGACACTGAAAAAGTAATTAACACATTTATTTTTAGTGGACTAGATTACTGTAATTCACTGCTAACAAGGACTTCCAAAGAAAGACATCAATCATTTGCAATTAGTGCAGAATGCAGCAGCCAGAATCTTAACTAGAAAAAAGAAAATTGGAGCACATCACATTAGTTTTAGCATTGTTACACTGGTTACCCGTATCGTTCAGAATTGACTTTAAAATATTAGTAATGGTTTATAAAGCTTAAATAATCTGCTCCGTTCAATATTTTAGAATGCCTGTCCCCCTACGCTCCAAATAGTAACCTTAAATCTTTGAATGGAGGTCTGCATATAATTTCAAGAGGCAAACTTAAAAGAAATGGTGAGGCGGCCTTTTGCTGTTATGCACCTAAAATGTGGAATACTTTACCTATACCTGCCAATACTGATGCTCTGTGCAAGAGAGGACAGAGTTGACTATGCTTCCTCAGAAGGCTGGCATCCTTCAACATCTGCAATAAGATGGTGCAGATGTTCTATCAGACGGTTGTGGCGAGCGCCCTCTTCTACGCAGTGGTGTGCTGGGGAGGCAGCACAAAGAAGAAGAACGCCTCACGACTGGACAAACTGGTGAGGAAGGCAGGCTCTATTGTTGGCATGGAGCTGGACAGTTTGACATCTGTGGCAGAGCGACGGGCGCTGAGCAGACTCCTGTCAATCATGGAGAATCCACCGCATCCACTGAACAGGATCATCTCCAGACAGAGGAGCAGCTTCAGCGACAGACTGCAGTCACCGTCCTGCTCCACTGACAGACTGAGGAGATCGTTCCTCCCCCACACTATGTGACTCTTCAATTCCACCCGGTTGGGGGTGGGGTGGGGTAAACATTAACATTATAGAAAGTTATTGTCTGTTTTCCCTGCATTTTTATCACTCTGTAATTTAATGTTGTTTCTTTATCAGTATGCTGCTGCTGGAGTATGTGAATTTCCCCTTGGGATTAATAAAGTCTATCTATCTATCTATCTATCTATCTATCTATCTATCTATCTATCTATCTATCTATCTATCTATCTATCTATCTATCTATCTATCTATCTATCTATCTATCTATCTATCTATCATTTGCCAGGCTCATACTGTGGATAATTTTCAAAAACTGCTAAAAACGCATTCTTTTAATTTGGCTTTTTTGTTTAGCTACTTTCCAGTAGTAGTAGTAGACTATATGGCCATAGAATTATCATATTCTTCAGGGATTTGCAATCTGTACTAATCCCCACTATTCTCTGCTGTTATTTCCAGTTCTTCTGTGGTGATCAAGGCACCATGCAGCTCCTTGAGATGATGGATTGGGGTCTCAGTTGTCCACGAGTCCAACTTAATCACATTCTATCACGTTAAGCATGAAAACTAAGAGGTTTAATTTAGGAACATTAATGTTAGATAGAATGCCTAGTGGGGTCTGGGATGACTTTTGGCCCTATAACCCCTTTTTTTTTTATCTCCAGCCTGATTTTTTTTTGTCCTCCCGGCCATCTAACCTTACCTTGTTTTATTGTCATTTATTTTTTAATATCATTGCCTAATCGTAATAGTTTCTCGTTCTCTTTTTGTCATCTTGTAAAATAAGAAAATACCAAAATAAAATACTGTAGTCTACAATTCAATGATCAATGCATTTTCACCGTTTTTGTAGCTTTGTCAGTGAAGAATTAGTGTACGGTCTGACCACATTTTTATGCTAAATGCTTATTTATTCATTAATTTAGCAAGCATGCTAACGTATAGTTAAAAAATTCAACACACTTTTTAAGGAATATGATCACCCACAGTATTTTCCAAAAGATCGCATACATCATGCCTTAATTTTGCGTTGCGGATCGTGCCTATCTAGTTATCTATCTATTCTAGTTAGAATTCAGATCGGTATCCTTACATCGAGCCGATTCTTCTTTCTTCTTAAGTGGCGGGCCCCGTTACTCCAATTTCGTGCCTTTCAATGTCGAAGACCACGCCCTATCCTCGCCCACTTTTTTGTTAATTTGGCCTTACGCATCGTTATTGGGCAAACTTCCAACACGTCCCGCCCACTCCGCCGTAATTTGTTGCATAGTTCAACGTCAATTCACTACTGCGCATACTCTGTCACGACTCCTGCGTGGCTCAGTGCCGTACAGGCCAATGGACGCTTGCATTACTCGTTGCAACGTAACGCAGCGTGGCGGGCGGTGTCAGACTCGTTCCAGGAAGCACCCCCCCCCCCCCAATCTCTTGTCAGTCGGGTAAGACGTTGCTGCAGACGCCGCTTTTTTACCCTCCAGTCTCTGGCGACAGCATTGGAGTAAATGGAAGCTCCTGGAGGAGAGTTTTACGTTGATGACTTTTCTGACAGGCACCCTGCGACGTGACACGTTTCTCTCATTCTACAGAGAAGGAGGAATTCATTGATTTTAATCATTTTCAGAGTGGATTAGGAAGCAGTGGGCAGCGTGCCACGGGACTGGCGTTTCAGCGACTGGGCACAAGCGGAATATGCGCGCTCTGGTACGAGAGCAGTGCTCTTGCGAACAAGGAAGCCGGGTGGGAGAACGACAACGCGGGAACGGGAGAAGATTCTTTGAATCTCCGTTGAATTAGCGCTTTGAGCCATTGAGCAGAAGCAGAAGCCGCAGGAGGCGGAGCGTCGCTCCTGTCAACCTCCAGCGCCGGCTCATCGCTCCCGGGTCAGCCGGCTCGCACCTGAAACTGAACGTGAACGAACTCTCAGACGTGGCGATCCCAGACGGGATGGAGAATAGCTGCTGTGATTCGGATTTGTGAGAGACGAGTTAGAGGCGACATGAACCCACTGCAGTCTGGCGACAGGAAATCGAGCAGGGACAACAAGGGCCAAGGAGAGCTGGTGAGTGGTTGGCGCTCGGGCCGCGTCTGTCTGTGCCACTGGTGGGCATTTCTGATAGTAACACCTTGAAATCTGACCAGTCTGCTGACTTGCCTCCTTCGAATCATGATATCTTGCAATCTGGTCCTTTCCTTCATTGTTCGTGCTTGTAGCTTTTAAGTCATTATGCCCAATGCATCTTGTCCATCTCTCCATATGCTCAAGACTGTCACTGCTCCGTCTGACTGTCTCTGTGGCCTTTGAGTCATCTGAGTTCTTGTGTCCACTACAGTTTGGGAACCTGTTTTACCATATGTTTGGAAATTCCTCACTGTCACTCTTGCATAGTTTGTGTGTCTATTTTGACCTCCCCACACCTCCTTCCATTCTTCGTTGCCCTTATTAATATATCCTGCCTTTCCAAATTACATTCTATACATATGTTTGTTCATCAATTATCAAATCTTTCAAAGTCTGCACACCTTTACTGATCTCTATGTATTGCCGTGTTTGTAAATGTCTCACCCTGTTACTTCATGTGTACACTGTTTTAGCATCTTTTACTTAATTCATTAAGCTCTCTCACTATTTTATGACCTTGCTGTTCTTTTTTTTAATTGTCCCTCTGTCACTTTCGATTTCCTTTTCTCCAAATTGCATCCTTAAAAATGTATGGGCTCACAGTGACTGGCGCCTCAGCCAGTATTGCATTCAGAATCACTTTTATTTGCCAGTACTTAATGTACAAGAATTTAACTTGGTATAATTAGAGCTGCTGATAACAGAAAAAAAATCACAATCAAATAATATAAATTAAACAGCATATGTTATAAAACACTGCAGAAGAGTGCAATTATAAAGACCTTTGCTCATCTCAGCGTTTTCCACCCTTTCTTATTTCTGTGTAACTTTGTCAACTCATCTCATTATATCAATTTAGATTGAAAACTTGGCCTTCTCTCTATAACCTCTGTCTGTTCTTCAGTTCACATCACCTCATCTGCTGTCTCTGCACTTTGTCCACACTTTTTCTCACTACATTTGTGTCCATCTTAACTTCCATGCATTTTCATCTTTGCGTGTCTTTAGGTATTTTTGACTTTCACCATCTTCAGCAGTGTGGCGCAGTAGTAGGGCTGCTGCCTCGCAGTAAGTAGACGTGGGTTTGCTTTCCGGGTCCTCCCTGCGTGGAGTTTTCATGTTCTCCCCGTGTCTGCATGGGTTTCCTCCCACAGTCCAAAGACATTCAGGTTAGGTGCATTGGCAGTCCTAAATTGATCCTAGTGTGTGGGTGTGTGTGTGCGCCCTGCGGTGGGCTGGTGCCCTGCCTGGGGATTTGTTCCTGCCTTGTGTCCTGTGCTGGCTGGGATTGGCTCCAGCAGACCCCCCGTGACCCTGTGTTAGGATATAGCGGGTTGGGTAATGACTGACTGACTGACCGACTGACCATCTTCAGTGATGTGGATAGTCTGCTCTGTCTCCTCTGCCCACATCCTATTCTGTTCAATTCAATTTACGTCTATGGTCCCTTTTTAGGTGAATTTGGTTTGTGAGTAAGTTTTTACAGAGAGACCAAGACATTACATTAGATAGATAGAAACACAGTGAACAAAAACTTAGCCATCCAATCCATTCATCTTTGAAACCCACTTTATCATGAGCAGGGTTGTGGGAAAGCATGGGGCTCAATAATTCCTGGGCAGGGCACAAGTCCATCACAGGGTGAAGACACAGACACACACACCCTGTCTAAGGCCAATTTAGCATCACCAATCCAATTAACTTGCATGCCTTTGGACTGTAGGAGGAAACCATCAAGCATAACTTTGCAGGCAGTGCAGAAAGGCAGTGTGGTGCAGTGGTTAAGGTTGTGAATCCACTACCTGAGGTTGGGAGTTGAATCCTGTGAGACGTAAGGGTTCAAATCCGATTACTGACACTGTGTGACCATGAACAAGTCACATTACCTGCCTGTGCTCCAACTGGAAAAAGAAGAAATGTAACCGATTGCATCTCAAATGTTTTAGGTTGCCTTGGATGATGGTGTCAGCCAAATAAATAAAAGTAAATGTAAACTCTGTATAATTATATTTGTGAACATGATACTCATAATAATCTCTTCGCTTATACCAGGAATCCTGTTCGTCTGCATCTCTAATAACTACTGTACTTGATCTCCTCACGTCTTTGCTCCTTCTGGTCTTTCCATGTATCCATCCATTTTCTCACTTCACCTGTCCGTGCATTTGTCAGTTTTCTCTTGCTTTTGGTTCCTCTACCTGACCATGATTATGGCAGTTCATTTGTTGTTGGTGGCTATATATTGTGCAGTGTTGCTTTGGCTTACCCATGTGCCACCTTGATTGGTCCATCTATCCATAGCTCAGTATGCTTTCTGTTATATCTGACATTCTGTTTCTCAATACTTTAATTCATTCCAGACTATCTGGTTGTAAAGCACTCTTTCTGCCCATTAGTGAAATTCCTGTCAAGTTATCCAGGCATCTTGATTATTCTATTCAGTGGCGGTCTATCTGTACATTTCTTTCTGCTACAAATGCCTCTTGTCTTTTTGACTTGTTTGTTCTCCCATTCCTGCTACTTGGCCTCTCCTTACCCATTTTTATTTCCTGCAGCCTCTGTCTGTCTGTTTCATTGTCTGCCAGTGTATCAGTTCATCTAAACTGAAAGCAGAGTTGCTTGCTTTGAGTTGATTAATAAGACCGACTAGGCATACAGAATTGCTTCCATACCTCAGTGTCAAGCTGAAAGCTGGTTTGGTTCAGCAGGAATTTGCCATTTTTCTGATCTGACTACTTTTGCTCCATTGTGTTTTGTATATATGTAGATGATTAACATTGCAGTTTAAATGGACACTTAAGCACATTTATTTATTGAGTGAGGATTGTCTGGGATATGTGGGGAATTCTGTGGAGATGGATGCTTTCCATATGTTGTAGAGTATCACTATACAGTACACATCAACTGCCTCATTTTCAGGATAAATCTGAATCTGAGAACAAACAATAGAATAAAAAACCGAAGGCTGTCTGATTTATTCAGGACTCTGCCTTTGTGCCTCACATAAAATTGTGTTGCCGTGTTGCTTGCTGTATGTCTCTCTTTCTCTGAAACGCATGCTGGCAAGCAGGAGCACCCACTGCGACATTTCTGATATCCGCTGCATACATTCCCACACCTCTATTCTGCTAAAAAAAAACACGTACAGTTGCAGTCAGATGCATAAAAGCGAATGAGGCAAAGGTTGCAAGTTTATTGAATGCTTTTTTTAAGAACTTTCCATTTACCATTTAGTGAGAAACACCTGTGCCTCCAGTGTCGGTCCAGGCCCCCCTCCCCGCTTTCCCTCCAAGTCTAGGGTGTCAGACTTCACCTTATGCATTTGCCAGCTTGTGCCATCCTTCCCTCTGACTCCCTACTTTTTTTTTTTTTTGTCTGTCTGAGGGCATTGTAGCAGAGTCTGCTAACATCTGCAGATGTGCTTTGACAGTGTGAAAAGGATCCCCTTGAGTTAAAAGACAAAAAAAACACACACCTCTCAGAAAGCACTGCACTGTTTCGTGTCTTGCCTTTTTAATTAATTCAAAAAAAACAGAACGGCATGCGTCATTTCCAAGTTTGGCCTAAGGGCATTGTGCAGGGTGTTTGCCAAACAGAACTTAAGCTGTGTGGCATCCAGTCGAGCCTGGCTGAGCTTGTTGACTTGGTAGCCCTTTTTGTATTACCACTGAAGGACTGAAGCCCTGGAATCAAGTGCTTGGGGTCTCACTGCATTTGTACCTTGAGCTCACAGTAAGTCGATCAGTTCATTAAAGGAGATCCAGGGGCAGGACGATGTCACAGTAATGTTGCAATAGGGTTCACAAAAAATTAAAGTAAAAAACTGGGAGTGGTCTCCCCTTGACTTTCTTGTATACTCCGATATGGGGATGGATATTTAAGGAGTAAACCGCAAGACAAATGATTATATTTTTATATTATGTACATTAAAGTGAATTAAATGTGAATTTCCCCTTGGGATTAATAAAGTAGGGGCGGCACGGTGGCGCAGTGGGTAGCGCTGCTGCCTCGCAGTTGAGAGACCTGGGGACCCGGGTTCGCTTCCCGGGCCCTCCCTGCGTGGAGTTTGCATGTTCTCCCCGTGTCTGCGTGGGTTTCCTCCCACAGTCCAAAGACATGCTGGTTAGGTGGATTGGCGATTCTAAATTGGCTCTAGTGTGTGCTTGGTGTGTTTGTGTGTGTCCTGCGATGGGTTGGCACCCTGCCTGGGATTGGTTCCTGCCTTGTGCCCTGTGTTGGCTGGGTTTGGCTCCAGCAGACCCCTGTGACCCTGTGTTCGGATTCAGCGGGTTGGACAATGGATGGATGGATGGATTAATAAAGTATCTATCTATCTATCTATCTATCTATCTAAAGAACTATCAACAACAAATCAAATCAAATTAATGATATATTGAACAATTATTATAAAAGTAAAGTTGAATAAATAGGACTCTGCAGCTGCATAAATAAAAGGTAAAGTACAACTTCCAGTTAGCAGAAATAGCTCAAAGTTAATAGAAATCTACGTTTTGTACTTAAAACTTGTATGCAAAATTTGATTGACCAAAGTGAAAGCGAACTCAAGTTAACGTGTTTACATACAGACACACAGACATAATTCCAAAAATGGTATTTTCCGACTCAGGGAGGTCTAAAACATCGAGATTCATCAAAATCTCGACATCAAATTTTTGGACAATTACGATACTTTCCCTATATATACATCGTATACAAGAAAGTCAGGGAGGTCTAAAACGTTGAGATTCATCAAAATCTTGACATCAAATTTTTGGACAATTACGATGCTTTCCCTATACTTTGTATATGAGAAAGTAAAAAGGTAAATGACAATGAAAAAGTGACAGTTCTTCAAAGACTTTACATAGTGTAGAAAAGAAGTAAGGACACATGAAATGTCGCAAGGGCGGCACGGTGGCGCAGTGGGTAGCGCTGCTGCCTCGCAGTAAGGAGACCTGGGTTTGCTTCCCAGGTCCTCCCTGCGTGGAGTTTGTATGTTCTCCCCATGTCTGCATGGGTTTCCTCCCACAGTCCAAAGACATGCAGGTTAGGTGGATTGGCGATTCTAAATTGGCCCTAGTGTGTGCTTGGTGTGTGTGTGTGCGTATGTGTGTGTGTCCTGCGGTGGGTTGGCGCCCTGCCTGGGATTGGTTCCTGCCTTACGCCCTGTGCAGGCTGGGATTGGCTCCAGCAGACCCCCGTGACCCTGTGTTCGGATTCAGCAGGTTGGCAAATGGATGGATGGAAATGTCACAATGTGTCAGAGTACTGTGGATGCTAGGGGTCGCTGTTGCCCCATTGACTCCACCAGACAGACGTCCAGGACACACATTAAAAGCACCAACAAGATTCTTTAATGATATTTTTCTTCAATAATGTGCACAAAGCACCACACACTCCACAATTCTTCCAATAATAAAGCAATAATCAATAATACAAATCAATCCTCCACACCCAGAAGCTCCGTCACACTCCCACCCAACTCCGGCTCAATCTGCAGGGTTTCCCACATTCCTTTATATAGTCCATGACCCGGAATTGTTCCTTCTCCGGGTCAAACGCCACATCATCCTTCAAGTATCCCGGAAGTACTGCGGCTTCCGTCCTCGTGACTCTGAAGTACTTCCGGTTCTTGGTGAACGCCCCCAGGTGGCACCCACGGCATCCAACAGGGCTGATGAAACGGACTCCATGTCCCATGATGCCCTGAGGGAATCCGGGGAACAATTTCCGTCCAGGGGAGCTGCCATTTAGCGTCCTGGGGGATGCAGTGCCCTGAAAAGGCTGCTTTTCCTCCTTTTCTTTGTTGAGGGACGTCCCGGCCAGACTGAAACGCCGGCCGTCCATCACAGTACCAAGAAGTCACCTTGTTTACAGTATTTGCCAGCATTTGGTGTAAGCCTGCATTCTCATCGCATAACTTCTAGTCAAAGGGGGGATGTCAAACTTGAGTACTGTGCTTGCTGATCTCGTCACATGAGGATGAGACTTTGCCATTACTCACTTTAATTATGTAATTTCATTTAGGGGGTTGCCACTCTTGGGCTTCTTCGAGTTGGTTGGCTCCAGATACTTTATTGGGCCAAGTGGCTGGTTTTTTCAAGAACTTCAGTATGGTTCATAGCACATATTCTTTTGTTTGTAAAAATAGAGAAAAAGTCCCCTTGTGCCCATGAATTTTGGAAGGCTCTAATATACGGCACCACCGCTGTTTTGGTTCTCCACACTGGCACTCTTTTTGCCCTGTGGTCTGAGTTGGGAAAAGTTAATTCTGTCGAGTATTTGTCTCATCTGTGTTGATTTGCCACAGAGGTTATTGGCCTTACATTTACCAAACTGTTTATAATAATAATAACATTCTCACAGGTGGCGCAGTGGTAGTGCTGCTGCTTTGCAGTAAGGAGACTGTGGAAGATTGTGGGTTCGCTTCCCGGTTCCTCCCTGTGTGGATAGCGCTTAGAGTACTGGGAAAAGCGCTATATAAATGTAATGAATTATTATTATTATTATTAATAATAAATAATAATAATAATATATTTTATTTATATAGCGCCTTTCCCATGCTCAAGGCACTTCACAGAGTTTAAGATAGAACGGCAGGGTATGCAGTATATAGCATTGTACAAACCAGATAAATAAATAAAGAAGATTAAGACAGTAAATTCAGATAATCCTATGGTCTATGGAGATCCAGGTTTGTCTCCTGATCTGCTGAATGTACATTTGGCCAGAGCATGTACGGCTCAGCCAATTTAGTTATTCTGTGGGTTCATAGCTGTGTAACACTCCATTTTGTTTTAGTCGGCAGCATTGATGGTAACTCTCTTAGACTCAGTGCAATCATTATTGTTTTGGATGAAGATTGTTTGTCACATTGCTAACTGCAATTCTGTTGGATGGTCTACTACAGGGGATTCCAACTCCACTCCTGGAGGGCCGCAGTGGCTGCAGGTTTTCATTCTAACCCTTTTCCTAATCAGTGAGCAGTTTTCACTGCTAATTAACTCATTTTTCCTCATTTTGATAGCCCTATTTTTAAGGATTCAGTCCCCTGAATTGATTCGTTTCTTCATTAAATGGCAGCCAAACAAAAATGAGATGTGAAACGAGCCAACACATGACCTGCTAAATTAAAACATCAAACTCCAGCCAATTTCACTCCAACCAGTGTAATAAAGAGACAAAACAAGCATAAAGGTTTGGGGTTTCCGGCCCCGTATACTGTCAAAATTGCAAAATAAAGCGGTCAGATACTCTGACATGCATCCAACAAAAGATAATCATTCCTTTACAGTAGTTGCTATGGGTGGAGTAATGGCGTCCTGAGAGCGCTTAAGGCGGCGTTGCGTATGGCTTTCTGCGGGAACAAGAGAAAGAAAGGTTAGTGCCCCGTCACCATCCCCTGGCAGACTGTTGTACGCTGCTCATCGGGTCTTTCCGCAGCCCCCTAAGCGCGCGTGCGTGACACCAGTTTCATAATGAGAAGCCAATTCTTGCTGCTAATTAAAGCCGTTATTAAATATCAGGACTTGTTGCTGCTCTCTTTGTGCCACAACAGAATGTTAATTTGTCTGTTTTTTCTAAGACCACCGTCAAGATGTTTTGGTGACTTGAGCAGACCAACATGACCAAGACCTTCACCTTTCTTTATTTTCAGATATTGTGTGATGGTGGGCACAGGCAAGCTGTTCTTGTTTTGTGTCTCATTATTGTTTGGCTGCTCATTAAGAAAAACAACTAAAGGGTCTGAGTCCTGTCAATTAAAACTAAGGCAAAAGTTAAGATTATCAGCAGCAAAAATGGCTCACTAATTAAGAAGTTGGTTAGAATGAAAACCTGCAGCCCACCATGACTGGACTTGGACACCCCTGGTCTACTACTTTGTTGAAGAAGATGGCACAGTTCTAAAGATGAGTTCTGCATTGTATCTCATAACAGGATTATTCCTGATGAATGTTAATTTTTAAGAGAAGTGATGTGTACATCATATTCTTGATTGTCACCATTTATTGTTTTTGGAGAAGGCTTTAAGAGGGGCCATTCCTGAGAGACTGCTTTAAGTACTGTTGTGAACACAATAGGGCGGGCAAGACCTAACGACATGTCATTTGTGCTCGTCCTTCTAGATCTCTCCTCTGCCTTTGAGATAGTTGCCCATTCAATTCTCATTTACATCCTCTCTGACCTCTACATCACAGGGATTGCTGTTAGGTGTTTTGAGTCCTACATCTTGGGCAGATCCCACCGTGTGTCCTTGTGAGTAGGTGTGTTAGGGTATCCTAGGCAGGCACAATGGTTCCCCAAGGATCATCCCTGGGTCGACTCCTCTTCTCTCTCTCTCTGTCTCTCTCTCTCTCTCTCTCTCTCTCTCTCTCTACACCTCTTCACTTGACCTATGCAGGAGTCAAGGAGTTCCATTCTGATAGTGTCATTCCAAATAAGCAAATATACACTCATGCTTATGCAGGGTGTAGGTGTGTGTGCAGTAGTGTGGCGGATAGACTCCGGGATGTGAATTGGGGTCAACAGGCTGAGCGTGCATCTACGTGCAGACACAAGTGGTCCAGTCAGTTGTCTTATTTGTGCTCCGTGTAATCCGCACCACCACACCCGCAATCCTTGAAAAGGGTTTAAAGAAGTTTGAACAGGAAAAAGAGTAAGATCAGAACAAAAGAGATGGAGGGAACTGTGAATGGGCATCATTAGGGTTGTTGGAGACATTGTGATGGAAAGGAGGCAGAGTGGTTGAGGGGGGATCGTTCCCTGCTGATAATGGTGGAGGGGCTGAGTATGATGGAGGTGTCCCTCCCATGGAATCTCGTAGACGCCGAGGTGGGCGTGGTGGCAGACGGAAGATAATCCGGCTCAGAACGGTCTGGCAGATTCTTGAGAGACCTGTAGGGTGAGTCTGGGGAGATCAATTAGAGAAGATGGGCTTCAGAGGGAGATAGAAAGAAAGGCTCCAATGGCTGCAATGATTTATTCTTGTTTTTATCATTTGGATTATTTATCCATTGTCTTTTTAATTCACAGAAGAGCACATGTTTTTACAAGTTATTTATTGATGTTATTTACTGACTGCATTGCACTTTATCGTTGGACTGAATAAAAGCATTGGAGCACGGTGTGCCACCTATTGGCTGTGTGTGTCCTCATTTGCCCGGCTCATTCTTGGACATGTTATTGGTGGTTCTGGGTTCAAGTGCTCTCAAAGGACACGGAGCCACCCTGGACTGTCATATTTTATCATCCAGTCCTTTATCAGTGCTATCTTGGTGATAATCAGCTGCACCTGTTGTTTCCTCCAGAGGACCACGTAGTTTCGGCGAGGACCTCTGCATGTCTCTCTCCTTTGTTGTCTTATTCTATGTGTGGTTTAATTCAGTTTTGTAAGCAGTTACAACTTGTTGCATTTGTATTTATTTGCTATTTTAAGGCAACTATTCCCAGAGAAGTATTTTCTTAAATAAAAAAATTGCACTGTTTGTTTAAATGGAAAAAAAGTACCTTATACTTTTATGTAGTTTATAGGCAACTGTTGATAGCAAAGTGATCATTTGCACTGTTAAGATAAAAATATGCACTGTTTTTAAGAAGAATGAATTTAAATTGACTGCGGCAGCATCCTTTAGCCTCCATCTGACAAGATCAATGTCATTGTTAGCCATCAGTCTTTTAATTTGTTAGTTATTTGAGTAACATAAACAGCCTATCAGCACGGCCATATTATGACACAACACTTAGTTTTGTTCTGAGTTAATGCTCTAGGAATGGTGTCATCAGCGGACTTCAACAGTTTAACAGATTGGTCACTGGAGGTTCAGTTATTAGCACATTGGAAGAGAAGAAGTGGAGATGGAACATACCTCTAGGATGAATAATGGTCACTGTTAGGAAACCCAGATGATTTCTGCCCAGCTGCATTTCTCAGCATCTGTTTCTCTGAAATATAGAGATGTGCAGAATTGTTTAAGGTCTAATAATAATAATAATAATAATGCATTTTATTTATAGGGCACTTTACATTAGCAGTAAATCTCAAAGTGTTACATAAAAAGTTTAAACAAAGGCAAAGCAAGATAAAAACAGATAAAACAACAATAATTATAGCATGGGCAGCACAGTGGTGCAGTGGGTAGTGCTGCTGCCTCGCAGTTAGGAGACCTGGGTTCGCTTTCCTGGTATTCCCTGCGTGGAGTTTGCATGTTCTCCCCGTGTCTGCGTGGGTTTCCTCCCACAGTCCAAAGACATGCAGGTTAGGTGCATTGGTGATTCTAAAATGTCCCTTTTGTGTGCTTGATGTGTGGGCTGGCGCCCTGCCCAAGGTTTGTTTCCTGCCTTGCGCCCTGTGTTGGCTGGGATTGGCTCCAGCAGACCCCTGTGACCCTGTAATTAGAATATAGCGGGTTGGATAATGGATGGATAATTATAGCATTCTTGTTAATAAACTTTCCTAAATAGAAAAGTCTTTAGCTGTTTATTAAAACAGCCCACAATCTGCTGTGTTCTCAGACTCTCTAGTAGGCCATTCCAGAGCCGTGTAGCAGCGGCTGCAAAGGCTCGGTCACCCATTGTATGAAGTTTGGTCACAGGGGGGCAAAGGCGGTGGGGATTTGCAAAACAGAGGATTCTTGCAGTGGATTGTAGTTTAAGGAGTTCCTTAAGATATTGTGGAGCATTTCCATGGATACACTGGTGAGTAAACAAACAGAGTTTGTATTCGATACAGAGATGGATAGGGAGCCAATGAAGTGACCGAAGGATTGGTAAAATGTGTTCATATTTCTGCACCCTCATCAGGATTCTTGCAGTACTATTTTGAATTTGTTAGAGCTTTTGAAGGCTCTTGTTGGGTATCCCGATGAGAAGTGCATTACAATAGTCCAGCCTGGATGAGACAAAGGCATGAACCAGCTTTTCAGCATCACAGAGGGAGAGGTAGGGATGGAGTTTGGCTATGTTTCGGAGATAAAGGAATGCAATTTTACAAAGGTGATGGACATGTGTATCAAATGACAGATGGGAGTCTAACTTGACACCCAGATGTATAACAGAAGGGGAGAGGGTAATGGTACGGTCAGATGAGGAAATACAATTTACAGAGGAACGAAGTTGATGGGGGGGGGTGGGTGGGTGCCAATTAAAAGAGCTTCAGTTTTGGTGCTGTTCAGCTTGAGGAAGTTCTTGGACTTCCAGGCCTCAATCTCATCCAAGCAAGAGGAAAGAGTTGATGGAGGGTAAGAGAAGTCGAATCCAGTCTCACATAGAGCTGCGTATCATCGGCATAGCAATGGAATGGAACTCCATACTTGCGGATGATGTGACCCAGGGGTAGCATATACCGTATTTACTCGTGTAAGACGCGCACCCTAATTTTTACAAAGAGAATTGCGAAAAAAATTTGCCCCGTGTACGACGCGCGTTGTGATTGTATAGGAAGCGTTTAGGGCATGTTTTCCGCGAAATGCACTTCTGTTTTTGTTGCATGACGAAAGAGCGAGTCCAAGCAGAAGAAGTAAACATTACAGAAAAAAATTTCCTCGTGTATGACGTGCACCTGATTTTCTAATGCTAATTTTCGGGAAAAAATGTGTGCGTGGTCCACACATAAATATGGTAGTTATTAAAGAGGGTCGGCCCAAGGACTGATCCTTGTGGGACCCCACAGGTGACGGTGTGAGTATGAGATTTAGCATCACCCAAGGCCACATACTCAGCCCTATCTGTAAGACAGGACTCGAACCACTCCAAAGCAATGCCAGAAAGTCCAATTATATAGTGAAGATGATGAAGGAGAATATTATGATCTACCATATCAAATGCAGCTGTGAGGTCCAGGAGGATAAGGAGTGATGGAGAGCCCTGGTCAGCAGCCATCAGGAGGTCATTGGTGACTCTGACCAGGGCTGTCTCTGTACTGTGAGAAGTTCGGAAACCAGATTGAAATGTTTCAAACAGATTGAATTTTTGAGGTGATCCTGAAGCTGAACCAAAACAACCTTTTCCAAAACCTTAGACAAAAAATATCTAATGCAAGTTATTGTGGTGGAATGCTGCTGTAATTGTGTTAAATGACATGAAAGCCACACAGAGAAATGTTTTGTAAGTGCGAGGGGAGTCTAAATACTGCAGGATGTTGTTTTGAACCATATTTTCTATGTCTTCTATTTACCACTTGGCATAGTCACCAAACTGAAGGGGGCAGAGTAGATAATTAGCAGCAGACCTGAGATACTTAAACTCAGATAATCGCATTATTTCATTATTGTGACTGTAAATACCACTTTTCTGTAATCATTAAGGCAGTACCTTTTGTGCTGATTGAAGACTGGAAAAAGTGCAAATACCTTAAAACTGACAGTTGTGCTCCATTGCGTCAAGGACTAATTAAAGCTGTCCGTAAACACAGGTGCTAGATTGTCAGTAGTCTTGGGTGGGGGCTGAATTGAATTTAGTCTTATTAAGTTTGACGTGATTGTATGGAATGTTACTTACTTGTTAATAAAATCAATTGAAAAACACACAAAAAAAATAGACTGTCTGCGGTCTTTTAGAATGGACACTGCCTTGTGGCACTTCTGTCTCGGGGGAAAAAGACAAAAGTAGCTGATGGACAGAAATGGTGTGAAGGAGGAGCAGTGGAAGTGAAAGTGGAAGAGGTCAGGGGGCACATGACTGTAAATGTAGCCCTGTGGTATGCTGGAGTGCCTATCAAAATTGCACTGGAATTTGTTCAGCTGGTTAGGTAGTGAAGAATCAACTGTGTTAGGCAGAGGACATATGAATTTGTTAATATTTTACAAACTTTCACAGTTCGATATCCAGCTGTTTGGTGTGAAAAAACCACGTTGAAAAGGGGAGCTGATCCCCAAGTTTGTCATTATTATAATTATAAGGTTTTAGGTCAGGGTCAGGTTTCTTTTCTACCAGGGCAGACTCTACAGTTAGTAAGTAATAAATATTATTGTCTTAATCTGCTGTATTTTTACAGTGTTATTTGCCAAGCCTCATGTTTCTTGACATAGATTTTGTGATAATCCATATCAACCTTAAAAGTAAAGAAAGGTTCTGTTCCTGATTTTATTTATACAATCCATTTTTACTTTCTGCATATTCGTTTGGTTTTTTATCAGTCTCAAAGTTATTTGTATTTTACCATTTTACTTACTTTGGTCACTTTTGGCCAGTGAATGTTGTTATACTTTATATTTATTATAGTTACATAAACTGCAAAAGATGAAATCTAAGTTACTGTTATGCTTATGTATTTTACATTTTTTGAGACTTGAAACTGAAGGTGTACTATTGAGTACGTTTTTAGTTTTTATTGCAGGTAAACTACAACTACATCTCATTTACAAAAGTGTTTTTAAACATGTTGTTGTGCATTTTTTGTATGCTTCTCTGTTTTTCTTTCAGTTTTTCTTTCTCTACCTCTTTTTAACATATGGTAGTCCTTGGACTTACAAAAATACTACTCACCATTCTCAGCAGCGTGAACAGCAGTGTTAAGGAGTTGAAACACTTTATAGTGCAACTTTTCTGCCTATATATACATATATAACTTGTGTGTTTATTTAAGTATATGTGCATTATATAACATACACAATGTGTATATAATTTATTTACATAATATAAATATAGTGTACATATTTTTATATTATGTATCTGTGTGTGTAAAATATAGTGACATTTACAGAGGGAACACAGCAGTCCAAAAATGAAATTTTCGGGTGCCAGCCAGGTCGCTCCTTTTAATATATGCGGCAATAAAACACCACTAAGGGGGGTGTAAAACCTCAGGAACAGGGTAGGGTTACTTAGTAGAGCAGTCAAATTAGGTGGGAGCTCTGTCCGGTGGCCTGCTCTTTTTCTAATGTGAAGTCCCCTTCCTGGATCTTCTCAGTCTTGGAGTCATCAGACTAAAAAGGGACAGAGTCGGTTGCCCTCATTGGTCATCTTCTCCAAGGTGTGGGCGGAAAAAGAAATAATATCATTAGCGACAACACCCCCTCATGTCCCAGAGTGGTTGTGCTTACCTCTAACAAGCCTGGAAGGTGACCCTCTTATGCACAAGCGTGAATCTATCTTTCTATTTATCTGTATTTTTATATGTGTGTATATACAGATAGGGCGGCACGGTGGCGCAGTGGGTAGCGCTGCTGTCTCGCAGTTGGGAGATCTGGGGACCTGGGTTCGCTTCCCGGGTCCTCCCTGCGTGGAGTTTGCATGTTCTCCCCGTGTCTGCGTGGGTTTCCTCCCACAGTCCAAAGACATGCAGGTTAGGTGGATTGGTGATTCTAAATTGGCTCTAGTGTGTGCTTGGTGTGTGGGTGTGTTTGTGTGTGTCCTGCGGTGGGTTGGCACCCTGCCCAGGATTGGTTCCCTGCCTTGTGCCCTGTGTTGGCTGGGATTGGCTCCAGCAGACCCCCGTGACCCTGTGTTCGGATTCAGCGGGTTGGAAAATGGATGGATGGATGGTATATACAGATATATTTTGCATATAACAGAGGCAGAATTATTATCGATTGCAAAGTCGAAATTGTTGTACTGATCCAATACTAATATATTTATATTAGTTTTTTGGCTTAGGTTTTGGCTCAGTTTTCGTGCATATTCTGTTTTTTGCCTGTCTTGCTATATTCCCAGAATTCGAATTTGGCCTTATGCACTGAGCTTGTTTTCTTGATTCTCGATTTGAGCTTAGCTTGTATAAATACATATATTCTGTTGGAGAAACTCTTTTTAATAACCCTTCAGCATTTTGGACTCTTAGGCTCACAAAGTCATTGAATATAATTTAAATAAGCAAGTATTGTCCCAAACGTATGCAGCTGGACTAAAGTTATTCTTGATTGAGTACCATAAGATTACCAATATAACAAAGGTGCTTTATACAGACTTTTGTCTAACTGGTTAAAGTATACAGACAATTCACTAGTAAGCAGCCTCTGACCTTGAATCTCAGCACTATGAATATATTCCATTAATCATGTTTAGATCATCCTTCTTTACCTTTTAAGTAAATGTGCCTGCCTAAAGATTTGCATATTAAAAGCTGTATGCTAAAGATGCTCTTGTACATTCATGCATATAAAAGCTTTGTCTTCACAAAGATTTGTCAGCATATCTTATGGTAAGCTCCTGAGATATCTCTCTATTATAAAAATAAATCTTGGAAGGAGACGAGACGTGATTTTCTTGGAGAGATACTTATACGTCCAGTGAGATGAGTCCATGCCCAGGGCTGGAATTAAAAGAGAAAGAGTAGAAGATATAGTAGAAAGTCGTAAGGAATTCAAAAACATTAGTGCGGTACACATGCAGAGCAGGTTAGAGATAATGGAAGTACGAAATTTGAAAGTCTCAAAAAAAGGATAGTAAAGATCGCATTAGCGCAAACAAACAGAAATTATTACACGGTGAAATAACGGAACAGTGAAAAGAGATTGAATATATTGTTCAGATTTAAACTTTAATTCAGAGACTTGTAGATTGTCTAATTCATGTTGCCAAGAGGGGAAAAAAAGTAGTGTTTCTTCCCAATGGAGTGGCGTATCTGTGAGAATTAAAAGATTCCAAAAACGTTGATGTGATACCCATGCAGAGGAGGTTAGAGAAAATGGAAGTACGAAAATTCGAAAGTCTCAAAAAAAGGATAGTAAAGATCGCATTAGCACCAACAAACGGAAATTATTACTCGGTGAAATAACGGAACAGTGAAAAGAGATCGAATATATTGTTCAGATTTAAACTTTAAGTCGGAGACTTGTAGATCGTCTAGTTCGTGTTGCCAGCGAGAATTTAAAGATTCCAAAAACTTTGGCACGGTATAAAGTCCCGTGAGATGGAGACTTTTAATATGAGATTCTTTCAAGTCACACCCTACTTACAACTATTTTTACAACTACTTTCAAACAAGACCACGGTCATCTAACCTCAGTCGTGTGAATGCTTTTTGCAGGCACACTTCCTGTGCTCCCAGCTCTTATAAATTTTATCAAGACAATAATTTTATACGTTCTAAATGACATGTCGACTAAGCGAAGAAGAAAGAAAATGGACAAACATTCAAAAAAGTAATTTTATTTATTAGAGAGAGAAACGATATTCACTCACGGGCAGTTATACGTTGCGTTGTCACGACGTAAGTCCAAACACGGAATCAAAATGCAATGCGATCTTGAAGAAAAGTTAATTCCAAATATTGTTTTAATTTAAGTTTTAAAGTAAAAGTGAAAATAACTCATAGGTAACAATTCCCATGAAAATAACAATCTCTTAAAATTGTATATCCGGTTAACCAAACCTGGGGGAGGGTGAGCGAAGCGAGCAGGGGGCGGAGCCCCCTATTCTTTGTTAAATAAATTTCTTATATACTTTAAGAAGTCCTGGGTGCTTCTGTATTCTATTGAGGAATAGAAGTGTGGATCAAAAAGAAGGATCAGGGATTAATAATTTTTCCCTAACAACTTTTCCTTTCCTACTAATTGCAGTAATCCATCCATCCAGTTTCTAAATCTGCTTTATCCTAGGCAGGGTTTCAGAGAAGCCGGGACCTATCCCAGCAAGTGTAGGGTACAAGGAAGGCGGACATAAATACTCAAGAGTTCCCATTGTTTTTACTGATAACCTATTTCAATTCCTGGAAAAGTGTGTTTTGCACAGATGATCAACAAAAGAGAAAGTCAGTGACTAGGAAAGGCAGGAATTAATCTGCAGCACAAATGTTTTACTCATTGGCAAGTGTGTGTAACATGTTCAAGACTAAGCTACTCCAGTGAACTATAGTAAGAGTATTTATCTCCTGATTTAAAAAAAACTACAAATATTGTACACAAAAGTAAACCTCTGAGGGACTCCTCTCCTCCACCAGACTATAAAGGCAGAAGGTGGTCCCTTAGTAGTTACTTCATGGTGGCCCTGCCTCTTGGGGTTCCACTCATTGAACACAACGGATATAGCTTAAAAGCCCATATTATATTGACAATATAAAATATTTAAATAAAGCAATATTAACAACAATTACATTAAAAAACAAAAACACATGAAAATAAAAACAATTCAACATTAACAGAATTATACCATAAGCGAGAGAGGAAACCCTGAGTGTAACATAACAGACAGTGGTTGAAGAATGCCCTTCCTTGTGAGAATTCATCAGTAAATCTTAAAGATTGGCTTTTGGGCAGTTTTATAATAAAACTTTCATTCTAGTGCACAAGTAGCTGATAACAAAAGTATTTTCCATGACCTCTTTGTCTACAGCCCTTCCCAACCTTGATGTGTCCAGTAGGATATCTGAAATTGGCAGGGCTTTACTTGCTTTTAAATCTACTTGTAATCTCCTTAACGGTATGTCCTGCTAGTCAGGCGCAGGTGTTTTCAAGGTGAGCCCAGCTTTCCCAAGTGCAGAACTTGGCAGGTGGGTCCCACGGTGATCGCTGGTACGTAACATCATTCTCTCTCTTTTTCTCTTGCTTCATGCTTTTATTTATTTAATTCTTTCTTTACCTGTAAAAATATGGAGTTCTGTATGTGTGAGTATCCACAGTGTCTCCGTCTGTGGTCTGGTGTAGTGTATCCTAGAAGCTGCTTGCCAAACACTCCCAACTGGAGTTTCTGGTTTAGCTGCCATTTTTTTTTCCCTGAAATGGAAACTTTTAGAGAGGCAGAATAGATTGATGGACTGTGGATTTTGCAATTGTTTACACAGAAATTAAGACTGTGTTACGAAAAAGCACCTATAATTCAACTAGACCTGCCAAAAATCAGATTGGCAGCAAAAAAAAAAACCATATGAAAAAAGCAAAGTGTGATTTGAAAAAACAATAAAAGCTTTGAATTGAAGTATAATATTTAAAATTCTAATAAAAAAACCAAATAGTCATATTTCAAACTGTGGCCACAAAGGGCAGGCTATCTATCTATACTTTGGTGTATCTGCTGTACATTGCGAGTGGCATTTTAGTGCTGCTCCTCACAAATCCAGCATCCTATGTTTATATCTGAAGCCATTTTGCTGTCTTGTTTGCTGGACATGCTGGGGTTCCTCCAACCCTGGTTCTTGTTTAAAGGTTTTGTTTTTGTCTTCTTTTTGCTCATTATCTTTCATTGTTTTCTATTTGTTATAATGTTATTCTATTTACCAGAAGTTTTATATTTCATAACAGTGAAATTTTGCAATGCTTGATATCTATTCAAATCCAAGGCAAAAATGTATGAAATGGGATATAGAAAATCCCATTCAACACATTTTTATTAAAAGTACCCACCGGTATATAATTTAAGTGAATAATAATTTGCGCCTTTCTGTTATTGAATAAAAATATGTAAATACTAATAGTAACAATAGTTTTAAAATAATTGGTAGTTGGCCAACTATCATTTAAGTAAACTAGAATTTCCCATTGGGATTAATAAAGTATCTATCTATCTATCTATCTATCTATCTATCTAGAATTGGCGTTCATAAATATCAAAATACAGTGCAGGGCTTGAGTTTTTAAGATATAATGGAATGGGGGATTCTCAGGTGTAACAAGAAGTGGGGGGCATGTGGGGGGGATTACAGCATAGTGTTTATAGAGAATGATATCATCATACACAACCTGATTTATCTTAGCATGTGCACATTTTAGATTTATTCTGTGACATTTTCTGTCTTGTAACTGAAAAATTTTATTTTATTTTTATTTAATATATTTTGCTAACCCTCAAGGGGTTGTCTTTTCGCATGACCTTTGGGTGTCAGAATGCAGGGTCAGCCATTGTATGGCGCCCCTGGAACAATTTTCATGTTAAGGACCAGTTTAGTAAGACCCCATTTGGTAGTAACAGGATTTGAACCGGCACCCTTCCAGATACTGGCACAGAACCTAAACCACAGAGCCACATTGTTTAAAATACGTCTTAAAATCAATGCAAAAAATAAAAATGGAAATATTTTTACATCTGTACTACTGAATTAGCAAATTTCAAGGAAATTCATCATATTTTTTCATTTAAACAAACTGTTTTTCCAACAACATGCTTTTCAAATCTGGTTTGCCAGAAAATCATTTTGTTAGGTTTGTAACATTTGCTATTGTAAGAATAATATTTAAGTCATTAGCTGTTTTAAAATAAACATACTAAAGAGTTGTATTTATTGAATGAGTCAAATTAATTTCAATTTTAAATGCCACAAACTTCTGATGCTTTAGTTGTCCAAATCTGCCCCTCATGTCTAAAATTTATGGCTTCATTTGTGAAATCAGACTTGTCAGTTTTACATTTCTTCATTATTTCAGAACTCTTGTGTGATGGTCATTTTTGTGCTGTTGTCAGAGTATCTTATATGAATGATCAGGCGTTGTTGTTGCTTATGCCTTTGTACAAATCCAGAGTTAGAACATTAATTGGATTTGTGTTAGCAGTTTTCCGTTAATCTCAACCCTTCAAATATATGATGTGCATTCACAATGTTTGTCACATTTTAGGGGTTATTTATCATTTAATACTCGTAAACATTAGTTTGCCTTCAACAACTAAACGAATGATACACATTTAGTGTTTGCAGAGTCGTAGTCAGCAATGAAGTATTCTGTTTTGCCTGTCTCAGCGATGATGCATTTCTGTAAACAAAGTACATGTTGTATTAATTGGAAGATGTGCCTTGTGCTTCAAAGCATTCAAACACTAAATTAATTTTATAGTGTCATTAATAAATGGAGCAGCTCATTTCATTGGCAATGTCAAATAGCCATCTCGACATTAAGTTGCTACAGCAGCTGTTAGCAGCACTGCCAAGAGTGCAGGTTCCTCCCTCATCCCAAGTCCTACCTATGCAATTGTGCATTTGTGACACTACAAGTTCAGTGATTACAAATCACATCTAATCAGTCACATCATTGTGTAATATCTTAACATTAGAATACTCTTGACATGAACAGGCCATTCAGCCCAACAAAGCTCACCCTGTCCTATCCACTTATTTCTTCTCAAATGACATCTAGTCAAGTTTTGAAAGTCCCTGAAGTCCTACTGTCTACCCGGCTACTCTGTCACTTATTCCATGTGTCTTTGGTTCTCTGTGTACAGAAAACTTTCTTAATGTTTGTATGAAATTTACCCTTAACAAGATAACAAGCATTCAATAATGTCTTTAATTTTAAAGTCTTGGATCAGCATTAATGCTATTAAAGACCTTTTGTTAAAGTAAAATATTGTGGCTTCTTTTCTTCCACAACCCCATGCAAAATTCTTTCATTAGAACAATCAAGAATAGAGAACAGGCAACTCACCCAACAGAGCTCACCAGTCCTGTCCACTTCACTCTTCTACAATAACATAGATAGATAGATAGATAGATAGATAGATAGATAGATACTTTATTAATCCCAAGGGGAAATTCATAATAAATTGAGTTTTGAAAGTTCCTAAAATCCTGCTGTCCACCACACTACTTGGTTGCTAATTCTGTGTGTCTCCGGTTTCTTTTTGTGAAGAAAAACTTCCTACTGTTTTTGTGAAATTTACCCTTCACAAGTTTCCAACCGTGTCCCCATGTTGTTGATGAACTCATTTTAAAATAACAGTCTCCATTCACTGTACTAATTCTCTTCATAATTTTAAATACTTCACTCAGGTCATCTCTTAATCTTCTTTTCCTTAAACTATAAAGGCACAGCTCTTTTAATCTTTCTTTATAATTTAACCCCCGTAGCCCCTGAATCAGCCTCGTTGCTCCTCTCTGGACCTTTTCTAGTGCTGCTATGTCCTTTTTTTAGCCTGGAGACCAAAACTGCACACAGGACTCCAGATGAGGCCTCACCAGTGTGTTATAAAGCTTGAGCAGAACCTCCTGTGACTTGTACTCCACACATCAAGGCGCTATATAACCTGACATTCTGTTAGTCTCCTTACTGGCTTCTGAACACTGTCAGGCAGTTGATAGTGTCGAGTACGCTGCAACTCCTAAATTCTTTTCATTTGATTTTCAGACCTCGCATTCAAACCTCACATTTTTACTTTCTACAAGAAATGCATTACATTTACTTACATTAAATTTCATCTGCCACAAATCTGGGGTGCAGGAATCTATTTCTGAGCTGTATCAATAATTGAGTAAAAGTGGTAGTAACGAAAGTGTGTGTGTGTGTGTGTATGTTTTGGATTCTTTTCATTAATAAAGACAATTCTCACAAACACACTCTGACATTTACCTTTGAAACACATGAACAGTCATGACTTCTGTTTTTCTTTGTGACATTTTGATGCGTTGCTGTATCATCACCACCATAAACCATTTTTATATGTAGTTTTCTCACACATTTTTGTGCCTTCCAAGGTAATTCATCTTGTATTTGCAGTCACTCAGGAGTTCACTTCTTACTTTCATTTGGCACCACCGAACCTTCTGTACCAAAGCAATTACTGTTAGTTTTTCAAAAGTTTGATATTGACTCGGCATCAAAGTAGCAAATCTTGTGACATCCCTAGTTCTGTTAATTTATTGTTTTGATCCCCAAAAGGTGGTCACCAGTCCATCGTAGTTAACTGACCTCCCCCAGCTCTATATAGGGTACTGGGACTTTTAATTCAGGGCGGTTCATTTCAATTTTGCTCTGAAGTCTGTTGGTATTATAAATATTGTGCTTGTTGTTTTTGAATTATAATTATTGTCTTTTGGCCTTTTGCTCTGCATTTTGGACTCTCTACTTTTTGGACTATTGTGTGCTTTAGGTTTCCTTTTGCAACTTTTTTCTTGTTCTTTAAGACCTTGCTTATATTTTGCTGTTTTTTAAATTAATATCCTCTTCTATAAAGATTATTTGCGGAGTTCTCCCTCTGGTGGGATGTACTTCATGGATTTTTAAGACTCTTTGCTGTTGTTGTTGAATTTAAAAGCTCAACCTCCCTTCTGCGGCCTGGTCAGGACTGAAGCCTCCTGTTTTCCTGGGGCCAGGCTTGCCTTGCCTTGGGGTGAGTTTCGCTTTCTCTACTATTTCAGGGGCCTTACTCCTTTGTTACTTCGTGCTGCCAGAGTAATCATAGCAGTGGCATTTGCACACTTCTTCTGTGTTTGTGTAGATTTTCTTTCTATATCCTGAAAGATATGCTTTGATAGGTAAATTAGGAATTCTAAGTTGACTCCATGTGAAAGTGTTGGTGTGTGTGAATGAGAGTGAGTGAGTGGGCCCTGCAGCGGGCTGTTTCCTGATGTTATCAGAAAATAATGGATGGATGTTGTCGACATTATGAGGGTATTCACTTTGAGGATTTGAAAGTGACATATTCATAGTAGTGTATTATCACAGGTACACTGTGTAGTCCTACACAGGGCTGTGGAGTCAGTAGATAAATCCTTCGACTTCAACTCCGACTCCAACTCCTTAGTTTCTGGTACTTCTGACTCCGACTCTGACTCCTCTGTATTTAATATGCTAATGTATTTTCTAGTGCTGGGAGGTATACCGGTTCATATCGAAAACCGTTTTTTATTTTTGTTATGATATGGATTTTTCTTATACCGTAATACCAGTTTAAATAGCCTAAACAACATTCGGATAGTGGCGCAGCGGAAAAATGTTTAAGGGGGGGACCTTTTTCACTGCTACACCGCTAAACACGCATGCAGTGGGGTACATGTGTTAGTGGAGGTATTGAGCGGTGACAATGGACAGAGAACATTCTGAAACTGAAGCTGCAGCAGACGATAAAGTTGAACATGATGACACAGAAGAACTTTGGTCTGTTTTCTGGAGATTTTGGTTTTAAAAGGTTGGATGTGGACCAAACAACTATTTAGCGCAAATGCTGTGGATCTAAAGTTGTCGCCAGAGGCGGCAACATGAGCAATTTGCTGCACCACCTTAGCCACAAACATGCTTTGGAGTACCATGAATGTATGGAACCAAGATTGGCATCCTCCACGTCCTCAGGTAAAACTGAAAAAGCTAGAGGACACTCGAGTCAGACGTTACTTGTAGATGCATTTGCTAGAGGTACTGCCTACGACAAAAAAACAAGCGGTGAATCGAGATAACCAACGCCATTACAATCCATATAACTAACGTGTCAGTGGATAGAGATTGGTGACATTAACAGAAAGTGTAGTTGGTTTGCAAAAAATATTTACTCTTTATTCCTTTTCTAAGACATGTTCAGTACAATACAACTTCTGACAAGCACCTCTGAATATTTTACTAAGTCTAAATGCCTCTTTGGATGGTTAAAAATATGTTGTCAAAATTATAGTTTAAGTTGTTTGCAAAATTTGTCCAAAAAAATGGTTCTGTATTTTGACTGCAACTGTCATGCAGTGTGATTCCTTCTCTTCGTTAGTGCCACCCCCTTGAAAACTATCACTTTATGGGGCCATGCAAACCTGTATATTAATACTTGTGTGAACATTACATTTTTTTTTGTACAATGTACAATTCTCATGACAGTGGAGTAGGTTATTCAACAAGTGCAATTTGTATATTTATTACTATTCAGTTTGGTATTATTTTCTCTCTTCTTGTCTTTTTGTCTTTTTAACTCTTATTCCTCACACTGAGTCGATTGCACCTTCAATTTCGTTGTTCCTTTGTAAAAGTGACAATGACAATAAAGATCTATCTATCTATCTATCTATCTATCTATCTATCTATCTATCTATCTATCTATCTATCTATCTATCTATCTATCTATCTATCTATCTATCTATCTATCTATCTATCTATCTATCTATCTATCTATCTATCTATCTATCTATCTATCTATCTATCTATCTATCTATTCTTAGCCAGTCTACTGCAGTAATTGCAGTGGAAAATGTGGTTAACATCCACTCATGTATGGGGAAAAAAATACCGTTCAATACCGTGAAACTGGTATAATTTTGAAAAATACCGTGATATAGAATTTTGGTCATGCCACCCAGCACTAGTATTTTCCATGTTGATTGAAGGAAGGCAACATACACGTCATTTAACCACAGAACTACTGGCTAGGAAGCGGACTCTCTACCGTATTGGCCAGTTTAAACAAAAGACAAGAACCCCTGAACACACATCAGGCTGTTGCACACACCTCCACCTACATCATTACACCATTTACACTCAAATTAACTTGTTAAACACATTATATCTGAAATAAAATGAAAACACTTTTTGTAATGTACCATAATCTAGATTACAATATGTGAATGTCAGGTTGTATAATAGCTCAGCTGGACTTCACACTAGTAGTAACACACTTATGCACTGGGCTGTATTCTTACATCAGATAAGTACTTAATTATGACTATTGTTTGTGAAATGGGACATTTGAATTTGATGTATTTTTTTTCATTACAATTTAAATTTATTAGGAGTCTGAGTCGGTACCTTTTTGCTGACTCCAACTCCAGGTACCCAAAATTGTCTCCGACTCCGACTCCACAGCCCTGGTCCTGCAGGGACAGATAAGATTTTCCGGGCCTGGAGACAAAAAAAAGTTTGGTAGCTGATAGTGGTAAAATCAGCCGCTGAGAAGCCTCACCCATATTGTTTCTGTCTAAAAACATGACCCCAATTTCCACCAGTCTGTGTATTTTAAATATACAGGGCTACAGCATCCCATTCATCTTGTCTTGATGTTAATTTGGACAATCTAGGGGTATGTATTTACATTTTATGATTACTTATTAGAAGTTGTAATCCTTGCCTGAGGAAGATGCCTGAGCTTCCTTGACAGCTTGCATATTGTAATCTACTCAGTTAGCCAATTAAAGTGGTCATCTTCTTCACAACCCGTTGAGTATCCCACAGGAATAGTTGGAATTTTGGGGGGCGAAAACCCTACGCCACAGTGCTTAAGGACTGCAGCACTCCCCCAAACCCAGAAGAGCCAAAAGTGAGTGTATGCATTCAAGTGTCCCCTTATTGAACTCTTTCTTGCTATAGTAATCTGACTCCTGCCTGTTCTATCAGATGCGGTTGAGAGAAGACAAGTGCTTGGGCACCTTTATAGCTTTGTAACACGTGTGCACTTTTTGTTTAAATTGCCTCTTGGTTTTAGATAAAGGTAGAGCCCTTGTTTGAAGAGGTGTGAATTGAAGCAGACTTAGCAATCAAAATTTGAAATGGCATTGTTGCATTTCAGGGAAAAAAATTGATTACATCTCGCCTGAAGAAGGGGCCTGAGTTGCCTTGAAAGCTTGCATATTGTAATCTTTTTAGTTAGCCAATAAAAGGTGTCATTTTGCTTGGCTTTTCTCTATAGGGAAAAAAATTGAAATGTCAGTTGAAATTGTGGATAATGCTGGGGAATCTTGCCATTTTTGTAAACATGTTTTGCAGAGAAATAGTCACTTATTTTATTATGAATGCAGCTTAAGTCTTCTGCAAGGCTTTATTCAGGATTATAATGATGTCATCTTGAGAATCTGAGTTTAGTGTACCAGTTGACGATTTCAGTATGCAGAATCCCATCTGGACCTCATTTAGATGTTGTTAACAGTTTCAAATATGAAGCGCTTTCATTCCACTCCATTAGCGTGAGCAGTTTCTTGGTATATGCTGGTATACCTCGATTTCAGAAAGGCAGTAAGTGCTGAACATAGAATGCATCCTTTTTATTTCTTTTTTTTAAACCTGCTTTTTACTGTTTACAGCTCTAAATCAGAAAGTAGCGCTGGACAGGACAGCAATTAGGGTGTACTCATGAACTGCTTGTTTGACTGAAAATCTAACAGCCTGAAGTAATAAAGCTTGTCATGAGATCAGAGGAAGAAATACTTTTGTCCAAAAACCACAAAAATAAGCTTGTGTTAATTTTTTTTTTTGTTATAAATTAGATTAGGTAAAACTTTTATTTGTCCCCAGGGGGAAATTTGGCTTTTTAAAGAAGCACTTTAAATAAATAAATACATAAATTGGTATAAGTATACCAAATAAAACATGGCATATACTGTAGATATGTAAGTAAATATATAAATATACAAACACACTTTGGTCATAACACACACTGGAATTACTATAAAGCAAGAAAGAAAAGTTCTGACTTGGCTATCACAGTCCCAAGTGAGGCATTATGCAGGCATATTGCTGTTGCTATAAAAGACCCCAAAGTATTGTTTCTTGACACACTTCCATCCATCCATCCATTTTCCAACCCGCTGAATCCGAACACAAGGTAATCTGTTGGCTGTACTTACTCAGTGTGTCACAGAGAGGATGTGCAGCAGTGTTCATAAAGGCACTCACTTTTGTTTTAGTTCTCTCATTCACAGCTACCTCCAGGAAGTCCTGAGTACATTCTGTAACTGAGCTTACCCTTTTAATTAGCCTGCTGATTCGGTGGGCCTCTCTTGAAGTGATGTTACCAGTCCAGCACACCACACCACAGCATAGAAAATCACACTAGCCATCACAGAGTTATAGAAGATGGGAAGATTGTGTTCCATTGATGTGTGAAGTGACAGTCTTCTAAGGAAAAAAAATTCCTGCTCTGCCCTTTCTTTTCTAGTCCTCTGTGCTCCAAGACCAGTCCAGTCTGTCATAAATGTGGACCACCAAGTACTTAGTAAAAGGCACATGGCAGCCCTCCTAGAGTTTGCCAAACGGCACCTGAAGGACTCTCAGACCATGAGAAAGAAAATTCTCTGGTCTGATGAGACAAAGATTGAACTCTTTGTTGTGAATGCCAGGCGTCACGTTTGGAGGAAACCAGGCACCGCTCATCACCAGGCCAATACCATCCCTACAGTGAAGGATGGTGGTGGCAGCATCATGCTGTGGGGATGTTTTTCAGCGGCAGGGACTGGGAGACTAGTGCGGATAAAGGGAAAGATGACTGCAGCAATGTACAGAGACATCCTAGATGAAAACCTGCTCCAGAGCGCTCTTGACCTCAGACTGGGGCGACGGTTCATCTTTCAGCAGGACAACGACCCTAAGCACACAGCCAAGATATCAAAGGAGTGGCTTCAGGACAACTCTGTGAATGTCCTTGAGTGGCCCAGCCAGAGCCCAGACTTGAATCCGATTGAACATCTCTGGAGAGATCTTAAAATGGCTGTGCACTGACGCTCCCCATCCAACCTGACGGAGCTTGAGAGGTTCTGCAAAGAGGAACGGGCGAAACTGGCCAAGGATAGGTGTGCCAAGCTTGTGGCATCATATTCAAAAAGACTTGAGGCTGGAATTGCTGCCAAAGGTGCATCGACAAAGTATTGAGCAAAGGCTGTGAATACTTATGGACATGGGATTTCTCAGTTTTTCTATTTTTAATAAATTTGCAAAAACCTCAAGTAAACTTTTTTCACGTTGTCATTATGGGGTGTTGTGTGTAGAATTCTGAGGGGAAAAAAATGAATTTAATCCATTTTGGAATAAGGCTGTAACATAACAAAATGTGGACAAAGTGATGCGCTGTGAATACTTTCCGGATGCACTGTATATTCATATATATATAATATATATATATATATATATATATATATATATATATATATATATATATATATATACAGTATCTCACAGAAGTGAGTACACCCCTCACATTTTTGTAAATATTTTATTATATCTTTTCATGGGACAACACTGACGATATGACACTTTGCTCCAATGTACAGTAGTCCGTGTACAGCTTGTATCACAGTGTAAATGTACTGTCCCCTCAAAATAACTCAACACACAGCCATTAATGTCTAAACCGCTGGCAACAAAAGTGAGTACACCCCTAAGTGACAAATGTCCAAATTGTGCCCAATTAGCCATTTTCCCTCTCCATTGTCATGTGACTCGTTAGTGTTACAAGGTCTCAGGTGTGTTACATTTGGTGTTATCGCTCTCACACTCTCTCATACTGGTCACTGGAAGTTCAACATGGCACCTAATGGCAGAGAACTCTCTGAGGATCTGAAAACAAGAATTGTTGCTCTACATAAAGATGGCCTCAGCTATAAGAAGATTGCCAACACCCTGACACTGAGCTGCAGCACGGTGGCCAAGACCATACAGCGGTTTAACAGGACAGGTTCCACTCAGAACAGGCCTCGCCATGGTTGACCAAAGAAGTTGAGTGCACGTGCTCAGCGTCTTATCCAGAGGTTGTCTTTTGAAAATCGACGTATGAGTGCTGCCAGCATTGCTGCAGAGATTGAATGGGGGGGGGGGGGGGGGTCACCCTGTCAGTGCCCAGACCATACGCCACATACTGCATCAAATTGGTCTGCTTGGCTGTCGTCCCAGAAGGAAGCCTCTTCTAAAGATGATGCACAAGAAAGCCCGCAAACAGTTTGCTGAAGACAAGCAGACTAAGGACATGGATTACTGGAACCATGTCCTGTGGTCTGATGAGACCAAGATCAACTTATTTGGTTCAGATGGTGTCAAGCGTGTGTGGCGGCAACCAGGTGAGGAGTACAAAGACAAGTGTGTCTTGCCTACACTCAAGCATGGTAGTGGGAGTGTCATGGTTTGGGGCTGCATGAGTGCTGCCGGCACTGGGGAGCTACAGTTCATTCTCAGGGAAAGGTCTGCAGGGAACTGAGAAAGACAGTCGGTATACCCCGCCACCCCCTTGTTGGATGTGGTACTACAATTACTTAAGCCCTTTAGCTGCCTCCTACTGGCACATGTGTGACAATATATATTTATTTTTTTTAAGAGCTAAAAAGCTATAGTGCAATCAATGATTAAAAATGGTTAAAACCTATAAGTGCAGGTGTGCTTACATTGAAACAATGTTTAATCAATCAATCAATCAATCAATCAATTATCAATTAATTAATTCAATTTGTGAGAATATATATATTTTTTGGTTACACAAATGGTGAAAACTACATTTTCCTAAATTAAGTTTGTTTCATATAAGTATATTACAGAAGAAATTAAACAATATGACAGCTTGAAATTCTTTTTTATTTTATTTTCTTTAATGTCATATGTATTGTGGATAAATATTTTTTCTACATATTTTATTTGTTAAAAAAGTATGTATTTTGTTTTTTTTTATTATTTTTGTGGTTACTGAAGAATAAGCCCTACAGAATTTCATTTTGTTAATAAAAAATGAACAGGTAACATCACTGTCTATAGTTTTAGTTATAAAAATAGTAAAGTTCATACTGTAATGTGGAAGATACGGCTTCTCCTTATCTAGTTATGCAGGAGCTTAGTACTAAAGTTTTTAAAGCAATGAAGAAAAATTGGAATCTGCCAGTACAGTAACAAGAAATTGGTGATCAGTATTGGCTCTAAAGAAAATCCTGATTGGAGCATCCCTATTTGAAACAGCGTGACATGGTGCTGGAAATGCTTCAGATCTTTGGGATCACAGATTGGGGATAGAAAAATAGGATGAATGTTATTTACTTCATAGTCTTAATGAAAGACTAAATATGTTTTGTTAATTGTTAAAACAGGTTTACCTGTCGTGGATACTAATGAATCCACAAATACACAGGGAGAACATCCAACCTCCATGCAGACCCTGGCATAGTGAGACAGGAGTGAGCCATCTGCACTACCACTCAGCCTATGTTAAAACATCTGTACAAAAATGACCTGATCAAAACTAAACATATACTTATTACTTTTGCTTGGTTCTTATCACGTGATTGCAAACTACATTTGTTCTTTTTCTTTGTTCTTTTTATTTCACCTTATACAATTTCTCGTATTAGGAATTTGTTAGTTTTCGCATACCCCTTGGGGTCAGAGCGCAGGGTCAGCCATTGTACAGCGCCCCTGGAGCAATTGAAGGTTAAGGACCTTGCTCAAGGGCCCAGCAGAGTAGGATCTCTTTTGGCAGTGACGGGGATTTGAACTGGCAACCTTCAGGATACCAGCACAGATCCTTAGCCTCAAAGCCACCACTCCGCCCTAACATTTGTGCTTAATGTCTTACTTAATAGCTGTCTCTAGATGATCAAAGCATGTGGTGATCAACCTTTGTAACCTTGAATCATAGAGATGTTTCTACACCTTGTTTGAAGTCCACCTGCTGTCAGTTCAATTGATTAGACCTGAGTAGGAAAGGCACACATCTGTCTATAGAATGTTTTACAGCCATGAGGTCAAAGGAATTGCCTGCAGGGTTTATTGAAGGGATTGTGCGTCGAGACATAGATCTAGGAAAGGCTACAAAAAATATTCGCAGCATTGAAGATTCCCAAGCATCAGGGGTCAGAATCCTGGATAGCCCTGTGTAATATGGTTCACATTTACTTGAGAATTAAATTGATAAGTTTTTAATTTTGAACAGGGCCTTGTAATGTGAATTTGACTTTTTCTAATTTGAGATAATATAGAACAATGGTTTCTGACTGAGTTATAGAAGGTGGATTGGGATTTTCAATCTTTTGTGTAAGTATTGTGGTGTGGGATATTACAAATGGCTGACTTTTATCCCATCTGGTATTGCTCCAAGTATTCCTGTTGAGACTTTAAATTCCAAGCTGTCCAAAAGATATGCAGATAGTTTTGTCTCAAAATGGTTTAAGTGTAGGACTTTCCCAGATTATGTCAGATTATGGCACCTGATGACTTTGCTCTCAGGTTAAGATCTTGGTCTGGGTTCATTTTAGATCATTTTAGACAAGATATGTGTGATCAATGAAGAATTTTTAGTTGAATTATGCCATGTTTGGGGCATATTGAACTAGAATGTATTTTATCCATCCATCCATTATCCAACCGCAATAACCTAACTACAGGGTCACGGGGGGTCTGCTGGAGCCAATCCCAGGCAATACAAGGGTGCAAGGCAGGAAACAAACCTTGGGCAGGGCGCGAACACACCCACACTCCAAGCACACACTAGGGACAATTTTGAATCACCGATGCACCTAACCTGCATGTCTTTGGACTGTAGGAGGAAACCCATGCAGACACGGAGAGAACATGCAAACTCCACACAGGGAGGACCCGGGAAGCGAACTCAGGTCTCCTTACTGCGAGGCAGCAGCGCTACCCACTGCGCCACCGTGCTGCCCAAAATGTATTTTATGAATGGCTGAATTCCATTCCTTCTGATTTTTTATTATTTTTTTAATTTAGTGGTCCCTCTCCCATTGTTCCCTAAATCCAGTGTCACATTATGTGACTTCTAGTTTTAGGGTAGGTCAGACTTGCCAACCAAAGTTGCTGGTCTCATCGTTGGGCCTATAATATTTACACAATTGCTGGGGATGTCAAATATAGTGACGGTGCACAGACTTTCCAGTACAGTCATGCCTGACAGAGCTAGTGCTTTATAAAAGGTTAACAGGTATAGAAAGTATTGATCCCACCTACTGGTTTATGTGTAATTGTACTTTATGTTACTTTTTTAACTCCTATATACTGCATTTATTTATTTACTTATGCTCATTAATTATCTTCTGCTACTCTTATTTATTTACGGTATTTATACATCAACATGACAATAATTTCACTATGCTCTCACAATAGATGTGACAATAAAGATATCCAATCTGCAGTATGTTCAACAGCAATCTCTGACCCTTTTTTCCCCCCCGTTTTCCATTCTGTCGTCGTATAAAACACGAGACATCTGACAGAGGAGCTTCTTTTCTGTTTGTGATGTTCAAAACACCTTATATCTCATCACTGCATTCTATTCATTGTACTCCTGGATGAACATTAACTGGTTGCCAGTTCTCATGCACACAAAGCCTGCCCCACGACTAAAGGCAAAATCAGATCTATTTTATTTTGTCGGTGTGAATCATGGACTAGTTGCGAGTGAGTCACTGGGCATGTCACATTATGTGACTGGTCTTCACTGAAGGGTGCCACTGACTCCCACCCAACTCACTAAGATTCTGTAAATAAAGGCTATGACTGAAAATCACTATATAATGGTCATCTAATGTGCCATGGCCTTAAGAGGTAAATTCCTTAAAATTTTTGAAATATACTCTTTAGTACTAGGGAGTTGTACCGTGGTAGCCATTATGAATGTAGTGAGAAGTCAAGCTAAATGACACCTTATATTGACTAACAATATGCAAGCTTTTGAGGCAACTCAGGCCCCTTCTTCAGGCATATTGTAATACAGAGACTGGAGTTCCCTGTGTTTATATAGACATCAGGACAGATACAGCATTGGAAAACCTTTAAGCGAGACATCTTAAGTGTAAAAAGTAAATAGACCTCTTCAGGCTAAGATTCATTAATCAAGAGAGGAGTACAATTATACTGTAATATTTTTAGTTAGCCAGTAAAAGGTGTTATTTTGCTTGACTTCTCGCTAAATATACTCTTGAAATGCTGTCTGGATCCTCATCCACATTGACCAGAATCTCCTTAGAGACAGATAGGAGTGAAAGGTGAAAGAAGTTGGTTAGGCTACTTGTGTCTATAGGAAAAGAAGGTGGAAGATTAATTTTGGAACGGAATAATTCGATGTCCATCGCAATACTAGAAAAGTAATCCTACATATCGTTTGGCTCCAGTTTCCTTAACTGTTGATTTCAAAACCACTAAAAACCCAGTTTTATTGTCAAGGCCTCCTATATGGTACAAATGGGGCTGAGGAGGCTTAGCTTGGCTAGTCACATCAACATTTATTTAATGTATCATCTGTGAAAATGTCATATGGGAGTCTGATGATAGCCAAGAGATTTATGATGGGGTGATGATAGAAAACCTTTTCTTTGGCTTGTCAGTATATTGAGTCATCATCAGAAAAGAGATTGTGCCAAGGGCCCCAAGCAAATAACTTTGTCTACTTTTATATTTGTTGAGTTAGCACAGCAATAAATATTGACATTGCTTGTTACTTTTTTGGTAATATCCCTAATGGAATAGTCAGGTAGCTTAGCAACGCTGGACTGTCTCCAGTTTGGCATAAAGCTGCTCCTCCTTGTGAGAGCAAGTAAACAGGTGAGTGTGAAATAGATGAGGAGCTTCCTGCCAGTTGCTAGGAGTGAAAGAGCCATTAAATTGCAGAAGGCCCTGGATTCCAGCTGTAAAACTGGTTTGATGTTGGGGGGTTAGGCTGGTAGGTGGTATTAAAATATGCCATTGATGGCAGTGGAAAAGAAAACAGACCCAGGACCTCAACAGTCCTTTTTGTAGTTATCTGTTAGCAGAAGTGTGTTAGCACCATTTTGCACTACTTCTAGATTGGATATTGCCCAGCCTAAAGTAGAAGCTTGGGATTGGGGAAGCCTTAAGCTCCTAATCAGCAAGTATGTAAAGAAAAGAAGGTGGTTTTAACCTAGTTTAAGGGATCTGATGTAGTAAGGCAGATTTATCTTTGCTTGCTGTTAATGCAGTACTCCTTAAAGTTTAGTGCTGGCTGAGTGAAGGAAGGCTGGCTTATCTTGTGCCCTGAAAGCAGTTCTCAGCACTTCGTGTTTTTGGTTCGGTTGATGATGCTGAAACTCTCTTCTCCCTAATCTTAATGTAACATTATCAGGTTTGCTTACTCCAGTCTAGGCTCTTGGGTTATGTCCAGAATAAAACCTTACAGCATCTGCTCAGGTCAGAAACCATCTCCAGACAAAGCTCCAGTGCACTGTAGGACCCACTTGCCTGTACACCCATGTTCACATGGAATCAGTAAATTTCATCTGGATGTCTTCCTAATGGATTAGTAGTGATTTGTTCAACTGAAGTCATGCTTTTAGTGAGGGCTCATTTAAAATACTGTGTTGTGAAAGAATTTGTCATATTTCATGAAATGCTGATGAAATGGGTAAATAAGGAGATAGAAAGGAAGCTGCAAAAGAAAAAATACAGCTGTATAAGGCATATAAGACTAATAACTCTAATGCTAACCGTATGGTGTATGACAGCATAGGATCAAACATTAAGAGAAATTTTTGGAGAAGCTAAAAGATGAATACAGTAGTTAAGGTGAAAGAAGATCAAAAAAGATCTTTCAGCATTTTAGTAGTAAAAGAACAGTCAAGGAGGAGGTGATGTGTATCATGAAGAGTAAAGGAGTATTAAAATATATAGACAGTGAAATAGTGAGTGCTGTAAACTTATATTTTTCTGAAGTAGGAAGTTTTCAAATTTGTGGAAGTGAATAACCTCTCAGCGATAACAGAGACTACTAAGGAAGTACTGAAGAATTTGGAAATTGTAGAGGGAGAAGTGCTGCTTAGATTAAATAAACTCAAATCAAATCAATCACCAGGATTGACAGATGACACTTAACCTCAAGTGCTTAAGGAAGCTAGTGTGTTCAGATTGAAACCCCTGACACATAGTTTTAGAAAGTTACATGGCACTGGAGAAATTCCTAAGGACTGGAAAATGGCAAATATTATCCCATTTTAAAAAAAGGGTGACCTGGCAGATCCAAGTAGCTATAGGCCAGTAAGCTTAACGCGCATCACAGGGAAATTTAAGGAAGGAATTATGAAGGAAAAGATTGAGTAATAAATGGAAAGAACTGGTGTTTAACTGAACAGTCGGAATGTGTTCAGTCAGTGTTTTACTAACGTCGTAGAATTCTATGAGAAAACAACCAAAGGATACGATCAGAGTGGTACATTTGATATTATTTATTGTGAACTGGGGAGCTCTTTTAAATTGTGAGATGGAACTGTCATCCCCATCTTGCCAAGGAGCAGTTTAAAGAGACATGTTTGTTGGCAATGTTTGAATAAAGTTCCTGTCTCTACAACCTCCTGTGTTTCTGTGCAAATCTATGACCCAAGCGTGACATCTTAATTGTCAAAGAGCACGAGAGGTTAGACATCAGGCTAAAAGAATTGGGATTTCAGGGTGTTGTGTGTAGATGGGTGCAAAATTGGATAAAACACAGGAAGCAGAGAGTGATGGTGTGGTGAACTTTATCAGAATTGGTTGATGTCAAGAGTGGTGTCCCTCAGGGGTCAGTGATGGGACTGCTGCTATTTTTAATATATATATATATATATAAATGATTTGGATAGGAATATAAATATCAAGCTGGTTAAGTTTTCAGATGATACCAAGCCAGCTGGATTGATGGAATATGGAATATGTTGAATTATTACAGAGGGACTTGGGCAGCACAGGCTTGGGTAGATTTGTGGATAATGAAATTTAATGTAAGTAAGTGTAAAGTATTACACATAGGAGGTGAAAATGTGAGGTTTGAATACACAATGGGAAAATTTTCTGAAAATCAAAATAGCACCTTATGAGAAAGATTTAGGAGTCGTAGTGAACTTGTCAGTATCAACTGCTAGTGTTCAGAAGTGATTAATAAGACTAATAGAATGTTAGGTTATATAGCACCCAGATGTTTTGAGTACGGCGGCACGGTGGCGCAGTGGGTAGCGCTGCTGCCTCGCAGTTGGGTGATCTGGGGACCTGGGTTCACTTCCCGGGTCCTCCCTGCGTGGAGTTTGCATGTTCTCCCCGTGTCTGCGTGGGTTTCCTCCGGGTGCTCCGGTTTCCTCCCACAGTCCAAAGACATGCAGGTTAGGTGGATTGGCGATTCTAAATTGGCCCTAGTGTGTATGGGTGTGTTTGTGTGTGTCCTGTGGTGGGTTGGCACCCTGCCCAGGATTGTTTCCTGCCTTGTGCCCTGTGTTGGCTGGGATTGGCTCCAGCAGACCCCCGTGACCCTGTGTTCGGATTCAGCGGGTTGGGAAATGGATGGATGGATGTTTTGAGTACAAGTTCAAGAAGGTTATATTTTAACTTTATAATGTAGTGGTGAGGCCTCATCTGGAGTATTATGTGCAGTTTTGGTCTCTGGGCTACAAAAAATAAACACCTAGCAGCGCTAGAAAATGTCTAGAGAAGAGCGACTAGGCCTTCAGAGGATGAGTTATGAGGAAAGACTGAAGTAGCTGAACTTTTTCAGTTTAAGCAAAGGGAGATTAAGAGGAGACATGATTTACTTGTGATAAGTTATAAAGGGAATTAGTCTACTGGATCAAGACTGTGACTTTAAAATGAGTTGAATAAGAACACGCAGACACATTTGGAAACTTGTTAAGGGTAAATTGCACACAGAGATCCGTAGACACATGAAGTAAGTGATCAAGTAGTGTAGCAGACAGTAGAACTTTAGGAACCTTCAAAACCAGTCTTGGTATTATTTTGGAAGAATTATGTGGATAGAACTAGTGAACTTTGTTGGACTGATGGCCTGATTTTCATAATGTGACAAAATGTTTCTTAAACTTGAAAGTATGAGAAAGGCCCGGGAAGTCATAGTGGACCCATGTCTATCCATACAGTGTTCAGAAACCATTAAGAAGGTTAACAGAATGTTAGGTTATATAGGGCCCTGACGTGTATAGAACAAGATTAAGGAAGTTGTGCTTAAGGCTTATAATACAATGGTGAGGCCTCACTTGGAGTACTATGTGCAGTTTTTGTCTCCAGGGAGCAGAAAAGACATAGCAGTGTTGGAGAAAGCCCAGAGGAGAGCGACTAGGCTGATTAGAGAACTGAGAGGTATGTGCTGTGAGGAGAATTTGAAAGAACTGAACCTTTTTGGTTTAAGCAAATGAAGTTTAAGAAGTGATATGATCAACATGATCAAGTAGTGGTAAAGAGTAGGATTTTAGGGACCTTCAAAACTTGACATAATTGTTGGACTGGATGGCCTGTTCTCGTGAATGTGTCTGTAATGTTCTAATGTTTGGCAGATATTTTGAACACAGGGTAAAATCTTTTAAATTTTGTAACTTTCCTCTTTGTTTTGCTTGCTTGGGTAAGCTTGGATGTTATCAGCTTTTATTGATCAAGTTATTTGAATGACCTTCTCAAAGGCACACTCAGTAAGCTTATAAATAAACTCACCTTTTTGCTGATGTGGGACACATTTAATAATTAAATTAACCAAAGTGTAATGGTGCTGTTTTGCCTGAAGTGTCTACATGCAAGACTTGTCTTAGATTAATTTTGGCTGAGCTATAAAAACAAAAGGCTTTATTTGCAAAGTTGGAATTGCACATGCGTAATATTTGAATTTCCCTGACTGTTCTTTTTATTATTTTTCAGAATAAATCTTGATGTTCTCTCTCAGTGAAGCAGTGTTACTATAGGTTGTGGATGGAAAACAGAGCCACATTAGACAATTATGAAATGGGAGATCCATGACTTTAAATCACAAATTACAAATAATTTAAACTGCGCATACTCTATGTACACTAAACTATGTTGACATTTTGCTTAAACATCCTTGCGGGTACAAAACCTCACGGTGTAAGAGAAGTAAATCCTGTTTATTTATCTGAAGTTGTGAAGTCAGGAATCAATGTACAACCCCCAATCAGAAACAAGTTGGGACGGTATGGAAAATGAAAATATAAAAAAAAAAAGAAGCAGTGATTCTTAAATTCACTTTCACTTTTATTTCATTGCAGATAGCATGAACCCAAGATATTTCATGCTTTGTCTGGTCATCTTCATTTCATTTGCTAACATACATCCATTCATGCATTTCAGGCTTGCAACACATTCAAACAAAAAGTTGGGACGGGGGCAAATTAGGTGATGTGAACAGGTGATTGTAATCATGATTTGGTACAAAAGCAGTATTCATGAAAGGGAGCAAAAATGGGCAGAGGACCTCCAGTTTGTCAGTAGCTGCATGAGAAAATGATTGAAATGTATCAAACCAATGTTCCTCAAAGAAAGATTGGAAGGGATTTCTCCCTCTACTGTGCATAATATCATTATACGATTCAAGGAATCTGGAGGAATTTCAGTGCGTAGTGGGCAAGGGTGCAAGTCTAAGCTGACCACCTGTGATCTCTGATCCTTCAGATGGCACTGCATCAAGAACCGTCACTCATCAATAGCTGATACAACCCCAAGGGATCACTTTGGCAAACCTTTGTCAAGCACTACAATATGGAATTACATTCACAAATGCCACTCAAAACTTTACTGTACATAAAAGAAGCCTTATGTTAACTATGTCTAGAAACTGCATCGATTTCTGTGGACTCTGAGGCATCTGGGATGGACCATCACAAGTAGAAATGTGTATTGTGGTCGACAACTCGATATTCCCAAATCTTTTTTCGAAGAAATGGATGCTGTGTGCTCCGGACCAAAAATGATAAGGTAATATAACCATACCATCCAGACTGTTATCAGCAGCAAGTCCAAAAAGCCGGGGTCTGTCATTGTATGGGGCTGTGTTAGTGCCCTTGGCACTGTGATGGCAGCATTAATGCAGAAAATGCAGAAAAATACTTTGGGGTTTTAAGAGCAGCATATGCTACCCTCAAGACGACATCTTTTCCTGGGACGTCCATGCATTTTTCAACAAGACAATGCAACATCACATTCTGCACACATTACAGCGGCCTGCCTGCAGTCCTTACCTGTCCTCAACAGAGAATGTGTGGAGAATTTTTAAATAAAAAATGTGACAACACCGACCCCAAACTGTTGCACATCTCAAAACATTTTTTTGCAGGAAGACTGGGACAAAATAACACCTGAAAAGCTTCCATCGCTTGGTATCCGCAAGTGCCAAGATGTCTTTCAAGTGTTGTGAGAAGGAATGGCGACATTACAGTGCTTGAATGCTTTACCGTCCCAACTTTTTTTGAAATGTGTTTTAGGTCTGAAATGCAGTAATGGATGTATATTAACAAATGAAGCAAAGTTGACCAGAAAAAACATGAAATGAAATAAAAGCCAAAGTAAATTTTAGAATCGCTGCATTTTCGTTTGTTTGTATTTTCCATACTGTCCCAACTGTATTCATTCAAATCGAACCAGTTCTTTTGCTTTGTCTTTTATTTTCTTTTAAATTTAATTGAAAAATTATTGTTTTTTATCACTTGTTCATATCTTTATTTCTCTCTGTGTCTCCTGAGCTCCTGTCTGTATCATTAACAAAAACCCACAGAGCCTGCGATGCCTGTGATCAGCATTATTTATTTTTTAGTGGGGAGGGGTCCGGCTGCTAGTCAAAGACTGAGCACATGGGGATAGCCGGAGACATCCATCCATCCATCCATCCATCCATTCTCCAACCCGCTGAATCCGAACACAGGGTCACGGGGGTCTGCTGGAGCCAATCCCAGCCAACACAGGGCACAAGGCAGGAAACAATCCTGGGCAGGGTGCCAACCCACCGCAGGACAGCCGGAGACATCTGTTACTTTAAATGTAAGGCTGATGGATTAACTGCATATTATGGGATGGTTTATATATTATGGGATATAGATGGAGGAAGTAAATTGCACACATAACAAGCCATCCTTTGGTTCTGAGTCCTTTAATAAAATAAAGTGGCAGCACATATACTGTAACAAACTTGTCGGTCAACAGTAATAATTTTGGATTACTCCGTTAAAACTGTACCAAAAAGAAAACATAAAAATTCATTATTATTAGAATATCAACACATTAAGTGCAAAAAGGAATGCAAACTTGAAATCTTTTCAAATCAAAATAATTTTGGTTCACGAATAAACGTTTGATAACAAAAGTAGTGCAGTTTGAATCACATACAGTACTACAGATCAGATCTGCTTAGCAGTATAACGTAAGTCATAAACGTAAGATCAAGTAACAGTGGAGCTTATTTGAGTAGATTTCAATGACACACAAACATATAATCTGTTTAGCAGTCCAAAATTAGTGCAAAGATCAGTTTAAGTAACTCTTGAACACAACTTATCAATTCGTGTAACATCCGTCCGTCCATCCATCCATCCATCCATCCATCCATCCATCCATCCATCCATCCATCCATTATCCAACCCGCTATATCCTAACTACAGGGTCACGGGGGTCTGCTGGAGCCAATCCCAGCCAACACAGTGCGCAAGGCAGGGAACAAACCCCGGGCAGGGTGCCAGCCCACCACAGGGCACACACACACACAGACACACCAAGCACGCACTAGGGACAATTTAGGATCACCAATGCACCTAACCTGCATGTCTTTGGACTATGGGAGGAAACCCACACAGACACGGGGAGAACATGCAAACTCCACGCAGGGAGGACCTGGGAAGCGAACCTGGGTCTCCTAACGGCGAGGCAGCAGCGCTACCCACTGCGCCACCGTGCCGCCCATTCGTGTAACACTTCAGATTATATAAGAAAAACCTAGGCAAAAAAAAAGGAATAAAAAGTGAGAGTAAAGTAAGGTATCATAAACCTCACAATAAATATGTCATCCTGCTTATTATACACTACCAGTAACGGCGTACACTTGACTTGACCATTCCTAGTTTTCATCCTCTTTCTCTGTACATTTACCATTCATTTGCTCAGAGGTTGATGCGCTTGCTGCTTCCTGAGCAGCTCTTGTTTTTTGCCCGCTTCTTCTCTTCTTTCACTGGCATCTTTTCGTGTTAAAACTGATTAAGTCCGTTTTTGTGTTGCAATTACTTAGCATGTTTTTTTTTTCTTCATTTTTCACTTAAGCTGGCACTTAAGTGTTCAATCTGCCTCAAGAATGATTTAAGATATGAATAGGAAGAGGAAGTGATGGCGAAGGTGGTACGGATGAGAACGGCGCCCGTACGCATGTGCTGCATGGCTGCCCTGGTGCAGAGAGTTTATTCTATATTAAAAAATAATTAAAATAAAAAGAGGTGTAAAAATCATCACCCCGAAAGCAGACAGTAAGAGGTCACATAGTATATGTGTACCAAATTTCAGGTCAACAGGGTCAAATGGTTTGTGAGCAACAGGTGATTTAAAATCCTGGACAGCCACGGTAGCGTATTATATAAGAAGATTTCTGTCACACTGTACATTACAGATCATATCTTTTTTTTTATTTATTAATTTTTATTGTAATCATTCCATACAAATAGATCAATTTATAACCAAACAAAATTGAAGACAAATCAAACCCCACCCCTGAGAAGGAGAGCTAAGCCAAAGGAGAATTGCTTAGGGCTTTTTAATAAGGCAACAATAAATAAAAGAAAGGGAGAAATAAATATATAGGTAAATAAGAGATGGAGAAGGGAATTAAATGCGGTAATAGTTATTTCTCTTATTCTAAAATAATATTGATTAGATCCTGCAGGTTATGAAAAAATTCTGTACAGATCCTCTAACTGAGAATTTGATTTTTTCCAGTTTCAAATAATATAAAACATTGGTTTTCCACTGACTTATAAGAGGAGAGTTAGGATTCTTCCAATTTAACAGAATAAGTCTGTGTGCCAAAAGTAGTGAATGCAATCACCGTTTGCTTGTCCTTCTCCTCTTCAAGTCCGTCTGGAAGAACACTGAACACAGCTGTTAGTGGGTTAGGAGGGATTGTGATACCAAGGCTGTCTGAAAGGCACTTAAAAATTTTGGTCCAAAATGATGTTAGTTTGGTGCAGGCCCAGAACATGTGACCCAGTGAGGCAGGAGCTTGGTTGCAGCGCTTGCAGGTTGGATCTTGCCCTGGAAACATTTTGGACAGTTTTAAGTGAGACAGATGGGCTCGATATATAATTTTTAGTTGAATAATTCTATGCTTTGCGCATATGGAGCTCTAGTGAATTCTCTGCTTTGCTACCTTCCACTCCTTTTCTGATATATTGATTAAGAGATCTTCTTCCCAATGTCCTCTTGGATCTTTGAAAGATAGGGACTCTAATAAGATTTTATATAATGCGGAAATGGTGTTTAATTCCTCGAAACTGAGCAGTATTTTTTCCAGCATTGTGGAGGGTGTGAGGTGGGGGAAATCGGGCAATTTTTGTTTAACAAAATTTCTAATTTGAAGATAGTGAAAGAAATGTGTAGCTGGGAGGTTGAATTTTGAACGTAATTGTTAAAATGATGCAAATATGTTTTCTATATAAAGATCTCTGAGCATTTTAATCCCAAAACTTTTCCAGATATCAAAAACTGGATAAGTTTGCGAGGGTTGAAAGAGGTGGTTCTCTTGCAGAGGTGCCACGGATAAAAGATTTTCCATCTTAAAATGCTTTCTAAGTTGGTTCCATATTCTGAGTGAGTAAAGCACAATTGGGTTATTAGTATATTTGCGATAACTTGCATTTATTGGAGAGCAGAGCAGGGAGTATAAAGAAGTACTACAGGATTTTACTTATATTGTGGACCAGGCCTGTGTATGTTCATTTATTTGTGTCCAGGTTTTTATGGCTTGTATGTTTGCTGCCCAGTAATAAAACTGAAAATTAGGTAAAGCCATGCCACCTTCTGCCTGAGGTCTTTGTAGGGTCGCTCTTCGGATACGTGGGTGTTTTGAGTTCCAAATGAATGAGGTTATTGTTGAATCTAACTGTTTAAAAAACGATTTATTGATTTATATTGTAGAGAAAAGCCAAGCAAAATGACAGTTTGCTTGGCTTTTCTCTACATTCATAATGGCTAACACGGTACAACACCCTAGTACTATTGATTTATATTGGAATGTTTTGAAATTAAAAAAGAAGTTTAGGAAGGATATTCATCTTAACAACGTTAATTCTTCCGGCTAGAGTGAGATGAAGGGTTGACCATCTATGCAAGTCTTGCTTAATTTTTTCCATACAGACGGCAAAATTTTGTTGATAAAGAGCTTTATGTTTTTTTTAACTAATTGTAAGCTTTCTCCTCTTGTTCTTACTGCATTGCTGTCAGGTGATGTGTCCTTTATGAAGTTCAGGGCTCAGGAAAATAAGTACTGTAGAATGCAGCAATTTACCAATTACAACTTATGACGCTGTCTTGGCGGCGTCTAAATAGAAAACCCCAGAATACTTCCGTCTTAGATGTTCCTGCATAGCTGCTGTGCTGCTATGATACACCATTTCCCATTTTCAGGGTGTACAGAACACAGTATTATTTGGCTTCAGCTTAAAGTTCTCCCACACTTTTGAAGTCCGCTGTTTTGTACAGGAAGGCCCTGCAGATGAACTAGACGCTGCTTTGTTGATCTCTTGAAAGATGGTAAAAAGGTGATGTGTCATCGTATGCCGCCCCAGCCGTTGAATTTAAACAAATCGACACACTGTAACAGCACCACCCGTATTGCATTCTTTGTTTTTAATCAGCATACCCATCCTCCATTGTTTGAAACTTTATAAATAATAAATCCTAAGTCAGTGCTCACTTGTGTATAAAATGCTTTCCTTGTACGTTTAGCACAAGTTCAGGGTGAACAGAACATAAATTAGAGTAGAGAGAATCGGCAGCCATTGAAGGAGCTGTGTACTTTATGTTCTTATTTTACAAACTGTGTATTATTAAACATCCTCAAGATCTCCTCAGAGTCTGATAGACAGAAGTTTCAAGTTAAGTTAATTTTCTGAGGTAAGGAAGTCAGAAGCTTCGCAATAAGGTTGTTATATCCCCTATTCTGGAGAACAGCGACGTGGTGCATGTTGATTAGCACATACAAGTAGGAATTTCACAGGACTCTGTAAAAGTTGGTACCGACTTGCTCAGCTTTGACCTTTTTCATATTTCACATTCATGAAACAGTTCTGCCTGGGGGCCTCGGCAATAAACAGAATCATAATTCTGTGCTGTTACAGGGTAGTGCATACATTTTGCACTTCAGTGATAAATGAGACAGAAACCAATAATGATCACAATCAGACACACTGCCACATGATGTGCTTGAATGTGCTGCTTATTCTCCCGAGAAATCCACCAATATGTATGAATTGTTGATCTGCGTTTAGAAGCTTAGACTGCGTTAGAAATCCTCATCTTCTTGTATAATATGCTACCTTGGCTGTCCAGGATTTTAAATCACCGGTAGCTTGCAAACTGTTTGACCTGTTGACCTGAAATTTAATACACATATACTACGTGACCTCTACTGTCCGCTTTTGGGGTGATGATTTTTATTACTCATTTTATTTTAATTTTATTTTATTGTAGAATGAACTCTCGACAGCGTGCTGCTGGGCGGCCGTGCGGCGCATGCGTACACACGCTGTTCTCGTTCCTTACCTCTTCATATCTTAAATCATTCTTGAGGAAGATTTAAGTGCCTGATTAAGTGAAAAATTAAGGAAAACGGACCAAGTAATTGCAACACAAACACTGACTTAATCAGATTTAACGAGGAAAGATGCCGACGGAAGAAGAGAAGCGGGCTGCTAGGGTGGAGAAAAGAAGAGCTGCTCGGGAAACAGCAAGCACATTGACCTCTGAGCAAATGAATGCTAAACATACAGAGAAAGAGGATGAAAACTATAAGTCAAGTGTATTCACTGTACGTTGTCGTGCAGTTCGCCGTTACTGGTGTTACAAATAAATCATGCTGACTATGTTAGTCTTGCAAACCGCTAAATTGATAAAGAGACCCTCGGTGGTTATTTCATTTGACAGCTTGGAACTTAAATACAATAAAAAGACATTAACAATACAGTAGTCATTTCCAAATGTATCTATTATTGAAAATTTTTGATGTCTATTGAGGAAATTTATCCTGATGTGAAGGGGATTAATACTCATGAAAACTGATTATTTTGTGTTTTACATTTGTTGTTAATTTAGACAACTTTGCAGAGATCTCTTTTCACTTTGACTTTAAAGAGTTGTGGTCGGGTGGTGTAAGGACAGACTGGAAACCAGTTGAAATGTTGGTAGGTAGGTAGGTAGGTAGATAGATAGATAGATAGATAGATAGATAGATAGATAGATAGATAGATAGATACTTACTTTATTAATCCCAATGGGAAATTCACAAAATGGTACACCAACTGGGTCATTCCTTTTAATCATCGCGAGATGAAACAAACAAAATAAAGAATGAAGAAAAACAGCGCCAATGCACTATCCCCGATCAGGGATTTCCTCTGTCTAAAGGATTTTCGAGATTCACCTGCTCCACTGTGCCGCTTGTTCTGATCTTCCGGCAAAAGACGCCTTTTTCTTTGTTGGCGCTTCTTTTATAGCGCAACTTCTGGAAGGGGCGGGGTTAAGTGCCCTTACTGGGTGCCTTCTCTGAGCTGTGAGGGAAGAAGAACAACAGGACAAAGTCAGCGGTAGCCCCCCCTCTCGTCTTGGCGGGTTATTGCGTACCTTTCCCCGGCCCTTACAGGAGTCCTCTGATGCCCATGCATGGCAGAGTCTTTTCATGTTGATCACTGTCAAAAAAAGCCAAATTAAATCCACTAAGATTCAATGTTGTATAACATTGTAATGTGAAAGCGTCCAAGATGTATAAACACTTTATATAGGCTGTGATAGACATTGACTCAAGGACATCACTGGAAATTAAGGGGAAGTGCTTCTAAAACTGAAGCCAGGAAGCACTTCTTTACACAGAGAATTGTGGGACATTGGAACAAACTACCAGGACACGGAGTTGAAGCAGAAACCCTGACAAACTTTAAAAATCTGGATAAGATGAAGGAACATCTTAGCTATTAGCTAAACAAACATTCTTGATGGCCTGAATAGTCTTCTCTTGTTTGTCATATTTCTTAGTTCTGAGTTCTTATGCAATGGATGGACTGGGAGTGGTCCCTTTCGGGACCTGGAGGGCGTTATGGAAGGACAAGCCAGATGGTTGCATATACTGGCCAGGATGGTTCCTGTTTTCCTGTTCCCTTTCCTAGCTGGAACAAAAATATAATGGATGGACTGAGGGAGACTGCCTGTCAAAAACAGTTGATCCCCCAGTGTGATAAGTTACACTGCTTGTCTGACATGGCACCGGTTTGGACACCCGCAGGGCTGCATAAGAAGTGTAGTTCTGAACAGTACACTTGTCGAGTTCCCTGGTTCCTTCTGTCCCGGAAGTTTTTCCTGGGTACAATGTTCTGGTACCAGAAGTTCTCATGGATTCAGCATAAAAGGAGTCTCCTCACCACACTCTGGGAGTCGGAGTCAGGAGGAGGTGGGCAAAGCTTACTTGGAAGGAATGGAGGAAAAAGTGAGAAAGAAGTGGTGTCTGTGCAGTTGTGTTAATAGTTTGGGTCTCTGAGATGTAAACCCCCCCCCCCCCCCCCCCCCCCCCCCCCCCCACAGGTCACTAAGCACTGTATTTATATTTTGGTGACATTTTTATCTATATTAACCAGAAACTTACATGGGCAGGTTAAGGGCTTACTCGACTTGCACTACCGAGTGCATTAATGTTATTTAGTTTTCTTTCTTGGAATGTAAGCCTAAAAAGGAAGAGCTATTTGTCTGGTCCGGTCTGTAAGTTTAAAGTCTGCTGCCCCACTCAGCCACATCCTACTCTGATTAGCCTTTGCACCCCTTCTGTATATGGGAATTTAGTTTGTTGAATCATCCCGCTCATTGATCTGTCTAAAAAGTACAACCTTCCAACTGTGTTAACATAGCACCTGGAAAAAAATGTCAGTGCACTTTTATAGACCGAATCCTGCTCTTTCCCACTTGGGCCCTTGGGATTGCTAGTACTTTTAGTCAACATCAAAGCACGCTTTTCTTTCACATGACCGAATGTGTACTTCGGTTGGGTCAGAGGTTGGCAGTAATGGCACACTTGGGCGCGGTCAGATGGGAGTGCCAGGGCTGCAGATTATCATCATATCATTTTGCTTTTTATTGATAGGGGGTTTTAAATGGAATATAAAAGCCCTTTAGCTGTGAGCACACATCATGGTTGTGGCATACATCCCAAGTCTGCAGCTGTAGGGTGCGGCTGGTATTGAAATGAAGCACACTGTTGGCAAGGAAGTGGGCAGCCTGTTTAGCATACTTGGTTAAGGTACCAAATACGCTAAAATTCAGGATGGTAGAGGCCTCCCCAGCCATGACATTTGAACATTGTTTTTTTTTTTCCAAAGGCTGTAATTGACTGTTTGTTTGAGTGTTTTAAGGCCCGGGCTCTTTGTGTATTTTTTATTTTAATTGCCCTCCATAAAGGTGTTTAAGAATCTGATTGCTGCAATTTCCTTTTACACTAACCTCAGATTGCACTGTTAGCAGGTTACAACCTGCAGTGCAATGCAACATCTTCTAGTGGCTAAGCCAGCCCATTTACACTGCACTATGCCAGCTTGAAAACTCTGCCACCACATCCCGAGCTCCATCCAGTGTGGCCACTGGAAATACAAGTTGAAGTCAGAAGTTTGTGAATTCTTTAAAACTCATTTTATAACCCCTCCACAGATTTTATACTAACAAACTATAAATTTGGTATATCGTCTAAGACTTATCTACTTTGTGTAGGGCAAAAGGGCAAAAGTAATTTTTTTTCCAGCAATGTTCATAGATCTCAGAGTATTGCACTTTTTGTTGACTATATCAAAATTCCATTGGGTCACAAATTTACACACATTTTGTTAATATTTGATAGCATTGCCTGTAAATTGTTTAACTTGAGCCAAACGTTTTGGGTTGCCTTCCACAAGCTTCTTACACTAAGTTGCTGGAATTTTGGCCCTTTCCTTCAGACAACAACAACATTTATGTATATAGCACATTTTCATACAAATGATGTCGCTCAAAGTGCTTTACATAATAAAGAGAAAAAAAAATAAATAAGAAAATAGAATTAGGGAACACTAACATAGAATAAAAGTATGGTCTGATGGCCAGGGAGGACAGAACCCCCCCCCCCCCCCCCCCCCAAAAAAAAAACTCCAGACGGCTGCAGAAAAAAAATAAAATCTTCAGGGGTTCCTAGGCCACGAGACCACCCAGCCCCCTCTAGGCATTAAGCTTAACCCTAATTATTATCTTTTTCAGTTGTGGCAATTAACTTTTGTAATCCATCCTATTATACTTGCTGAACAAACAGACCCTAGCCTAATGTTACTCGATTATGTTTACCTCTGTTGTAAGTCACTTTGGATAAAAGCGTCTGCTAAACAATTAAAAGTAAACGTAAATATGTGACATGCAAGGGAGAGTGATGCAGTGCAAAGTGGGTCTCGTTCTGGATTTTACAAGGAACTCCCTTCCCACCCTTCATTGCTTTGCCACACTCTGGACTTCACTTTGGGAGATTATTGCTTCAATGTGGTGCACGACACTAGGCATCAGGGATGTGGCTATGAAGAGTGATGTGGTGCAAAGTGGAGAGCGATTGGGGGGTTCATGGAGACCCTCCCCATCTTATTCCTTTGATGCAGTCTCAACTTCACAAAAGAGAATATTGCTTTGATGCAGTGCATGGCGTGGAGCACCAAGGAGGTGGCTATGAAGAGTGATGCTCTATGACGTATGTCCCTCCATCTTCACTGATAACACTCCAAAGTCCAGATTACTAACAGGGTTGTAAGCTACTGCTAGTGCTTGTGGTCAGCCAATCCATACATTCATTCCCTATTAAACGAAAAGTACATGCAGTGGAGTAGGAGCTAAAAAAACCACCTGGAACTACAAATGGCCATAGTTTCTATGGTGGGAATGCTACAAACGTTCCTGTTTCTAAAGGCCCAAGTACCTGAAAAATGTTCCTGTGGTGGCAAAGTGGCTATAGTATCCCATGAACAGGATGTTGCTGGGTTTGACAGTGGATCATTTCCCAGCTGTAGATTTGCATAGTGTATTGTTCAAATTGGTGTGTTTGCCTTGGTCAAAGAGTGGGGAGGATTGTCAACAAAGCATCATGTCTGTTCTGTGATTATCCAAGTGATTGTAAAGTGCAGTCACATCACTGGTATCATTTTCCACATTTGCTTACTCCCTCCCCTGTAGCTCCAGATTGCTTCCGAATTGTTGACTAAGTGTCATGTTCCAGGAGCCTTTCTTCTCCTCCCTGATTCAGTGTAGGGAGTGAACTGGAGGAAATTACCTTGCATAACAGGAATGCATTTTGTCAAGCACTGCATTACATAAGCATGTGGTCTAGCCGAGGGGCGCGTTTTATGAATGTTTTGAACGCTGCCCTCCTGCCACTGGTTTACTGGCATGTTGGAGCAATTCTAGCCTTTTGGTAGTACTTTTGGATTTGAGGTCCTATGGCATGTCAAATGTTGGCAATTGAGAAGATATTTGTGAATAAAGAGAGAAGGTGGCCAGAGGTGTTGTGCTTTTTGGCTGACGATGAGCTGCAAACAAATGATTAGCAGCCTTTTTGTAGGTAAAAATCATCTTTTTTAGTTTTAGTGTTTTGTGTGACAGGAATTTCTCAGTGTAAGTATTTAGAGCCCCCAGTGGTTCATTCTCTAAACGTCCATCTGCTGTATATTGTTTCCCAGCCCAACATCCACTGCATCATGCCTAATGAGTACAACAACAGAAAGAACATGCTCTATATGGTTTCTTTAAGATTAAAATGCAAATGTAAGTGTTAGCCATCTTATAGTTTTTTTAAGAACAATATACAGGTAGTCCGTGCCAAAATTTATCAAAGGAATACTCTACCCAAAAATATTTTTTGTTGATTTAGTGCATCCAAATAAGAATTTCACTGTAGTTTGTACATTGGACAACAAAAAAAAACAAATTAACTTAATAAATAGTGCCTTTCATATCATTCTTTCAGTTACAGTCGTATGAAAAAGTTTGGGAACCCCTCTTAATTCTTTGGATTTTTGTTAATCATTGGCTGAGCTTTCAAAATAGCAGCTTCCTTTTAATATCTGACATGCCTTATGGAAACAGTAGTATTTAAGCAGTGACATTAAGTTTATTGGATTAACAGAAAATATGCAATATGCAGGAAGAGTGGTGGCTCTGAGGCTAGGGATCTGCACTGGCAATTGGAAGGTTGCCGATTCGAATCCCGCAAATGCCAAAAGTGACTGCTCTATTGGGCCCTTGAGCAAGGCCCTTAACCTGCAATTGCTGAGCGCTTTGAGTAGTGAGAAAAGCGCTATATAAATGCAGAGAATTATTATTATCATAACAAAATTAGACAGGTGCATAAATTTAGGCACCCCAACAGAGATACGACATCAATACTTAGTTGAGCCTCCTTTTCAAATCTAACAGCCTCTAGACGCTGTCCTCCTATAGCCTTTGATGAGTGTCTGGATTCTGGATGGAGGTATTGTTGACCATTCTTCATACAAAATCTCTCCAGTTCAATTTGATGGACAGCCTGCTTCAAATCATCTCATAGATTTTCGATGATATTCAAGTCAGGAGACTGTGACGGCCATTCTAAAACATTGTACTTCTCCCTCTGCATGAATGCTTTTGTAGATTTCCAACTGTGTTTTGGGTCATTGTCTTGTTGGGATATCCAACCCCTGCGTAACTTCAACTTTGTGACTGATGCTTGAACATTATCCTGAAGAATTTGTTGATATTGGGTTGAATTCATCAGACCCTTGACTTTAACAAGGGCCCCAGTCCCTGAACTAGCCACACAGCCCCACAGCATGATGGAACCTCCACCAAATGTGACAGTAGGTTGCAGGTGTTTTTCTTGGAATGTGATAGTGTTCTTCTGCCATGCAAAGCGCTTTTTGTTCTGACCAAATAACTCAATTTTTGTCTCATCAGTCCAAAGCACTTTGTTCCAAAATGAATCTGGCTTGTCTAAATGAGCATTGGCATACAACAAGCGACTCTGTTTGTGGCGTGAGTGCAGAAAGGGCTTCTTTCTCATCACCCTGCCATACAGATGTTCTTTGTGCAAATTGCACTGAATTGTAGAACGATGTACAGATGCACCATCTGCAGCAAGATGTTCTTGCAGGTCTTTGGAGGTGATCTGTGGGTTATCTGTAACCACACAATCCTGCTCATATGCCGCTCCTGTGTTTTTGTTGGCCTGCCAGACCTGAATTTAACTGCAACTGTGCCTGTGGCCTTCCATTTCCTGATTCCATTCCTTACAGTTGAAATTGACAGTTTAAACCTCTGAGATGACTTTTTGTAGCCTTCACCTAAACCAGGAGACTGAACAATCTTTGTTTTCAGATCTTTGGAGAGTTGCTTTGAGGATCCCATGCTGTCACTCTTCAGAGGAGAGTCAAAGGGAAGCACAACTTGCAATTGACCACCTTAAATACCTTTTCTCATAATTGGACACACCTGTCTATGAAGTTCAAGGCTTAATGAGCTCATCCAACCAATTTGGTGTTACAAGAAATCAGAATTGAGCAGTGACAGGCATTCAAATCAGCAAAATTACAAGGGGACCCACATTTTTGCACAGCCAGTTTTTCACATTTGATTTAATTTCATACAACTAAATACTGCTTCACTAAAAATCTTTGTTCGGACAACACCCCAGTACTCCGATGTTCCTAGGAAATGAAAGACATACCACTGTTATCTTTTTTGTTGAAAGTAGAGTCAATTATTATGCAGGCTGAGAGGGGTTCCCAAACATTTTTATATGGCTGTATGTAACACATTTCTCATTGTAATCAGCCACTGGAACACATCAGAAAGAACTGTGGCACCTATCTGAACCCCGTATATTGTGATGGCCAAAAACAGAATTGGAAAAATCAGAAAAAAATAAACCACAACTTGTTCAGACAGAAGCCTTCTTCAGACTCCCCAAGATGGCGATTCTGGAGGGCAGGAACTAGAACTGACATCAAAGATGGAAGATCTCTCAGTCATTTTTTCTGATAACGTAAATAAAATAAAATCTGATATAGTAAATCAGTGGTCTCAAACTCTGGTCCTGGACACCCACTGGTTTACATTCTAACCTTTGTCTTAATTAGTGACCTGTTTTTGCTGCTAATTAACTTCTTTTGATTTAATTTTAATTGACTTACTCTTGACGACTCAGACCCCTTAATTGTTTCTTTTTCCTTAACACTAGAATTACAAAAGCCTACGAGAAAACGTGTAAATCCGTCCCACCTTAAATCCCTTCGCACCTCTTCATCTGTGACTTTTGTCGAATATCGAATGTTTTGTCGAATATATCGAATGTTATTTACCTTGATTTATTTAATTACTTCCCACACCGTAAAGTCACAAGTAGACTGCAGAGCTTCCTGTGTTTGATCGACACGGGCATGCTCAAAAAATACATGCGTAATGCTACGAAAAGTGCACGCTGACACTTCAGTTCATAAGAAATGGTACGAGAATGCAGTCAGACTTCTTTTTTTGGGCACATACACCGTCCAGATCTAAACACTAGAGTGGAGAGTCGCTTGCATACTGAAGAGTCTATAGTTGGAAGCTGCTGTCGCTGTACTTTGTATATAAAAGCAAAATCGAATGTTATTTACCTATTTACCTTGATTTATTTATTTATCTTCCTACAGCGTAAACTCACAAGTAGACTGCAGAGCTTCCTGTGTACATATACAAAGTACAGCGACGGCAAAAGTGTGATGTGCATTCTTTCTCTGATGTAGAACCCTCGTCATTATCTGAGTTCACCTCTGCTATAGCGCGTCTTTATGTGAAAAAAGCAGTGTCAGATCGGGGGAAGCGTGAATGCAACTGAGAGAATAAAACTGAATAAAAAAAAAACAAAAACAAAGCTAACCTTTATAAATTTACACCGGCTGTTACAGACTCAAATCAAATGTATGTTTTTATTCTAAAATAGTAAGAATAAGAGCAGCTCACTTCTCAAAACTGAGTCGTCCAGGGTCGAACCCGTGAAGTTTTGATTACAAGTCAACAGTTGTTACCATTGCGCCACCAAAGCGATCGTATCAAAGGGGTGTGAATGTCACACCCAAACGCGGGTTCTTTTTCTGCAGTTATATTCTTGAATAGAAGCGCACTTGTTCTGTTATATTTGTACCTTTTGTGAAAGTGTTTATTTGATATTTGGACTTCAGGCTTCACACATTATACATTTCATGTCTACATTTTGTCATTTTGTACTAAAACATGAAAAATGTTTGTTTTAACAATGTGTTTACATAGATTGTTGTAGACACGGAACACACATAAAATGCATGTGTTCCAAATAACGATATAGTATTTATAAAAAGGTGTAATTTTGCTTGACTTCTCACTCTACACAACTCTAACCAACTGACACGCAGGTAAGCAGACTTGAGCTGAGAAAACTGTGCGGGGATGTGATAGCAGGCTGCTTGCTGCTTATCGACACATTTACAAGACAAAAGACGCTGACAGAGAGGTGCGAAGGGATTTAAGGTGGGACGGATTTATGAGTTTTTTCGTAGGCTTTGGTAATTCTAGTGTTAATTAGCAGCCAAACAATAATGAGATAGAAAATGAGCCAAAACATGAACAGCAAACTGTTTCCATCAAACAATATCTGAAAATAAAGAAAGATGAAGACCTCAGGAATGTTTATCTGCTCAGGTTCCCAAAACATTTTAACAGTGTGCTTAGAAAGAGACTCTCAACAAATTTGGAAATGTCTGCCATTGTACAATGAGAGCAGCAACAAGCCATGGAATTAAAGAACGGATTTAATGAATAATAAGACTCTGTGTCTAATTAAGCAACTGGTTGGAGTGAAATTGGTTGGAGTTTGAATCCCTGACTTAGTTGGTCTTCTGTTGGCTCACTCACTTCACATTTCATTTCTGTTTGGGTGCCATGTAAGGAAAGAAGTGAAGCAATTCAGAGGAACAATGAAGAAATTAATGTAAACAAATCTTAAAAAACAAGTCAATTAAAATGAAAGGAAAAGGAGTTAATTAACAGCAAAAACTGTTCCTAATTAAGAATAGGGTTAGAATGAAAGCCTGCAGCAACTACAGCCCTCCAGGTCCAGAGTTTGAGACCACTATAGTAAATAAAAGCTGAAATCAATCTGTCTCTTAGTTATTTTTGTGATTTTACCACTTACAAATATAAAATTTCGATATCCTAATTGCCTTAATACAGAATGTTAGGGAACATGACATGTGTAGAGTCAGCAGACATTGATCTGGAAAAGCTTTAGACTAAGTAGAGGGGAATTTTGGACCCAGCTGTGCTGTCTGTTCTGGACTGTAAGGACCCTATAATCCTATTTGTCTGGTTTCCTACTTTTTGCCCCCACTTGTTGCTGCTTTTTTCTTGTGTTTTCAGTATCCTCAGTGCTGAATTATGCTCCATTATCGAATTGTGTTAAAAAATTGTGATGAGTCAAAGGTCTTCATGTCAGATCCTTTTCTGGGGTCTGATATTTTATAGTTGTAATTTGTGTATTTGCTGGCTTGCCTCTCATGTCCGTTTCATTTGTAGATTTTTCAGGTGTGTTATATTTGCATAATGACAGACAAACATATGCAACAGAAATATTTGATCAACAAAAATGAAACTTGCTGTACTTTCTCATTGTAACTTAAAGCTTATTTTATATTTTTATTTTTGTTTTCATTTTTCAATTATTGTTTATGAGGCAACAAAATCTTATAGGTAGTATGATCTGTCAAGCCAAAAAACTGTTTTAAAATCTGTTAATTACTCTGCATTGGGTGTAGTGGTAGTGGTAGTGGTGGTTTGGGGTGGATAGAGGGGACCTTTTATCTCATCTTTTCAAGGAGAATGGAGTTCATAAAATTCTTAATACAAAGCAGTCTTCAGTGGAAACCCATACTGATCAAAAGCAAAAAATACCAAAGTCACCATGAAAAAAATCTTTCCTGTCACATAATCTAATCCAGTCGAATGCTCACAACATCCCAAACAGATGTGTTTTGGCAAAAATATTATTAAAAGAATATCCATCCATCCATTTTCCAACCCGCTGAATCCGAACACAGGGTCACGGGGGTCTGCTGGAGCCAATCCCAGCCAACACAGGGCACAAGGCAGGAACCAATCCTGGGCAGAGTGCCAACCTACCGCAGATTAAAAGAATATATCCCCCAAAAATGATATGATTTTTTATGTTACTTACCCCATGTTCTCTACTGGTTAAAAGTTTTAGAACACCCACATTTTTTCAGTTTTTATGGAAATGCACACAGTTTAATGTCTTAATGTTAGAACAAATGGAAAAAAAAATAAAGTCAAGGAATCATTAAGTGTATAAAATTTTATTTACATTTTTGATCCATCAAAGTAGCCTGCACCTTTTGCTGATATAATAGCCAAACTGTGGTAACCCTTTTGATTTATAGTGCCAGTCACTCTGTGCAAGTCTGCCACCAGCTAAAGGACCCCTAGACCATCACATTTCCTTTTCCAAGTTTAACAGTTGGTTTTACACACTGAGGAACCATCCTGTCACCCACTCGATGGCAACAAACACTCTGCGTGATGAACCGAAGATTTCAAATTTGAATTCATTGGTCCATATAACTGTCTACCAGTCTGCAGTAGTCCACAACCAGTATTTTGAGGCCCTATTTTGTCCTTTGGCTTTCTTTCTGCCACTCACCCTGTCAAACCTCCAGCACAAAGTCTCCTCTTCACAGTACAAACTGACACTTGCTTTTTTTTGACCTGCACTGTTAAGCTGTATTTAAATCTGTTGTGCTGTGAGGAGCTGGTCATGCAAGCTGGTGACCCTCAGAAACTTGTCTTCTGATTAGGCCGTGACTTTGGCTCTGCCAGATCTCTTCCTGTCAGAGTTTCTTTTAAGTTTCCAATTGGCATTGGATTGTGTAGGATACCACTGGACTCACTTACACTTTGCACAAAAAATAATTATATATATATATATATATATATAATACAGTATCTCAATTTCTCTAAATCAGAGAGTCTTAACCTGAGGGCCGTGGACCCCTAGTGGTTCCATGGATGGGTTTCAGGGGGTCCGTGAGGGTCAGATAAAAATTAACATTTATATACACTATGCAGCCCGGTACTGTTGATTTTTCTCACGTAATTTTTCTTGTGCCGTTATTTTTCTGAATAGAAATAGATTTCAAAATAGATGGGATAGGTTAAGAATCACTGCTCTAAATGAAAGACCTACACTTCTAAGGGTAATAATGCTCTTTTTTATTTGTTACTTGACATTTTCTTGCCACTATCACTGGAATATTGTCCAAGTAGTACTTCAGAGGGTGTAGAAACACTTACAATTCTGCTTTAAGACAGAGGGTTTTTAAGTAATCAACAGAAGTTGGGACACCTGTACAAATTGTTTGCTTCAACTTGCAAGGCTTAATTTACTTTCATTTCTGCAAAACATCTGTAGGTTGTAACCTGTCAGATGTTTGCTAAAGAAGGCCCATTTGAATTTAAATTCTGAATTTTCCTTTTTTCAGTTTTTGCTTACCTAAATGTTAAGTTGGGGTGGCACGGTGGCGCAGTGGTAGCGCTGCTACCTTGCAGTAAGGAGACCTGGGTTCGCTTCCTGGGTCCTCCCTGCATGGAGTGTTCATGTTCTCCCCGTGTCTGCGTGGGTTTTCTCCAGGTGCTCCGTTTTCTCCCACAGTCCAAAGACATGCAGGTTAGGTGCATTGGTGATTCTAAATTGTCCCTAGTGTGTGCTTGGTGTGTGTGTGTATGTGTGTCCTGCGGTGGGCTGGCACCCTGCCTGGGGTTTGTTCCTGCCTTGCGCCCTGTGTTGGCTGGGATTGGCTCCAGCAGACCCCCGTGACCCTGTGTTAGGATATAGTGGGTTGGATGATGGATGGATGGAAATTTTAAGTTTAAGCCTTTGGCAGTTTAGTTCTTACCTTTTTGTCATTTTAGGTCATTCATTGCATTTCAGCTTATTCAATCTGAAGAAAAACTGGAAAACCTGCGGTGTTATAAAACTTTTGACCAGTAGTGTAGTTTGTAATGATGGCTCACATTTTCATTCTAAACAGATATAAAAAGTTTATGGTATCATATAAACCAATGGTGATCAATGCTTTACAACAGCAAATGATGTGGGAAATGAACGTAGAAAATAAAATTCAAAAAATCCATTGTTGCTAAAGTCATGTAATTCTGTGTTTCCCAATCTTTTTGGTATCGTGACCCAGTTTTTTCAATATAAGGGCTCGTTTATACTTCACATTCAGAACGCGGGCGCGCACGCATCATGGCTGCCACATGTTCCCAGTGTTCATTTGACGCATCCTCTGAGCAGGTCCTCAGAAATTAACGTGATGTGTGCACGAAAAAGTTGGGGGGCGCAGTGTGATAAAAGTCGGAATGTGACATCAGAGTCTCTGTTTATAATCTTCATGTAACAGAAAGCAGCTATGCAGATCCTATGGGATCGATGTGCACGCTTCGATGTTTGATAGATAGATATATACTTTATTAATCCCAATGGGAAATTCACAAATCCACATAAAAGAAAGTGATAGGAGTGATCAAAAAAAAATAATAAAAAAAAAGAGAAAAATAAAAGGTAGAAAAATAAAGTCATACATGGAGCTGCTGAAAAAGGCTGCCACTCTCAGCAGCGCCTGAGTCATCAATCATTGATGATTGTTTCGATGTGGTGAAGCAAAATGCTGACATACAGTTGAATTTGTAGTGCTTTTATATTCAAGCGTCGCATATTCCTGATCGTAATGACAGGATACATTTTAAAGGTTTTGTGCCGTCTTTTTTTCTGTTTTTTAATGGGTGTTCCAGGCAATTCACAACACAGTGAAGCCAAACCTGTTCTCACCGTGATAATATCTCACTCTGCCACCTGCTGGATTCCTACAGATTCACGTAAAGTACGCCCGTGAGTTTAAACAGTAAAACGCTTGTGTTGCAGGAGTGTCCACTGGAGCATGCATCGCGTTGCATGAAGTATAAACCTGGCCTAAGTGTGTAAGCGACCCAAAGAGAGGGGGTAACTTCAGCAAGATCATCATAGTGGGGGAAGAGTTCCCCTTTGTAAGTCGAACATGACTGGTGGAGTGTTGACATGGAGTAACCCATTTGAGACCCACTGTAACGCTTTGCTAATAGAAGCGAAAGCATCACACGACCTAAAGGTGGCAAGCTATGACACACCCAGTGGTTGAGAAACATTGGCATAATTCAGATGCCAATTATCAAGTCGTATGCTCAATACATGTAAAAACATGCATTTTTTGCTAAAATGTTGTAAAATAGATTTGTCTGGAACAGTCAATGTATATCATAAACAGGAAATGCCTTTTTGAATTGAAGATAAGACTGTTGACCATGGAATGAAAGGGAGAGACTAATCTTTAATTCAAAAAGGCAGTCCCATGTGATGTGTTTTCCCTGTTTATGATGCACGCTGATTTTTTCCAAGTACAGTGGAACCTTGGGTCATTACTGTCATTCGTTCCAAAACTCTGGACGTAACCCGATTTGGTCGTGACCCAAAGTAATTTCCCCCATAGGATTGTATGTAAATACAATGAATCCGTTCCAGACCGTACGAACTGTATGCAAATATATTTTTTATAAAGATGTTTAAGCACAAATATAGTTAATAATACCATAGAATGCACACCGTAATAGTAAACTAAATGTAAAAACATTGAATAACACTGAGAAAACCATTGAACAACAGAGAACACTAACATTGCAAGAGTTTGCGCTTTAGCGCTACGAACCGCTCGCTGTAAACACTTTTTTTTTTAATGTGTTTTAAGCACAGGGAAAAAAAATGAACATTTGAAAAATCCGTAATTTAATAAACAACCAAGAAAAGTAACATTGCAACAATACACGCTACGAACCGATCGCTGTAAACAGAAGTGAAGTGTCTCTCTCTCGCTGTCTCTCTTGCTCGCTGCACAGGGAGAGACTGAACACGTGTGGAAATCATCGGCGCGCACAAACCGAAAGGGAAACTGGCTTGTTCGTATACCGAGTGTGTGGTTGTGAACAGATGCAAAAGTTTGGCAAACTTTTTGGTCGTAACCCGATTTGTACATGTTCAGAGACGTTCGTGAACCAAGGTTCCACTGTATCTTTCTAACAAAATTCTAGTAAAAAATCACGTGTTTTGCACATTTTTACATATTTAGATTTTCCTTGTATTAGTCTGTCTGTTGCATTAATTATATGGCATTTGCTATAGGATTGTGAAATACTGTGCTAATTTTTGCAGTGTGCCATCTGTTGGAATAAAAATTTTTTATGCAGTTTAATACAACACACATAAAATACCTTCCAATTGATGACGCATGCAAACGTTAATGGCAAATACACCTAACAGAGTGTAAGTGCTGGAAGGTCAGAAATTGACTCATGTATATATATAGTCATGTAAATAAGTACCATGGAAATTGCTGACTTTTTCAACATATTGGAACAGGCAAACATTAGATCTTCTTGCAAGCAGTGTCTACATATAAAGGTGATATGCTTGGACAAATGACACATCAAATGAACATGGCATATTTATTTGCATTATCTAAATGAAGAGAATTGCAGATTTGTCTCATGGAAAAAGTATGTCCACCCCTACATTCATCACCACTTCAAATTCAATGCCAGTGATTAGAACCTCCTTAGGTTCTTAACCAGCAGGTGCATCGACAGATATTGAGGGTCTGGTGTTCTCTTTCCCATTGCCTTGTGCAGTGTCATCATTCTAAGATCAAAACAGCTCTCCAAGGCCTACAGAAAGAATGTTGCGGATGTCTATGAGTCTAGCAAGGGACTTAAACCAGGTGGTTTTTTTTTTAATCAATCATACCATTGTAAAGAAAATCATCTGCATGTCACGCTGACTTCAAACCTCCTCCCCTGTACTATGTGATTTCGGTAATCTTTACCTTCATGGTGAATGAAGAGCTATAATAAGCACAGGCCTTCTTACTTTTAATGAAGCCTGAAAATAATTGTGGCTAGCCAGGCTGTTTCTGGAATGGCATGGAGCAATAAACCTCAATAGAGCCAGCGTACACTAAATGTCGGGAATTCACCGACTTCTTCTGTTTCTTTCTCTTTCCATCTCTGTAACTGGATGAAGTGAACAGGCTGGCGTGCTGCCTTTGGGCAACAGCTGCTATGCTTGCCATAGAAACATCTGCATCCATCTGCGTCCTGCTGGGCTCTCTTTTTTTTTTTTTTTTTTTTTTTTTTAAAGTTTGTTTTTGCAAACACATAGCTTATGTTGTTGGGAAGCACATCTGGAATCTGCCTTGTGCCTCCAGGAGCCTAATATGGGATTAATGGAGCTTAGTGGGAGGTGGAGGAGGAGAGAGAAAGTAGCACTTAACAGTTGGTGGGGCGAAGCAATGTGTCTCCTCCTGTGCAGACCTGAGCCAAGCTGCTGAACTTAAGCAAAGAAGAGTGCTGCACAGCAAATAGTCAGTGGATGAACATGTATGAACTGTGAGAACGAGGCTGGCATAAACCCAGTTCTTGTCACATGATGAATGCTGCCTCACTGCCTCCATCTAAACAGCTACATTTCTTTTAGGAGATAAGTGACTGTATGGCGGCATTTGGCATCCACAGGTCTACAATGTGTTGACCTCAGATGACAGTAAATACGAGGTGGGAGGACTGTGTTGGGTTTCATTTATTGCACACACTTTTGGAATTTCAGAGGAGCCCGGCCTGTTATTGGTAAGCAGATCGCCTAGCCAACTCCTGACTCTGAGTCTGCTATGTCAGTTCCTGCTAGAAAGTCAACATTTAGCCCAGTCTGAGGTTCATATTACTCTGGAGCAGATTTTCATTAAGGATATCTCTCTACTTTGCTCCATTCAGCTTTACCTCAGCGCTGACTAGCTTCCAAGTCCCTGCCACAGAAAAACGGCACTGAAAAACAACTCCACAGCATGATGGTGCTACCACTTTACTTGACCCTTGGAATGGTATGGCACAGGTGATGAGTGGTGCCTGGTTTCCTTCAGACTTCACAGAATCTTGTTTCTAATTAGTCTGAGAATCTGTTAGGTGCATTTTTGCAAACTCCAAGCAGGCTTTCATGTGTCATCTGGCCACTCTGTCATTGAGTCCAGATTGGTGAAGTGTTGCAGGGATAGTTGTTGTTTTAGACGTTTCTTCCCATCTCCTAACAGGTTTGCTGGAGCATAGCCAGACGGACCATCAGATTTTTGGTTGTCTCTCTCTTACTAAGACCCTTTGCTCAGTTCTTGGTTGGGCAGTGAGCTCTCGTAAGAGTTGTATTTGTTCCAAACTTACTCCATTTAAGGAACCTGGAAGTTCTGGAAGTTTCTCCAATTTGTGAATTTCCCTTTGGGATTGATAAAGTGTCTATCTATCTATCTATCTATCTATCTATCTATCTATCTATCTATCTATCTATCTATCTATCTATCTATCTATCTATCTATCTATCTATCTATCTATCTATCTATCTATCTATCTATCTATCTATCTATCTATCTATCTATCTATCTATCTATCTATCTATCTATCTATCTATCTATTTATTTATCTATCTATCTATCTATCTATCTATCTATCTATCTATCTATAAACATGTTCAATGGAGCTCACCCAGAGTGACTATCACATTTTTCATCACCTCTTTTACCAGGCTCTTTGCTCAGTTTGGTTGGGCAGCGAGCTCTCTGAAGAGTTGTGGTTCTTCTAAACTTACTCCATTTAGGAATTTATTAGGTGGCCATTGTCCTCTCTGAAACTTCCAATCCTGTACACATTTTTTTATATCCTTCCCCATATCTGTGCCTTGAGAAAACCCCATCTATGAACTTTGCAGGCTATTCCTTTGACCTAATGGCTTGTTTTTTGTTCAGCTGTGGGACCGTCTACTCAGTGCAGTCGATTGAATCAGCCACAGATGGACTCCAAACAAGACATACAAACAACTTAATGAGGATGAACAGAATGGAATGCACTGGAGCCAAATTTCAAGTGTTATAGCAAATGGTCTCACTACTTGTGTTAATGTGATATCTCAGTTTTTTTTTTTTTTTTTTTTAATACATTTGCAAAAATTCCTAATATGTTTTTTGCTTTTTTATTCTGGAATATTAAGTGTTGTTTGATGAGTGAAAAAATGAATTTAAATGATTTTAGCATCAGGCAGTAACATAGCAAAATGTGTAAAAATTGAAGGAGTCTGAATACTTTGTGAAGGCCCTATATTTCAAATAGACCACACTATAAATTTTTGAAATTTCAAAACTTCCTATTGGAAAGCTTTTGGGAATTTAAAAACATTGTCTGTCTTAACCTCCTTAGTGTTACATTTGTTCTCGGAAACACTTGTATAATGCGTTGCATTTTTTGGTTTGAAAAATGACATTTATTAAATTTCATCTTTCTACTGTAAAACATGCTAAACACTAAAAGTGCAAAGTCAGAAGTGTAGAAAGTGTAATAATGATACAAATAATAATACAAATAATGCTAATACTGTATATACTGTCAATGTGTCGTTTGTGTGGTGTATCTTGAAGCACAAAAATACACAAACCAACGTCACAGTCGGGACAATTGTAACGTGTTTCCTTGCAGACTATTCAGCACGCTACATGTGTGCGATTGACACGAGTGTCACTTTCAGATTCATCAGAATCATTTTTGACTTCACTGTCCATTTCAGTTTCACTGCCTGAGGACAGATTCACTTCGCCATCAACAACAACATTTATTTCTATAGCACATTTTCATACAAACAATGTAGCTCAAAGTGCTTTACATGATGAAGAAAGAGAAAAAAGACAAAATAAATAAGAATTGAAATTAGGGAACACTAATTAACATAGAATAAAAGTCCGATGGCCACGGAGGACAGAAAAAACAAAAAAAACTCCAGACGGCTGGAGAAAAAAAAATAAAATCTGCAGGCTGCTGATAAACATTTCTTACAAGACGCAATTATGAGGCTAGGAGAAGATGTGTCTGCACCGTTGCCTGGGTGGTGCTTACGTAAGACTCGCCAATATCGTTTCCTGAGCAATGCTCAGCACTAGCGTTGTTGACACTTTTATAGCCCAAGTAATCCTAGAGTCTAATGCTTACGTGAGACGCGTCGACACAGTTGCCTGAATGACACTCTAGTCTAACGTTAAGGAGGTTATAAAGAAAGAAACATTCCGCATCAAATTTATTTTAGTTTATTGTGTAAGCTTTACTTTGAGAACGATTATTTCAACTTGTATATTTTTTATAGTATTTTCTTTTACTCATTTGAGAGATGATCCTGATAGCAAAACTGTGAAACACCTGCAGTCATGCATGCTGAAGCAAGTGCACCCCGTACAAGACATGGGATGGGGCAGGGACATAAGTAGGCAGATCTGGACAAGCAAGTACAGTCACTCCTCAAGTGCGTTTAACTCTTGTGACTTCAAGTATTTGCGGGACTTTTTGTCATAACCTCTTTGGAAAAAAATAAATTAGGAAATATATTAAAGCTCTTGTCTTAAACTAGGACCTTTTTGAGTCAGGAACCAGGGAAGAGGAAACTTGTTCAGTCAGTCTTTTATTACTCTTCGTGACGTTCATGAAGTTGGGAGTTCCCTGTACAAACATCTGCTAAAGGGCAGTGCCCTGGGCATAGGATGGCAGCAAGTGGTCAGAGAATAAGAGCGGAGGTCTATATTTATAAACAACTGAATTTACATAACAGTGCTGAATTAATACATACCCATCACCCAACATTTACTGTGGCTGGTTCGTTGGCTCACACACCCATTATCTGATTGTTTCATTAGTTTATATGCCCAAATAAAAGTCTCATTTCACTATATTCTTGGTCCTTACAATACTTTTCAATACTTCTTGAGTTCCTGTATGTGTGACATTTGTCAAATCTTGCTGGGTACATGACAATCTGACACTTTTGAAACCATTAGCCAGGACCTTCTTGTTCTTTGTTCTTCATTTGACTTCTATCTGGTTTCCTGATATGCTTGAACTAGTTCCTGATATTTAGTAGCCATTTTATACTAATTCTAGGATAGATGCTTTATTTTAATGTGCAAGGCGTACCAAAACACTTTATGTGCAATAACAATATTACCTCAAAGTCTTATTTTATTTCCACACCTATTTTTTACTTTCATGCTAGCAAACTCACACATTCACAGCGTTTATGACAATGCATAGCAGAGAAAAAAATAAAAGGTGCAATGCGTAGACGTTTGAAGAGCAGTTGGTACTCTACCATTGTAGAGTAAAGAGCACCCCATGAATTTGTTACATATTTGAATTGTTTTGCATGAAATATAAAGTTGGTGTTGTAATTATGCCCGAAATTGTAGTGCACATCTTTCCGGGGCTAAGCCAAAGTGTGTAAAGTCAGTGAAGAGGCTTGGTGAGAAAATAAAGGTGTTAGATAAATTTTTTGCTCGAGTGTCGGCTACGAGTTTGATGTTAATGAATCAACCAGCTGGCTAGAGACTTTGAGGCTGCTGGTCCCATTATCAATCACATGAGGCTGCCGGTCCCATTATCAATCACAGCTTCAAGGTTAAACATCAGCTCATCTCTTGCTATACTCACATACGCCTACACCCTTAAGGATCTCAGGCGGTGCACAAAGAAGATGTCGCTGACTGGCACATTCTCTAATACCAGCCATGAAGGACGGAGTGTTACTGGTGTCTTCTGACAGCAGTGACTTAAGTGTCTTTTTTTTTTTCTTTATTGAGATGTTAGCAAAAAAAGTCACAGAATTCTAGTGAATGACTAGCAAGAAAAAATGTTTTTTTCCATGTTACCAATTGTATTTTATGTTTTTTTTTTTTTACTGTCCAATGAAAAGTGCATATTATCAAAATTAGTGTTTTGTTATAAACAATTCTTTGCAGAAATTTGTATTTTCAGCAATCTCTAGCAAAAATTTGCAGATTTTGGTGTTGGTGCAACCTAACCCCTTATTTCCCATTGGTTCAATGTTTTGACATTTGTGTTAGATAGATAGATAGATAGATAGATAGATTATTAATCCCAAGGGGAAATTCACATACTCCAGCAGCAGCATACTGATAAAAAACAATCTATATATATAGTTCACTAAGGCAAGACAAACATGGAAAGCACGCCGGAAGGGGGCGTGGATTCACTAAGCTGCCGACAAGTAAGACACCCATGGCGCATGCAGGAAGGAGCCACGCCCACCAACTCTAAACCCATTGGATACGACGACAACTCACAGAGCCACGCCCATCAACTCCGACGCGACGCCTCGGAAAACATGCCGTCATTTCTGTTTGTCTGTGCCACAGTCCACATGCAGCTCTGAGCCATGTTGACTGTTCATTAGTCAACCTCAGTGGAACCTTGGTTCACACAGAGGCAGCACCAGAGAGAGACAGAGGCACACAGTGGCAGCCCGAGAGAGAGCCACGCACACACAGGCAGCGCGACAGAGAGAGCCGCGCAATCCTTTAAAACTGAGGTTAAAACACAATGAAGGAAGCAGTCTTTAAAAACCAATAAGCCCTGTGCCTCTTTTTTATTAGCGTCTCACCTGCTTCACCGCCCTGCAACAGTCGAGACACTTTCCCAGCAGCTGACCTTCTCTGTGCCTGACTCCACTTCTGTCAGTCGCCTGATTAAAAATGGTGAACTCCTGCAATGTTACTATCTTGTTTGGCTTTTAAATAAAGTTCGGATTTGTTCAAATGTTCCTTTTTTCCCCCCTGTGCTTAAAACTCATTTTAAAAAAAAAGTGTTTATACAACTGCTGCAATGTTACAGAGAGAGAGAGAGAGAGAGAGAGAGGGCTCGCGTGCTGCTGAGAGAGAGGGGGGGGGGGGGGGGGCTGGGGAGGCTCACGTGCTGCTGAGAGAGGGGGAGGGGGCTCGCCTGCTGATGAGAGAGAGGGAGAAGGGGGGGCTGGGGACATTAAAAAAGCGCCGCAGGTTGGTATGCAGCGTGTAAAACAGTTTGTCGTGGATAATTTGCCTTTTACTTTAACACGAAGACAATTTCCTGTTAGATGTGCCTGTGCGATGACAATTGATAAGGCACAGGGCCAAACTTTCCAAAAGATGTGCATGTATCTGCCAAAACCAGTTTTCAGTCACGGACAGTTGTATGTTGCTCTCTCCAGAGGTCCATCTTTTCATTCACTCACAGTGGTATCCACAAACCCACCCCATTTGGACAACTGTGTCATTCAGCAAGTGTTCACCCATCAATACATAATTGTGCGGCGTATGTTACACCGCGGGTTGGCTAGTATTAAATTAAAGAGTGATCACAATGTAGGTTAAACAGACAATAACTTTCTATAATGTTACCGTTTACCCCCTGGGTGGAATTGAAGAGTCACATAGTGTGGGGGAGGAATGATCTCCTCAGTCTGTCAGTGGAGCAGGACGGTGACAGCAGTCTATCTCTGAAACTGCTCCTCTGTCTGGAGATGATCCTGTTCAGTGGATGCAGTGGATTCTCCATGATTGACAGGAGTCTGCTCAGCGCCCGTCGCTCTGCCACAGATGTCAAACTGTCCAGCTCCATGTCTACAATATAGCCTGCCTTCCTCACCAGTTTGTCCAGGCGTGAGGCGTCCCTCTTCTTTATGCTGCCTCCCCAGCACACCACTGTGTAGAAGAGGGCGCTCTCCACAACCATCTGATAGAACATCTGCAGCATCTTATTGTAGATGTTGAAGGACGCCAGCCTTCTAAGGAAGTATAGTCGGCTCTGTCCTTTCTTACACAGAGCATCAGTATTGGCAGTCCAGTCCAATTTATCATCCAGCTGCACTCCCAGGTATTTATAGGTCTGCACCCTCTGCACACAGTCACCTCTGATGATCATGGGGTCCAGGAGGGGCCTGGGCCTCCTAAAATCCACCACCAGCTCCTTGGTTTTGCTGGTGTTCAGGTGTAGGTGGTTTGAGTCGCACCATTTAACAAAGTCCTTGATTAGGTTCCTATACTAATTTTTAAATACTAATCGTGTTTGCGACTTTCGTGTCATTTCCTGGGAACGCAACAACCACGAAAGTTGAGGATACACTGTATTACCATATAAGCAAGATATGAGGTTAGATGAATACATGTATACACAATTCACTAATAATTCTTTTATTTATTGAACAATGTAGTAATGGTATTTGTTTATTTATTATTGTCCATTATTGTACAATAATACAATGGCCACACACATTATCAATAGCTGCAGACCTCCAGAGCTCCACTCCATTGATGAGGTTGTTGCTTTATACTATACATCAGTGTTAACACCTGGTTACACTATGGTTGAGTTTAGGGTTGGGGTAGGGTTATCTGACTCAAGTCAAGTAAATTAAGTGACAAAAACCTGCAATCCAATTGACTGTCCAGCAGAGCTACTGAATCGCACAACTGCGGAGATCTGCGGCTGGACCAGTCTCCTCGGTATATGCTAAAAGTCTTCTTCTGCCTCTGCCCCATACTGCACTCATCTCTGTGGCTGTGTGGTGTCTTGTGCAAACCTTAGGACCGGTTTATACTTCACGCTGTTGCGAGCACTTACACACATGCAACAGGGCTGCCACATGTACCCAGTGTTGTTTTGACGCATCCTCTGAGCATGTCATCAGAAATTAATGTGATGAGTGCACATGTTGCAGTACTAGCAAAAATATGAGTGGTGTATGTGTTCAAGTTTTGGTACATGACGCCAGCATTGTTGTTTCCTGTCAACATGCGACAGCAAGCCGCAATGCAGCTCCAACAGGATCACTCTGCGAGCTTCGATGTATGATGAATGGCTCGATGCGGTGAAGCAAATCATCTAACTTAAATGCTGACATGTGGATGTGCTTTTCTTCATCCATTTCTCGCATAGGCAGTACAAGTGTTGCATATTTCCCATTGTAATGATGCAATACATTTAAAGGTCTGACATATCATTTGTATTGTTGTTACCATCTGTTTTTTTTTTTTCTTTTTGCACCTTCACAACAGCATCAGAATACAAAGAATTTTCTCACCATGATGATGCCTCACAATACCACCTGGTGGAATCCTACAGATCTACTTAAAGTACGTGTGCAAGTGTGTACAGTACACTGCTTGTGTAGCAGCAGCGTCCTCAAGCGCACGCATTGCATAGCATTAAGTATAACCCCGGCCTTAGTCACAGCAGCTCCTTGAAATTAGAGCAAGTAAGTGTGTGGAAGAAAATTATTTTAAACAGACATCCCCGACTAGAATGCCCCGATTTCAGCAATAAAACACAGGCAGGAGAAATCGTAAATCATTATTCTTTATATAAATCTTGCAAGAGACAGCAACTTGTCATATTAGCAGGTGTTGCAAAGAAAAGAACGTCTTCTTTGCCATATTTATAAAGTTCGTTGATTAGATCACTACTCAAAAAAGGAATTCAGTACATAATCAGAAAACTTTTAACATGATTCGTTACACCGTTGTTAACGGGACATGACAAACATTGGCACCTTAAATAACTATAATCTACCCGACACTTCAGTGACTAAACCTGTACTTGGTATTTCTGTTACATGCAAAATAACCTCACGGCTGCATTATCTAAAGATTTTAATGATTCAAAATTTCTCTGACTTTATTGGAAAATTGCCACAGTGATCCACTATCTATCATCTTTGAATACGGTCAACAGTTTTAGCTTGAGACATCAATCCAGATTTTAAATCTCAATCGGGTAGTTGATCAGACCTGTCACTTTTAACAGTAAGCACCATCATAAGCTGCAAAAGCATCTCAGGTTAATAAACTGGAGATTGAAAGTAGACCAAAAATAAAGGGAGTTACTGTATGTCCTTCCTTCTACATCAGAATGCATTTAGCAGTGAGCACGTTATAATGGCACTCAATGCAGCTAACGATCCATGACAAAACAAAGAAGGAGGATAGCTTAGATTACAAGATATATCAGATAAAAACACAAATGGAAGCTGCTGTATCAGTCAGTATTTATATTGTGATTTCACAGCGAACCCCATCTCAGACCATTTTATAATACAAACAAGACATTTAGGTAGACGGCCTGATAACTGAGTGATTTGAAAACTCACTTCCATCTGTTTTATTCAAAATGGAGAAGATCCTTGCAGTATTGATGTTACATGGGATTGTGTGTTATATGAATTAATTGAATTGCTAATTGTCAGGTGGCATGTGCAGTTCCAAAATGTGTGTTAGGTATTTTAGGAATGTGGATGCAGAGGACAGAAAGATATGGAAGAAGATGATCCGCTGTGGCAACCCCTAACGGGAGCAGCCGAAAGAAAAAGAAGAAGAAGAAGAAGAAGGTGGAACGCAAGGACCTCCCTTCATTCATCTCCCTCACCATGGCCTTTCTTTCCTGGTTACTGAGTTTGGCCAGGTGGCAAACTCTAGGACGTTTTCAAGTTTTTTCCATTTCCCGATTACTGGAGGGAATAATTGCTTTTGGGAAAATCAGAGCTTTAGAAATGGTTTTATCCCCATTAACTAATCTATGATGGCTGATGTCTACATGAAGGACTTGGACATGGATTGCTGGTCCTTGGACTTAATGGCTTGACTTTTGCTCTGACATGCAGTGTGAATTTTGGGACCTTTATACACAGGAACACGTCTGCCTTCCTAGATGATATCCGATCAATTCAGTTTACCACAAGTGGACTCCAGTCAGGTTCTGGAACCATCTCAAGAAGAAGTAAAGCAAACAGGAAGCACCTGAGCACAATTTGGAGTGCCAAAGCAAAGGTTTTGAATACTTCTGGGAATGAGAGATTTCAGTTTTTGATTTTTAATAAATTTGCAAACCTTTATGAAAATATGTTTTCACTTTATCATTTTGAATTATTGAGTATAGACTGATGGGTAAAAATGGCAAATTTAATTTATCAAATTAAATCTACAATACAAAGAAGTGTGTACAAAGTGAAAGGCTCTAAATACTTTCCAATTCTGATGTATGTATAGATAGTTAAGAACTTTATTTGTCCCCATGGGGAAATTTCGGGGTTTTTCAGAATTTAAAAAGTATTTATTTATTTATTACTGTGCCCTTTATAATGCCTCACTGGTACAGTGATTGTTGTTTTTATTTTTAGCTAAGACAGAAGTTTTCTTTCTTTTTAGATATTCTAGTATGTACTTGAGAAGGGTTGTTGTTGTTTGTTATTGTATTTATTTATTGAACTTCTGCTAATTTCCTCCTTGGAACATATAAAGATCTCTCTATCTGTCTATCCCTTTTGCTCTTCGTTAGCACCCTTGATAAATAAAAGCAGAAAGGGCTTTGAAAAAACAGCTTTATTGACATTTCATTTAAAATACATTAAAATCAGAATAATTGAAAGCAAAAATAGATTCTCATCATAAAACAAACATTTTTTCTTTGGCACAGTTATTGGCACCCCTAGAAAATCACATGAGTAAAATCTAACCGAAGTAAATTCCCATCCATATTTTACATTTTTAACATCGTTTGAGTGAGTAGGAACACTTGAGTGGTCAACCTTGACTTCCAGTTTCACTGGGTTATAAACATGAGGTGACACAAGGGCCAAATTCCCTTACTAACCCATCACAATGGGAAAACCCTGAGAACAAAGTAATGATGTGTGACAAAAGGTTTTTGAGCTTCACAAATCAGGAAATGTCTATAAGAAAATATCAAAATGGTTGTAAAGGCCCATTTCCACTATCAAGGAAACAATTAACAAGTTTGAAGCTGATGGAGATGTTAAGAATCATCCTGCAAAACGATGACATGGGTGTATGTTGAGCCCAGACACATTGAGGAGGGTGGTCCAAATAGCCAAAGAATCTCCAAGGATCACGTAAATTGGGTCTTGGGGCCAGAAAATTTCCAAAAGTATGATCAGACATGGCCTACGTATCTGTAGGTTGTTTGGGAGGGTTGCCAGAAAAGAGTCTCTGCTGTCATCAAGCAGCAAACCTGAATGCCTATAGTTTGCTAAATGTTACTGGACCGAGTACTATGGTTAGACAAAACAAAATTATAGCTTTTTTGCAGCAAACCCTAGAGGTGGATTTGACCTAGAAGCATGCAGGAAGTACCTCATCCCAGCCGTGTAGTATGATAGTAGATCTTTGAATTTGTTTGGCTTTTTTTTTTTTTGTTTAAAGCCCTTGACAATTTGTTAAGATAAATGTCATCATGGACCCCATTAAGTAGCAGCAGATATTAAATCTGAATATGACCTCTGCCAAGAAGTTTAAATTGGCATTGGATCTTCCAGCTGGACAATTATCCAAAACTTAACACAAAATGGTCCAGTGACCACAAAATCAGGATTTTCCGATGGCCATCCCAGTCATCTGACCTAAAGCTGTGGGATGAGATGAAAAGGAAGGGTCCACCAGCATGGACTTCAAAAATCTGGAGAGATTCTGTATGGCGGAATGGCTTTATATTCCTTACTGTGTGTTCTGTAAACTCATTAAACAAAGGAGGGCACAAAGTGTTAAATAAAGATTTGCCAATAATTGGGCACACATGTATATGAGAAAAATATTTTTCCTTTGAATACTTTTACTTTAGTGGAAGATAAAGAGGTTAAAAAATAAAATATGTTTTCAGTCTGTTTTGCTTTTATTTGCCAAGGGTGCCAATATTAGTGAAGGGCGTTAATAGATATGGTGCTGTATTTTCCTCCTTCCCTGTTTTCTCTATTTTTGCTTATTCATAACACTTGATTGTTTCTGATCTCCAGACACATTTAGTGTAATACAAAGTAGTAAATACAACACAGTTTATAAATGATCATTTGATTGAAGGAAAAAAGTTCATCAACACCTATTTTACCAATGTCATGAAGTAACGGCCCTCATAGTCAATCAGTCATCCAATGGAACCAATTGAAATGATGACGGGCTAAATGAGACTAAGACACATCCAAGCTTGATGGCTGCTTGTCCTATTGAATCTCAACATCCCTGGGGGCTCTCGAGAGACTGAGTGAGGAGTCTGAGTGTCTGAACTTGTAGTGTCCTGATAAAAACCAACATCCAGGCCTTTAATGACCTCTTGGACACAGTCATCAGCAGTGTGTCTGTCTGCGGAGAGAGTGTTGACCTTGTTGAGAGATTTACTTATCTCAGCAGTGACATTCATGTCTCTGGTGACTCTTCCAATGAAGTCAGTAGACGGACTGGGAGAGCATGGGAGGTCATGAGGTTGCTGGAAAGGGGTGTGTGGCGCACCCGATATCTCTGCAAAAGGACGATGATCCAAGTCCTGGTGCTTTGCTGTCTTGCTATATGGTTGTGAGAGATGGACGCTATCCAGTGACCTGAGACGAAGACAGGACTCCTTCAGCACTGTGTCACTTTGGAGAATCCTTGGGTAATGCTGCTTTGATTTTGTGTCGAATGAGCAGTTACTCATGGAGTTCCAAATGAGGGACATTACCTGCATTGTGAGGGAGCGTCAGTTACGACACTACGGCCATGTGGCGCGATTCCCTGAGGGTGATCTGGCTTGCAGGACCCGAGTGGCTGGACCAGGCCAAGGGGACACCTATGTAACATCTGGCTGCGGAAGATAGAGGGTCATTTCCAGTGGGTGGGACTGGACCGCGTGTTTGCCTGGGGGGTTGCCATCCAGGATCCCGAGCTGTTTCATTGTGTAGTGGGTGTGGCAACGTACTATACCAGTGCATACTCCCTGACCTGACCTGTCCTTTAACAGGACCTTTCCAGTAATATGAATTTGGCTAAGAGGTCTCCACAAGCAGCACACCATGCCTTGATTAAAATAAAATCCAGAAGACATGAGAAAGAATCAAAGCAATCTCTAAAACTCTGGGACTCCAGTGAACTACCGTAACAGCCATCATCTCCAAATCGACCAAACGTGGAACAAGTGCATAGAATACTCATCTGGGCAATCACAGAAGAACCCAGGCAAGCATTAAGTGCAGGCCTTGCTCAGCTCTGTTAATGTCAGAGTTCATGATTCCACCATTAGAAAAATATTGAGCAAAAAATGGAATCCATGGGAGAGTTGTAAGGTGGGAACTGCTGCTAAACAAGAACAGAAAGGCAAGTCTGACATTTGCCTGTAGCACGTACCTTGATTGCCCCCAAAACTTTTGAGATGTTCTATAAACTGGAACTTTTTGGAAGACAGGGGTCCTCTTACATCTGGGATAATGCTAACACATCTTTCCACAATAAGACTATCATGCTGTGAAAGGCGCTATATAGCGCCCGACCCGGCACAGACTGACGCAGAGGCACGTACTCCAATTAAACAGATTTTTTATTTTTCTTCAGCCATGGGGCACGCCTTCACAGTCCCAAAAACACTCACAATCGCTACAACAATCCTTCTGGCACCACCACTCCTCCTCAGGCTTAGTCCTCCTCCTCCCGACTCTGGCTCTGAGTGGTGGTGGCTGGCCCTTTTTATATCCCACCCGGAAGCGTTCCAGGTGCTTGACCACCTGGTCCTAATTGCACTTCCGGGTGGGGCTGAAGATACGACCAGCCAGGCTGCTGACTCCATGCAGCTCCCTCTAGGGGCCATCCGAGCCCCCAACCAGGCTGTGGAGGACTCCATCTCCCATGGAGCAATGCGCCGGGTTGGAGAATCATCATCTGCCAGGGAGGCTGCCACCAAGCGTCCCGGGGGAGGTATTGAACTGTCCATGGCTGCTCCCCCGGAACAGATGCAGCAGGGGCGTCCCTGCCGGGCATGGGACCCGGCTGTCCATTACAATGCACACAGCCAAACATGGTAATGGTATGTGATCATGTGACTGACATGTAATAACTGAAGGAAGCATGAATTCAGAAAGTATTGGAGGAGAGAGAATGTCCAGTCATCAGTTGGTGATCTGAAGCTCAAATAGAATTGGGTTATGTAGCAGAAGAATGATCGAAAGCACAAGAGCAAGGCCCAACTCTGAATGGCTGAAAACAAAAAGCAAAATTAAGATTTTGGAGAGGCCTAGTCAAAGTCCTGACTTGAACTCCATTGAGATGTTGTGGTAGGACCTTAAATAGGAAGTTCAGAATCAGAAACCCTTCAATGTGACTGAATTAAAACCATTCTGTACAGAAGAGTAGGCCAAAACATTTCTCCACAGTGATGCCAAAGAGTGACCTCCTGTTACTGAAAGTGTTTGATCGCAGTTGTTACCTGCTAAAGGTAGCACAACCAAGTATTAAGTTTATGGGTTGACTACTTTTTCACATGGGTGATATTTAATAGGTGTTGGTGAACATTTTTCTTTCAGTAAATAAAACGATAATTTTAAAATGGTGTATTGACTCTTTTTTTTTATACTAAATTTGTTTTGGAGATCAGAAACAATTAAGTGTTATGAATCAGCAGAATAGAGGAAATCAAGATAGCTGAAATACTTTTTTTTACAACACTTTGGTTTCGATACACAGAACAACCGACAGAGATGGAGAGAACATCCAATCTCTCCGATGTCTATTCAAGTTCTACTTCAGAAATAGCTTAATGACTACACCAAAAATTTGGTAGATGCACAACTTTAGAGGCCTAAGACATGTCACAGCATGGGCAGCTCTCCTCTGAGCTCCTTGTTAATCATTATTGTGTTGGTACCTCTGAGACATGGGTTCTCATTTTCTTTCCTGGATGTATCAAGCAGAGGTTATTTGTTAGGTGGTGAGGATGCAGCTTGACCTTCAACACCTTCTAACAACATGGCGAAATGACAGGCAGCTGAGGATGTCAAACTCTTCTTATATTATCTCTGCTTGCAGATTTCTACAGTATTCATTTTTTTATAGACAAAGATTGAACCCACCTGGGAACAAGAAGCATGTGTCAGCTGTGCCAGTGGTGCTCTGAGGCATCACTTTCTGGATATTCCAGGGTGGAGGCTAACTGCCCGCTACTTTATTGAGGGACTTGACTGGCTTGATTTTCTAGCTAGGCAGCTTAGTGAGTGAGGTGAGGTCAGTCACATGGCATCTTCTCCATCTGACATTTTAGCAGCTTACTTCAAAAATAAAAATTTTTTAAAAAGTGAAAACTTGCAGGGTGAGGCAGGGATTAATATGCTGCTTTCACTGGTTACAGGTTTCCTTGTAGGCTTCTCTTTCTGCTATTAATGACGTTCACACTTAGCAAATTAAAATAACTGTGAGGCCATAGTCTACTAGGGGAGCCCCAGTAGACTTCCAGAGGTCCACGTGATGACTGAAAATAATTGTAAATTAGCAGCAAAATATTTAAATTACTAAATATCAAGTTAAAGCATGGGTGTCAAACTTACTTTTTTAATGCAGACTATTTTGTGAATATTCAAGGCATGGGCCCTGCTCATGATATGTGAGTAGGGAAGATGGATGGATAGATGTTAGATATGTTGCACAATGACTTGGTGATCTCAAAGGCCCCTTTGAGTGTGTTTCATTTATAGATTGTACCCGTATATAGTTTAGCCGGATCAGTTTTACACCTGACATTAAAATGTATCTCCAGTGTTTGCCCCATGTCTGGGTAGAGATTGGATGGACTCCTCATATACAGTGGTGTGAAAAACTATTTGCCCCCTTCCTGATTTCTTATTCTTTTGCATGTTTGTCACACAAAATGTTTCTGATCATCAAACACATTTAACCATTAGTCAAATATAACACAAGTAAACACAAAATGCAGTTTTTAAATGATGGTGTTTATTATTTAGGGAGAAAAAAAATCCAAACCTACATGGCCCTGTGTGAAAAAGTAATTACCCCCTTGTTAAAAAATAACCTAACTGTGGTGTATCACATCTGAGTTCAATTTCCGTAGCCACCCCCGGGCCTGATTACTGCCACACCTGTTTCAATCAAGAAATCACTTAATAGGAGCTGCCTGACACAGAGAAGTAGACCAAAAGCACCTCAAAAGCTAGACATCATGCCAAGATCCAAAGAAATTCAGGAACAAATGAGAACAGAAGTAATTGAGATCTATCAGTCTGGTAAAGGTTATAAAGCCATTTCTAAAGCTTTGGGACTCCAGCGAACCACAGTGAGAGCCATTATCCACAAATGGCAAAAACATGGAACAGTGGTGAACCTTCCCAGGAGTGGCCGGCCGACCAAAATTACCCCAAGAGCGCAGAGACGACTCATCGGAGAGGTCACAAAAGACCCCAGGACAACGTCTAAAGAACTGCAGGCCTCACTTGCCTCAATTAAGGTCAGTGTTCACGACTCCACCATAAGAAAGAGACTGGGCAAAAATGGCCTGCATGGCAGATTTCCAAGACGCAAACCACTGTTAAGCAAAAAGAACATTAGGGCTCGTCTCAATTTTGCTAAGAAACATCTCAATGATTGCCAAGACTTTTGGGAAAATACCTTGTGGACTGATGAGTCAAAAGTTGAACTTTTTGGAAGGCAAATGTCCCGTTACATCTGGCGTAAAAGGAACACAGCATTTCAGAAAAAGAACATCATACCAACAGTAAAATATGGTGGTGGTAGTGTGATGGTCTGGGGTTGTTTTGCTGCTTCAGGACCTGGAAGGCTTGCTGTGATAGATGGAACCATGAATTCTACTGTCTACCAAAAAATCCTGAAGGAGAATGTCCGGCCATCTGTTCGTCAACTCAAGTTGAAGCGATCTTGGGAGCTGCAACAGGACAATGACCCAAAACACACCAGCAAGTTCACCTCTGAATGGCTGAAGAAAAACAAAATGAAGACTTTGGAGTGGCCTAGTCAAAGTCCTGACCTGAATCCAATTGAGATGCTATGGCATGACCTTAAAAAGGCGGTTAATGCTAGAAAACCCTCAAATAAAGCTGAATTACAACAATTTTGCAAAGATGAGTGGGCCAAAATTCCTCCAGAGCGCTGTAAAAGACTCATTGCAAGTTATCGCAAACGCTTGTTTGCAGTTATTGCTGCTAAGGGTGGCCCAACCAGTTATTAGGTTCAGGGGGCAATTACTTTTTCACACAGGGCCATGTAGGTTTGGATTTTTTTTTCTCCCTAAATAATAAAAACCACCATTTACAAACTGTATTTTGTGTTTACTTGTGTTATATTTGACTAATGGTTAAATGTGTTTGATGATCAGAAACATTTTGTGTGACAAACATGCAAAAGAATAAGAAATCAGGAAGGGGGCAAATAGTTTTTCACACCACTGTATGCACAGCAATTCAGGGTTTAGTGGTCACTCACGTTTATCTGCCCAGCACAGTGCACCACAGCACAGCTACGAACCAGTAATTAGAATGGGAATGGACTGCTTATAATAATGACTCAGCAAGAAACAAATGAAAATAAGGTGACATGCCACGCTACAGTAAAGAAGTTTATGACTCAGATTTGACAGCTTCACGAAAAAAGTAGTAGGTTGACTTCAGATGCTTCTGCTGCCACTTCACTCACTTTTTAAACAGGTGTCATGGCTGGCCACTAGTCCATTTATGGCTTACTTGACTGCTTAAACAAACCAATGGTTTGTCTTTTCCGCTGACTTGATGTTTGTATGTGGAGAGAAAACACATCTGCATTTCCACTCATGTTAAATGTAGCTATCGCTGATGGAAACACTCCTGTACTAAATCCAGAGGATAACAAAGTCGCTTCTGTACTTAAAGTCTGTTGTGACTGATTCTGCTTTTTAAAAATGATTTTTAATTTTTTTATTTTTAAAAGTACTTAGTCATTTTTTGCTTAATTTAAAGAGTAATGCTTAAGTCCAATGAGTAGTGAGCAGCTTTTGTTGTTATCACAAATACCTATGGTGGCAAAATTTGTATTTTCGTAATTACTGGTGATTGTTTATCCCTCAAAAATGTCTACTTGTGGTATGTAATTTTTAAGAAATTCTGAAACTAGTAAAAATAACTTTTATTTATAAAAGCATACAACGGGTTCTTGAAATCTCTTGTTAATTTTGTATTATGCTTTAAAATAATTGATAGTGTAATAGCCCCAGCAGCACATATTCTTTTTTTGTTAAAAAACGTACATTCAAAAACAAGCACCAGCAAATGCACAAGAAGGTGAATATAATAGCCTGTTTTCTTCTATTCTGGTTAACCCTTCTGGAAATTTCCTTCTTTAGAAAACCAAAGTAAAATTCTGAGGTTTCTCGACCTTCTTTCCTGGCAGGCACTCGAGTTTTTTGGAAGGGAAATCCTGTCTCTTTTATGATGTGTGTAAATATGCTGAATCGTATTTTGAGTTACAGTGTCTTACAAAAATATTAAACCCCTTGACCAATTGGTGTATAGGGAAATTGTTGTCACATGTACAGAGCAGACTGAAATTCTTGCATTGCGTCATTGTACTAAATAACAAATTCTATGCTGACTGTGATATATGTATATATATATATGTATGTATATATATATGTGTGTATATATATATGTATATATATATATATATATATATATATATGTGTGTATATATATATGTATATATATATATATATATATATATATATATATATATGTGTGTATATATATATATGTATATATATATATATATATATTGTGACAGGCGACCGGCTATGGACTCCGGTCGTCACCCCCAGGCCGCTAGGAGGAGCCCTCCGGACAGCATATTTGTGCCCCGAGTTCCAGCAGGGCCTCATGGACTTTGTAGTGTTTTGACACAGCCCTGCTGGATACCCTGGGGGCCGCCAGGAGTCGCTGTAGGGGGGCTAGTGGGCTCTGTCATGCCCTATAACCCGGGAGTGCATCCCAGTCACGTGACTGGAAGAAGCGATGTGCTCCCGGGATGAAGAAAAGGACTTTGCCCTGACCCGGAAGGAAAACAGACTTGTGGGTTTGGCTTGGGGCCACTTCCGGGTCAGGGGCTATAAAAGGACTCTGGGTGAGCCCAGACATTTGAGCTGAGCTGGGAGGTAGGGTGGCAACGTGTCTGGGAGAGGAGGAGTATTGTTATTATTGAGAAAGAGTTTATTGTATATGAGTGTGGAGTGGAGGGTGCTTGGTGCACTACTGTACAACAACAAAATAAATAGTTATTATTATTATACTTTCACCTGGTCCGAAGAGTGGTACCTGAGGGTTCGAGAGGTGGACGACACGCTTATCTGCTACACTGGCGTAGTCGGCAGGATTCTCTGGCCGTCTGGAGGCAGAGGATCTGCAGCAATAATCAAATTCGTTGTGGCAGAGAACCCTACAAAGGTCCCTCTAGTAACCGCGGAGGTGAAAACTCCACCCGCGACCAAGAGCGCTGCAGCTGAGAGCCGTCCTCTACAGCAGGCGAGTATGGGGAAGAAGACTGGGAAGAAGGCTGGAGTTGTCCAGAAGACTTCGGTCCCAGACCCGATGGAGACGCTGTGGACTTACCTAACAGGCGGTGAGGAGGATCAGGCACGGCTCAAAGCCGAGCAAACCCGAGCGGACAGACAACCGGAGCCGCGTAGAATCGCGACTCCCGACGATTATTACCGGGAGTTGGAGCGGGATCGTCTACGGGCCGAGGTAAGTGCTGGAGGAGCACTCAAACCGCCGGAGACTGTTTATTCTCTGTTTGCAGAGGCCTGCCTGCACAAAGCGGACAGCGAGCATGCCTGCCTCAGACCCAAGCAAGATGGCCGCGACAAGAAGACGGCGAGCCAGTCTGGGAAACCGCAGAGGGGAAGCCCATACGCCGATACCGTCCACGTGACCTCGCGCGATGGATGCCGGGATGGGAAAGTCCTCGGTTCCTTAGGTGAGGACACGTCTTCCCCGACGCGTCTGAGCTCCCGGAAGGGGAAGGGGGCGGCGAGCGAAGCAGCGCCATTAATTAATAAAGAGGGACGGGACGTGACTGTAGTGTCTGCCGGCAATATTAAAAAGGCAGACCGCAGCCAGCCGCAGGAGGCTACCCGTTCCTCTAAAGACTCCATTTCCCAGGAGCCCTTGTGCTCATCAGCAGAGCACGTGCCAGGAGTGGACGTGCTCATTGGTTCCCGGTCGGCAGGTGACCAAAATAAGGAAATAGCCTTACTGCCGGCCGAGACAAATAACTTAATAAACTTGCAGGAGCTCGAGAAATGTCTCGCGCCCCTTTACGCTTTCTTCCAGGGACTACAGGAGGTGAAGGAGCGTGTGGAGGAGCTGGGAGCTGCAGCCGAAGCGCCGTTGAAGGGACTGATGATGTACCTTCGGCGGTTAGGCCGTGAAGCCCCGGCCTCGATTAATGCAGCGGTGCAGGTAGGTGCTCTCTGTACCGTATATAATAAGGGGACGCAGTGTGAATCGGCACCGCGTTTAATAAGTTGCGGTTGCCAAAGCGCTGTGTCTCCGACAATAGAGTGTGGCACCATGACGGAGTGGTCGGGTAATTGTCCGTTAGAACCGGAGCAGCGGTATCAGACGCTGCTCGGGACTAAGGCGGACGTTATAAGCCCGACCCGTGTGATAAAGGGGTTGCCGTTGGTTACCGATGAGGCGGGGGAAGCACCGATCGTCCCGAGACAGCTGAATAGTGCTGTTACCCGGAGCGATACGGTACTAATGACGCCGCCTCTGAGTTTACATAGGACAACGGGCGTGCAAACAGCAAAGAGGCTCTCTCTTTCCCATAGAGAGCCTCACGTTGTGCACAAGCCCCAGAGAAAGCAGGAGATCCCCACACAGAAATGCGGGTCTCCTAACAGGGAAGAGGATAGGGCAAAGAGCAGCAAAGCGGCTGTTAACCCCTCCTTGGCGGAGGACAGGGTGGAGCTGACAGAATTCCCGAGGTGCTTCAGGTCTCGGGAAGAGAGGCCACCAGGAGGACGTCGGCGGTGCTACAACTGCCGGCAACCGGGCCACGTATGGCGTAGTTGTCCCCGGAGGACAGGGGAGCGGTGGAACAGCAGATACACCGTCCCTCCAAGGTTCGCCGGGGGGTCTAGACAACGGAACCATGGCCCGGATCCCGCGCCCTCCTGGAGGAGGACGTCCCTCGCGGGAATCAACGCTCCGCCCCACTGCTCGTCGCTAAGGGGGAGGGACTGTGACAGGCGACCGGCTATGGACTCCGGTCGTCACCCCCAGGCCGCTAGGAGGAGCCCTCCGGACAGCATATTTGTGCCCCGAGTTCCAGCAGGGCCTCATGGACTTTGTAGTGTTTTGACACAGCCCTGCTGGATACCCTGGGGGCCGCCAGGAGTCGCTGTAGGGGGGCTAGTGGGCTCTGTCATGCCCTATAACCCGGGAGTGCATCCCAGTCACGTGACTGGAAGAAGCGATGTGCTCCCGGGATGAAGAAAAGGACTTTGCCCTGACCTGGAAGGAAAACAGACTTGTGGGTTTGGCTTGGGGCCACTTCCGGGTCAGGGGCTATAAAAGGACTCTGGGTGAGCCCAGACATTTGAGCTGAGCTGGGAGGTAGGGTGGCAACGTGTCTGGGAGAGGAGGAGTATTGTTATTATTGAGAAAGAGTTTATTGTATATGAGTGTGGAGTGGAGGGTGCTTGGTGCACTACTGTACAACAACAAAATAAATAGTTATTATTATTATACTTTCACCTGGTCCGAAGAGTGGTACCTGAGGGTTCGAGAGGTGGACGACACGCTTATCTGCTACAATATATATATATATATATATATATATATATATATATATATATATATATATATATATATATATATATATATATATATATATATATATATATATATATATATATATATATATATATATATATATATATGTATGTATATGTTGGACTTGGAAAAGGCATTCGACCTTGTCCCTCGGGGAATCCTGTGGGGGGTACTCCGAGAGTATGGGGTACCGGCCCCCCTGATAAGGGCTGTTCGGTCCCTGTACGATCGGTGCCAGAGCTTGGTCCGCATTGCCGGCAGTAAGTCGAACCCGTTTCCAGTGAGAGTTGGACTCCGCCAGGGCTGCCCTTTGTCACCGATTCTGTTCATAACTTTTATGGACAGAATTTCTAGGCGCAACCAGGGCGTTGAGGGGGTCTGGTTTGGTGGGCTCAGGATTGGGTCACTGCTTTTTGCAGATGATGATGTCCTGTTTGCTTCATCAGGCCGTGATCTTCAGCTCTCTCTGGATCGGTTCGCAGCCGAGTGTGAAGCGGCTGGGATGAGAATCAGCACCTCCAAATCCGAGACCATGGTCCTCAGCCGGAAAAGGGTGGACTGCCCTCTCAGGGTTGGGAGCGAGATCCTGCCCCAAGTGGAGGAGTTCAAGTATCTCGGGGTCTTGTTCACGAGTGAGGGAAGAATGGAGCGTGAGATCGACAGGCGGATCGGTGCGGCATCCGCAGTAATGCGGGCGCTGCATCGGTCAGTCGTGGTGAAAAAGGAGCTGAGCCGCAAGGCGAAGCTCTCAATTTACCAGTCGATCTATGTTCCTACCCTCACCTATGGTCATGAGCTATGGGTAGTGACCGAAAGAACGAGATCGCGAATACAAGCGGCTGAAATGAGTTTCCTCCGCAGGGTGTCTGGGCTTTCCCTTAAAGATAGGGTGAGAAGCTCAGTCATCCGGGAGGGGCTCAGAGTAGAGCCGCTGCTCCTCCGCATTGAGAGGAGTCAGATGAGGTGGCTCGGGCATCTGATCAGGATGCCTCCTGGACGCCTCCCTGGTGAGGTGTTCCGGGCACGTCTAACCGGGAGGAGGCCCCGGGGAAGACCCAGGACACGTTGGAGGGACTATGTCTCTCGACTGGCTTGGGAACGCCTTGGGATTCTCCCGGAAGAGCTAGAAGAAGTGGCCGGGGAGAGGGAAGTCCGGGCATCTCTGCTCAAGCTGCTGCCCCCGCGACCCGACCTCGGATAAGCGGGAGACAATGGATGGATGGATGGATATGTATATGTATATATGTATATGTGTATATATATGTGTGTGTGTATATATGTTGTGAGATTGGCGCTTGGTTGGCGCCCACCCGACACAGACTGACAACAGAGGCAAGGGTAAAACAAACAAAAAGATTTATTTTTTCTTCACCTGTGGGGTACGTCTTCCCCTTGAACCCCACAGGCACAACACAGTCCCAAAATACAAAGAAAAATCACCCCAAAACACACTCTTTCTCCTCCACTCCTCCCAGGGCAGCTTCGTCCTTCTCCTCCCAACTCTGTTGCCCTGAGTAGTGGCCGCAGGCTCCTCTTATAGCCCACCCGGAAGTGTTGCAGGTGCTCGTTGACCTGCTTCTGGTTGGACTTCCGGGTGTGGCTACGCTTCCACCCAGACGGGCTTGTTAAGCCGTGCAACTCTATGCAGCTCCCCCTGGCGGAGGCCATGGAGCCCAACCAAGATGAGCTCCGGTGTTCCATGAAAGTGGCCCCGATGCAACCCAGGGGGCTGCCAACAAAGGGTCCGAGGGACATAGCATGGCTCCCGTGGCTGCTCCCTCGGATCTAGTGACAAAGGGGCGTCCCGACCGGGCATGGGTCCCGGCTGTCCTCCACAATATATATGTATATGTATGTATGTATGTATGTGTATATATATATATATATATATATATATATATATATACACACGAGGGGGGACCCAAAAATAACCGGAATTTTGTTGTTGTTAGGTTGTTTATTTATTTCCGGTTAATAACCGGAATTTTGTTGTTGTTAGGTTGGTACTTGTAGTACGTGGTTGGGCTGCTAGGGCGATCTGGTTACACTCCTCACAAGTCAGTCTGCCAAGTGCCATCAGTCTGGAAGGTTGTGCTTGTGTTCAGTGAATTTTTTTGTAAAAGTAGGTTGCGCAACAGTGTGAGAAGGAAACGTCCTGATTTGTGGGAGTCGGGCGATTGGTTCTTTCATCATGACAACGCTCCATCTCACACTGCTCTCAGCATTCGCCAATTTTTGGCAAGAAACGGTATGACAACCCTGAGCCACCCACCCTACTCACCGGATTTAGCTCCGTGTGATTTCTTTTTGTTCCCTCGGATGAAAAAAGACTTGAAAGGAAGGCGTTTTGCTGACGTCGAAGAGGTAAAACAAGAAACGACCAGAGCATTAATGGCCATTACTTCAGACGAATTTAAAAAATGTTTCGAACAATGGAACAAACGGTTAGATAAGTGTATTTCCGCCAATGGAGAGTACTTTGAAGGAGACTAATTGTAGTTTGTACAGAAAATTAAATTAAACATGTTTTAAAAATATTTCCAGTTATTTTTGGGTCCCCCCTCGTATATATACAGTATATATATATAGTGGACCTCCAGGTGGCGTACCGCTTCCCAAACCCCTCCACAGACAGGATGAGACACCAGATCAATAACAGCACATTTTATTCAGGCGAGGAAGTGTTTTTCTTTTGCTTCCCACTTCACAGAACAGTACAAAAGCACCAACTAATATATTATACAGTCCTTTTCTTCCTCTCTCTTTCTCTTCTTCTTTCTCTTCTCTTTCTCCTCTGCTTCTTCCAGCAAGCTTTGTTCACCTACCACTCGACTCTGGCTCATTGACTGGTGGTAAGGCAGCTCCTTTTATAATGCACCCGGAAGTGCTTCAGGTGTTTCTTGCCCTTCTTCCGGCTGCACTTCCGGGTATGGCGGAAGTGATTCCTCCAATGACTCAACTGAACCTGCAGCACCCCCTGGCGGCACCCACGGAACCCAATGGGGCTACTTCAAACTACAACTCCTGGCATGCCCTGAGGGGATCTGCGGTGCTGTAGCAATTTAGTGAGGCTGCCCTCTAGTGTCCTGGGGATGATGGTGACTCCAACACGATCTTTCCCTTGGTCAATCCATCACAATATATATGTTACGGCCAAAACCCGAAGTTCAGCCAGTTCCCGAATTGACCGGCCATTTCGCATTTTGGCCGCAAGGTGTGGCCAAAGTCCGAAGTACTAGAAATGACCAGCATATATGCTACTTTGGCCAGCCATTTCGTGAAGTGGCGAGAACTCCCTGGTCAAAATCAGATGTGCTGATGTAAGAATGTCCGCTCAAGGTGCGAAGATGCTTAAAAATTTTCAGATGCAGATTCAGAAGTGAGTTTTCCATTCTGCACGAGAAACTGCTCAAGGCGGGTCTTGTTCAGCAAAGCGGACGCCACTTGAGACGGCCTTCCCCTCACCCAAACACTAACCTTAAGGTCAATAAAATAGGTCCCTGATGTTAAGTCACTATTTTATTGCTAAAATGATAACAGAAATGTGAAATCTACTTATATACCTGATCTTAATTATTGTGAAACAACCAAGTGGCATCCGCTTTCTGAACATGAGCCGCCAAGGCTACACTCAACGCAATTGCACTACTAAGTGCGCAACAAATCGCTGCTTGTGCCTTTTTCCTTCCGACTTTGGCCGATCGCCCCATGCCATTTCGCAAACTGGCTGGCCAAATCCCGAAATCGAGAAAAAGATCGGACATTGGCCGGTCAATGTACAGCGACATTGACCATTTCCCGATTTGGCCGGACATGTCCCGCTTTGGCCAATTTCGGGTTTTGGCCGTAACATATATAAATAAAACTTGACTCAGTGTTATTTTGTAGAAATTATTTGGATAGGGTTGTAGTACTAGGGTGTTGTATCATGTTAGCCATTATGAATGTAGTGAGAAGTCAAGCAAAATGACACCTTTTATTGGCTAACTAAAAAGATTACAATATTGCCATTAATTGCCATTGCTTGACTTCTCACTACATTGGATAAGGCTGGCAAGCTTTATTGGGTAGAATGCCCTGTTCTCTTCTAAATCTTTTTAATATTCTAATTTTCCAATATTTTACAATAAAGGAATAGGTTTGTGTGTGTCTGTCTGGTTGCAATGTCTCTGTCATTCTAAAAGATAGTGCATCACAAACATTAACACTGCTTTTAAGAATCCCATACCAAGAACAGACATATAAATAGCAAGGTGCCCAGCAAACATTAATACTAAGGTCTCCGTTGATAATTATTTAGATATCAACCCTTCTCAGACAGGTAGCACAGGTGGTATATACTGTATACATATCCATATATATGTATGTATTATGAAAGTATATGTGTATATTCTGTATGTAGGTAGACTGACATTTAAAATGATATATTTTGTTCATTTTCAGCAATTACTGAGGTATGCTATAAGGAAGTTTGATGGCGCAGTGTTCCATATCCTCCCGTATTTAATTGCATTGAATTGAAAGCCTTTATTGTCATTGTAAAATAATTACAAGGAAATTACGAGTGATTCTCCGACTATATACAAAAAGCAAAAAAGACACTTGCTTTCGTGAGAACACAACCAGTGCTATACCACATAATTTAAATTAATTTGAAGTTTTCCTGTTATAATAAGTTGTTAGTTTCCTTTTCTTTTTTGTTTTGTTTTGTGCTTTGAAATAGTCTTTTGCTCTGAATGACACTGCATATGCTAAAGATTGATATGTAGGGCTGTTTAGTTGTCTTGATTTGTGTCCTATTTCATTAAACTTTGTGCAATAAAATATGATGAATACTAATAAGAGGATGAAATACTGTAAATACTGATGACTAAAATGCATTTGAATCTTTAATGGTTAGACACAGTTCACTCAGAATCTTTTTCTGTTTAGAGTACTCTAGTTTGCCTGACATTTGTAAACATGGACTGGCCTTGGTAAATTTGCATTAGCGGGTGGAGTGTTGTGACAGGCTGTGCCTATCTCACAAAGGCCAGTAAATATGCATATGTTTGTTATTTTCAAATCCACAAGATCCTGCAGCCATTCTAATAAAGTCAGCTTCAGTTGCAGAGTGATCATTATCAGACAGACACACAGTATGATTTGGACAGCTTCCTTCTTAAAAATGCTACTTGAGTTGTACCTGTCACTTATGTGTCCATTTTTAAAAGCACCTTATTGGTGAAAGAGCTACAGTGATGGTGATGCCGTTGTTATGGAAGCAGGAGCAGGTGTCCATTCCAAGCAAAGCCTTGGCTAAGCCATAACCAAATACACCGACTATGTGGTTTACCTCTGTGCAGGTTCAGCTTCTCTCTTTGTACTTTTGTTGACCTTTAAGCTCAAATTGATATTTTAAGGTATCTACCATGCATGTTCTGTACCTCTTGTTACTTGGGTTTAGTGCCCCCGCCTGAATGTGATGCATTTGTGAACAGTATTTTGTGTAGGCCCACATCCAGATATCCACTATGAGTCTCCACTGGGCATGTTTTAAGTTCAAGAGATCAGTTGAGTTCATTTTGTTACCTGAAACTGCACACAAGCTGCTTCCTCACATGATGAATGCTTCTCTGATAGATGGCATGAAGTGTTCATCACAAACCATTATTCTACTGCTTGGATAAACTTTGTAGGGTTTCAGTGTTGTTTGAATTAAGACCGTTCTTTAATTGATGAATCTGCTTTTTATTATTTTTTTACAGAAAGATGCTACAACGCCACCTTCCCTGCTCTACAGGAAGCTCAGTAACCCTGACCTGTCGTCTTCATCTGGGAAAACCAAACTACAGAGACAACTAAGTCAGGATGACAGTCGTCTGAGGCGCTGTAGTCTGGCAAATTCACTGACGGGTAAGGGAGCATCTACCACTTCATCCATCCATCCATCCATCCATCTATCAATCATATAGTGCAGTGATGGTGAACCTTTTAGAGACCGAGTGCCCAAACTGCAACCCAAAACCCACTTATTTAGTGCCAACATGGCAATTTAACCTGAATACTAAGGTTTTAGTTTAGAAAAAACAAGTCATACATTAACATCTTTTGTCTTAAAAGAAAAACACAATAACAGAGCTTTCAATGATACAAACAACTTTTTATTGAAAGGTAAAAGTTTGCATTTGACATGCTTTTGAACAATTAATGTGATCTTTGCTGTTGTGTACATGCTGATAATTTGTCTAAACTTGGCTCATACTTTGTAAGTTTGAGAGCAACACACGCAGCACTCAGGTCATCTGTTAGTCTTTTTCTGGTGTCAGATTTAATATAATTCAGAGCTGAAAACAGCTGGTCACAAGCATAAGATAATCCAAACAAAGTAAGGATAGCAAGTGCTTTCATTGACTTAAAATTATTTGGCAGATAATTCCACATTTTAAGGATTTCATTTTCAGGACTAACTGTGCTGTCCTTTGTCATCCCATCTATCTTCTCAAGTGTTTCACGTAGGTCTTCCCCATTAACCTCCGTTCCCGTTCTCTCTCTCTTTTTTTTCCCTTTCCATCTGCCTCGCCCTTCTACTATATATCACGGGGATGTGGATCAGGTGTGGCGATTAGCAGCTCCTGGCAACAATTACAGATGCGGATGACTCCTCACCTGTGCACTTAAGCGGGGACCGCCCGCATCACGAAGCTCCCGGGATCCTCTCTGGCCACACTACCATGCGCCCCTCTAAGCCGCAAGTGCGGCGATTATCTATTAAAACTGGCCTTTTCGATTTTGAGCTGTGGACCTGCTGTACCACATCCTCTCCAACCTAGCTCCTCTCCAACCCCACCACGGGAACCACCTTTGCCACAGAATCAACAGGCTGCTGTCCGCACTGCGCCCTCACACTGCATGTGAGCCACCCACTTTACCCCATACAGGGGAGGGAGGAAGCAAGCTCTCCCATTGGGCTGCTGGGCAGAGGGGCGGGTGATGTGAGAAATATCCTCAGACGCGTGTGGAGAGGGTGAGGGGAGCAGCCTGGCCTGGCGACCCTCTGGCTTTCTAGTAACGAACTCTGTGCTGGGGCAACGGAGCGTGTACCCACAGAGAGGGCTCTGATTGCCCCCTCTGGTACGCGTGCCATAGGTTCGTCTCCACTGATATACTTTCTTTCTTTCTTTCTTTCTTTCTTTCTTTCTTTCTTTCTTTCTTTCTTTCTTTCTTTCTTTCTTTCTTTCTTTCTTTCTTTCTTTCTTTCTTTCTTTCTTTCTTTCTAGTCCAGTCCAGTCCAGTCCAGTCCAGTCCAGTGGCTCATTAGTTCTTGTTAACTATTGGAGGTCTTCTATACTCCTTTCTGTTGATGGCGGTTTCTCTCACTTTCAACATTTCTGTAACTCATTATGGAACTGAGAATAGTGTCAAGTCTTCATTATTATTTACCACCTAGGTTTAGGTGGCTAACAAATATTTTTGGATATTTTACAAAAGAACCTTTCATTTTATTTTTGCACATTTGTTATCCACAGGAAAGCAACTCCTCCCCTTATCCAGTAGCATGCATGGTGGGGTGAGTCAACTGGCATGGCAACAACAAGCAGAGTCCACAAACCTGGTTCGGATGAGAAACCAGTCTCTAGGCCAGTCTGCCCCTTCACTTACGGCCAGTTTGGTGAGTACAAGATGTCTATACATTTGTATGTTTTCTTGGATGGAGCGATTTCATATTTTATTTATCGAATTGTCTTGTGTAACTTAAATATCTTGATTAAATCAAAAGGAAGGTACCAACACTCTCATTTCACTTTGCACCCACTTCTACCAGTAAATGAGCTTTCGATTTTTTGTGCATGTGTTTCAAATTTTTTAAAAACTAAATCAGTTTTGCAGGTTGTTTTGCCCTTTTCATCATCGTTGTGTTGTATTGTTGCTGATCCTTACTCTGAAAAGTGCTATACGATTGACAGCGGCAGTGATTCGATCTTCTTTTTTTAGATAAGCTGGTGCATCAACAAACAGATCTCAAGAAAAGCAGAAATAATTAAACAACCCTGGACATATTTGGGGAATGCTGAAGGGAAAGCCTGTGCTTCTCTGTTAAACTAACTCTGACATGTTTAGGGATAGGGGAGGAAATGCTGAGTACCTAAAGAAAACCCCATATAGACATGGGGAGAACATCAGTGGCATTTCTGCATTAAGGGCCTATGGGCCACAGTACCACCAGATGTTGTGCAAAATGAGTAATAACTATCTGTGGGCGGCAGTGAAAATGGCAGTTGTGTACGTTGGTGGCAAGTGAAAAGACTGAAATGTCATGAAAACACAAATTCAGATTACTGTCGCTGCTTTCATGGTTGTTATTGTAAGTTAAAGTTAAACGGCTGAAAAGGTGTGCCTGTTTTCATATACCTTAACTTGTGGTACCACCACAAGCACATATTCATTCACTCTGTGTAAAGAAAATAATTGAGCATAGCAAAAAAAAAAAATGAACAGAGGGGTAAACACTTGGATATTGTTTTCTAAGTTGTGGAGCAGTAATCAGTTCTTCATAGCTGTACAGTTCATTATAGTATGTAATGCTGTTTTATAGCCATTTCTAGTTCATACTTTGTTATATTTCTTCTTCCCAATACGTACAGTTATGTTCTTGGGGCATCACATGATAGTTGGTGACCTCTAATTTTGATGAAATGCGCATGAATGTGAAGTCACAAGCATATTGGAGTACGCCTTTGTCTACTCATGTTTCACATATGCAGCCTTAAGTGCTCACTTGAGGTTTTGCTTAATGGAAGACTTACGTACATGCAAGGAAATAATTAGCACATAACTGAAACAAAACAAAGTCTGCATCAAATAAAAAAGCTGTGGCTTTTCATTTGCTTTTTCAATATTTTTTGCAAGTTCCATTTGTAATTTTATTCCTTTTACTAAATAAATTAATAATGAATGCAACCAGTATCAAATACTTAACTGTATTTCACTTTCAGTTGCCTTTCCTTGCCATATTTTTGATGTTGTTAGGTGAAACTGGACCACAGATGTTGTGATACAGAAGAGATTGCTGTGGTAAGAAACGCTCTGCGCATTCACACTAGTATATGTAGAAGATTGTTTTATGCTAACCAGCAAACACCTGTTGTACATGGTCTTAGTGTTGCTACCTCGTAGACCATGCAGGTAACGGCTACATTCACATGGCAACTCAATTCCAGTATTGTGGACTACAGGAGGCGTCACGTCACTGAGTCCATACCCTGGGCACAACTGACACAAACACAGTCATTGGTTCAAAATGCAATGGTTTTATTTATTCAGATATCTTTGCAGGTCTTCTAGAACTGTTCTGCACAACACAGTACATGCAGAGATAGTGAATCCTTCGTCTTTCTCCTCTTCCTTTCATTTATGTTAGGTAGAATGCCCAGAGTGGACTGGACGGTCTCATGGCCTGGAACCTCTACAGATTTTATTTTTTTCTCCAGCCGTCTGGAGTTTTTTTTTGTTTTTTCTGTCCACCCTGGCCATCGGACCTTACTCCTTTTCTATGTTAACTAATGTTGTCTTATTTTAATTTCTTATTTTGTCTGTTATTTTTCTTTTCTTCATTATGTAAAGCACTTTGAGTTACTTTTTGTATGAAAATGTGCTATATAAATAAATGTTGTTGTTGTTGTTCCTCAATGCAATTGTTGTTTTAAAAGGAGCCCTCTGCCTTAATTCAGAGAAAGTGAGGTGGAGGATTTAATAAGCCTTTTTCAGTGACTGTTGCTAACCAGTTACGCCCAGTTATTATATTATTCTGTGGAAATGACACACCTCAAGCAGGAATCTTTGCAGACAGATATTGACATAAGTAATGTAAAGTATCTTGACATTCTGAGATTGTCTATACCAATGTTTTGAATCAAATTTGTCCATATCTCACTCTCACCAGTCCTCACTCCACTTTCTGTTTTTCAGGTTTCAATGTACAGTTAGGGCAGTGATAGCTGCACTCTATTAGGTTTTGATTGCTGCTTTAACATTTTGTATGTTTTTTCGCATGTATTTCTGAGATCAATCTTTTATTTTAGAGGTTTTTGGGGCTCCTCTTAATGTTGTTAGAAATTTCAATCACTTAAAAAGTTACCATATTTTTTTTGCACTGTCTCGTTTGTCATTTTGTATTGCTCATGATTAAAACTATGTTTAGTTCGCGTCTGAACCACTTCCTGCATTGACAGGAGCATGTCCTTGAAGGATGCAACCTTTGCGTAATGATGCAACAGGATAAATAGTCATCAAGGAATTACCTTCTTTATTTGAGTTGTAGATGCAAAACATTTTTAAAAATAATTCTTTCTAAAAGTTTTTGGTGTGAAGATGTCCAGTAATAAAAATCGAAAGCCAAATCGCAAGAGAAAAAACTCTGTGCTGAAGCTACAGTTGACACTGCCAATTCTCTCATGCTGCTGAGGGTCCCCATCTGTGTCATTAGGTAGGCCTGCCCCCTTAGGATCTACATAAAGGGAACAAGGCAGAAATTAATACATGTTTTGCTATAATACAAATTTGCAAAATAATTAATAAAGTAATGCACAATAAATACTACATAGAAAGAACAGAACCAAAAACAGGATTACAATACAATACAATTTATTTATGTATAGCCCAAAATCACACAAGAAGTGCTGCAATGGGCTTTAACAGGCCCTGCCTATTGACATCCCCCCAGTCTTGACTCTCTAAGAAGACGAGGAAAAACCCTTGTAGGAAAAAAAAATGGAAGAAACCTCGGGAAAGGCAGTTCAAAGAGAGATCCCTGTCCAGGTAGGTTGTGCGTACAGTGGGTGTCAAAAAATGGGGGTAAATACAACACAATCCACAGAACAGAACACAATACAATATAATATAAATACAATAGAAATAGTGCCCTGCGGTGGGCTGGCGCCCTGCCTGGGGTTTCTTTCCTGCCTTGTGCCCTGTGTTGGCTGGGATTGGCTCCAGCAGACCCCCGCGACCCTGTAGTTAGGATATAGTGGGTTGGATAATGGATGGATAGACAATAGAAAAATTACAAGTACAGAACAGAATTCAACAGTAGATGATATCACATAATATGATTTGGATTAATATCATATTATACAAAATAATATATTAAAAAAACCCAGAAAGATTAAATAAACAATAAATAAACTTAAGCTAAGGTTGTACCAGTTGCCGAAACTTAACACTGGCCAAAAATCAGAATTGAGTCATTTTAGCTGCAGTGTGATCGCAGCCAATTACCACTAAATTTGAACTTGGGATGCATGAGGCAGCAGCACTGACTACCGTACCACCAGCCATGCTGCTCTGAAATAATATTGCATGGCAAATAAAATAAAACTACAGTACACTTGATTAATACAATGCCTTTGCTCTCTTAAAGGTGCCAGTCTCCAAATCACAAACGGTAGTAGTGAGAGAAGAGGCCAAGTCTGTACTTGACGATTGTGTTATTAGCCTTCTTTCTTCAAGGGTGGTTTTGTAATACACCTTGGAGTCTCAGGGTATTTGAGGTCTTTGATCATCAGACACCCTCAGTCCGGGCAACCTAATAGAGGATGATCAACCCTCTGCTTGTGTCCAATTAGCTTGCTACACCAAGATTCAACTCTCCTGATCCAAAGGTACCTAGAAACCTTTTCAGCACCTTCAGGAATGCTTTTGATAGCTCTTCTGTTGTGCTGTCCAGAAATGCCAAGAAGTTTCCGGACTCGATGAAGAAACTGGCCTCTGCAGCCTACTTCCATAGACTAACCAATGGCCTTCCATACCTTGCTCCAACAACTCTAGCACAAGCCCTTCATACTTGGCTCACTTTCTTTGATTTGCTTCTTCAGTTTGCTCTTCCTTGTGGGCTGTGATTTCCAGCAAAACCATCTGCTTACTTGATTGAGATGCAAGAACAAAATCTGAGCTAAATGTGGTTGTCAAGATGGTGTCGGGAATTACAACCGTCTTCTTAGGTCAGACTTGGAGCTGCCAGTCTCGTGCTGTTGTCGACAAGCCACCTGTTGCCCTAGGTTGGCGTTGTGACTTCTCCCAAATCTTTCACAAAGCCAATAGGCCGATTAGCTGGAAGTTGTTGTTTGCTTTGGTGCGTTCCTATACAAGTGGCATCTGCCTCTTTTCTTAGCACTTTGTCATGATGCCACTAATACCTCCCCATTGCCAGTGGCTTTAAGCCGCATATAGTCCAGTGATGCTCTCTTCTAACACAATGGACATGCTGGTGAATCTGTGAGACCCCAGCAAAAGAGGTTTGAAGGGCTAAGGAGGATGTGATACATTAACTGAACAAAGAACTTGACACCAGAATGACCATGCCGTCCACAGTTCTCTCCAGGTTATTTTCCACCCAACCACATTGACTCTCAAAATACTGCTGGAATGCTCTTCTTCAAACTCTGCCCGAGCCTCCTCCTGAATAAGCAGACACCTCTCTTTTTCCCTATACTTTAAAGTAATGAGGTCTTTAAATGCTCCCGACTCAAGTTTTTCCAGATGATACTTGTGATGTAGTTGCTCTTCTGCCCGGTCTAATGTCTTCTTTTCTTAGTGTGATGCCTGCTAACAAAACATTGTTCATTATCACCTCTCTGGCTCGGGTCACCTTAAATGACTCTGTTAGGTTAGTGACACAAAGATGCAGCTTGTTATTGTGTACATATAAGGTGATGCTGATCCACTGTGGCACACTAACTACCTGCGTAGTTGCAAGTTTATCTACTAGACACATTTACACTATTTTTAAATTGTTTTTAATACTGCAGAGTCAGAGTCCAACGTGAGCAAACATGATGGCTTTTGTGACAGAACTACTAGGAGGTGTGCCAACCACCCAACCCGACAAAGACAGACACAAGAGGCACAGTTATAAAAACACAAGTTATTTTTTATTTATTTTCACCTCGTGGGAAACACCTTTTCTGTTTCCCACAAGCACAACACAGTCTCAATAAGCACAGCACACCAGTCCTTTTCTCTCTCTCTTTTCTCTCAGTCCTTCTTTCTCTCTCTCTCCTCCACTCCTCCTCAGAAAGCTTCATCCTCCTCCTTCTGACTCTGGCCCATGAGTAGTGGCTGCTGGCTTCTTTTATAATAATTCTTTGCATTTATATAGCTCTCACTGCTCAAAGCGCTCAGCAATTGCAGGTTAAGGGCCTTGCTCAAGGGCCCAACAGAGCAGAGTCCCTATAGGCATTTACGAGGTTAGAACCGGCAACCTTCAGATTGCCAGTGCAGATCCCTAGCCTCAGAGCCACCACTCCGCCATTATAGCCCACACGGAAGTCCTCCAGGTGCTTGATGACTCATTTCTGGCAGCACTTCCGGGTGTGGCGGAAGGACTGCCCATAAGGGTTCAGCAGCTCCTGCTGCAGCACCCCCTGGCAGCACCTGTGGATCCCAAACTCCAACTCCCATGAAGCCCTGCGGGAATCCGTGGCACTGCTGTAGCCCAGGGGCTTTGCCATCTAGCATCCTGGGGGTAGGTAACGCTCTGGTCATGCTTGTTCCCCCAGTCCTCCCAGCGTGGAGGCGTCTTGGCCGGGCAAGGACCCCGGCTGCACGCTATACTTTGCAGGCGCATGTTTGTTGCATAACTTTGCTCACTAAAAGAGCTGCAAAGATTGAGTCGAAATATGAAGTCAGATCTGACTTGACAGATCCAATGTGAGCTGCTTGTTTTGAAGAATAAGTCACTTCTTCTAACAAATAAGTCCATCCATCCATCCATCCATTGTCTCCCGCTTATCCGAGGTCGGGTCGCGGGGGCAGCAGCTTGAGCAGAGATGCCCAGACTTCCCTCTCCCCGGCCACTTCTTCTAGCTCTTCCGGGAGAATCCCAAGGCGTTCCCAGGCCAGTCGAGAGACATAGTCCCTCCAGCGTGTCCTGGGTCTTCCCCGGGGCCTCCTCCCGGTTGGACGTGCCGGGAATACCTCACCAGGGAGGCGTCCAGGAGGCATCCTGATCAGATGCCCGAGCCACCTCATCTGACTCCTCTCGATGCGGAGGAGCAGCGGCTCTACTCTGAGCCCCTCCCGGATGACTGAGCTTCTCACCCTATCTTTAAGGGAGAGCCTAGACACCCTGCGGAGAAAATTCATTTCAGCCGCTTGTATTCGTGATCTCGTTCTTTTGGTCACTACCCATAGCTCATGACCATAGGTGAGGGTAGGAACATAGATCGACTGGTAAATTGAGAGCTTTGCCTTATGTCTCAGCTCCTTTTTCACCACGACAGACCGATGCAGAGCCCGCATCACTGCGGACGCCGCACTGATCCGCCTGTCGATCTCACGCTCCATTCTTCCCTCACTCGTGAACAAAACCCCAAGATACTTGAACTCCTCCACTTGGGACAGGATCTCGCTCCCAACCCTGAGAGGGCACTCCACCCTTTTCCGGCTGAGGACCATGGTCTCGGATTTGGAGGTGCTGATTCCCATCCCAGCCGCTTCACACTCGGCTGCGAACCGATCCAGAGAGAGAGCTGAAGATCACGGCCTGATGAAGCAAACAGGACAACATCATCTGCAAAAAGCAGTGACCCAATCCTGAGCCCACCAAACCGGACCCCCTCAACACCCTGGCTGCGCCTAGAAATTCTGTCCATAAAAGTTATGAACAGAATCGGTGACAAAGGGCAGCCCTGGCAGAGTCCAACTCTCACTGGAAACGGGTTCGATTTACTGCCGGCAATGCGGACCAAGCTCTGACACCGATCGTACAGGGACCGAACAGCCCTTATCAGGGTGTCCGGTACCCCATACTCTCGGAGTACCCCCCACAGGATTCCCCGAGGGACACGGCCGAACACCTTTTCCAAGTCCACAAAACACATGTAGACTGGTTGGGCAAACTCCCATGCACCCTCCAGGACCCTGCTAAGGGTGTAGAGCTGGTCCACTAATCTCCCATTTAATCTCCCATTAACACAATTTTTCCACTATCTCCAAATTAGAAATTTTGCTAAACGAAATCTGCCCAGTTCTCCTTACCTCCTACCTATTTCTATTCCAGAAGAGTTACTGATCATTCTTGGGGACTCGGACAGCATCTCTATAATATATAAAAACATTTTAAATTACTTTCCTTTTAACGAAAAACATTTTAAATTACTTTCCTTTTAAAGATCCTAGAGCACATTGGGAAAAGGATCTCTTACTCAGCATTTCAGAAACGGAGTGAAAGGCAGCCATGCACAGAATTCACTCGAGCTCCATATGTGCAAAACATTCAGTTATTCAACTTACAATCTTTTATCAAGCACATCTGTCTCGTTTATAATTGTTCAAAATGTTTCCAGGGCCAGAGCCAACCTGCGAACATTGCAGTCGAGCCCCAGCTTCACTGGCCCACATGTTTTGGGGCGGCATGTACCGAATTAACATCATTCTGGATAAAACTTTTTAAATGCCTTCCAGACAGCCTTGGTGTCACAGTCCCTCCTAATCCATTGACAGCTGTGTTTCGTGGGCTAACTGAGGGGCTTAAAGTGGAGAAGGACAAACTTTAATTGCCTTTATTTCTACTATTAGCACATAGACTTATTTTGCTCAACTGGAAGAATCCTAACCCACCTCTGTTAAGTCAGTGGGTAACTGATGTTATATACTATTTGAAATTGGAAAAAAATCAAATTCTCACTTAGAGGATCTGTGCAAATCTTTTTTAAAAACCTGGAAGGACCTAATCAATAACATTTTAGAGTAAGCATTTATATTGGGGAGGGAAAGACTCCTTTCTCTCTTTACTACTCTCTTTCTCATGGGTGGGGGTTGATTTGTATTTAGTTTTATTAAGTTTGACTTGATTGTATGGAATGTTATATGCTTTTAATAAATTCAATAAAAGATCAAAAAAAAAGAAAACTTTCTCTGCTCTAGACCAATCAAATATTGTGACCACTAGAGGGCACTGTAGCACCCCAAATTTCATATACAGCAGCACAGACACAGTTCCAGGTGCAAATAAAGTAATTTGTTTTTACAAATACCTTACACACACTCTACAACTTCAACAATACGATTCTTCCCTTTTCCACTCCTCCCAGGTGAGCTCGACTGACTACTCTCCCAACTCTAACTCTCCAGGTGAAGCAGAGCATCTTCCTGTATACCGGACCTGGGTGTACTTCCAGCACTATCACATTTAATCCAGGAAGCGCTTTCAGGTTAGGTGGTACCTCCTTGTGACAAGAGAGTCTGCCTCCATCAGCTCCCCCTAGCGGCACTCTAGAACACCAACAGGGCTGCCCATCAAAACTACAACAGCCATGCAGCCCTGTGGGTGTCTGAAAGGGATGCATGCCAGAGGGCTGTCACCACCCAGTGTAATGGGGAATCACGTGGCCCTAGGAAACAGTTTCCCTCTGTCCATCCATAGTAATGGCCTCCCGACCAAGAAAGATCACATTAGCCAACCTGGTTGGGAGGCTCGTCCACCCACATCCTGCCATTAAATAGGACCCCCTCCTGGCCTAGTAAGAAACCATCCATCCAGGCTGGGATGCTAGCCAACCTATGTTGGTCTGTTATGTTATACACAGATCCAAATACTTAAAATGTGAGAAACCAAGTGAAAGAGGTCTGTGAGGAGAATAAAGTTAAGGGTACATATATCCCATCTTGTGCTGCGCAGGTCTGAATGGGAAGGTTATAATGATGAAGTAATTGTCTGTTGATCATCATTGTGAAAGGCGTTCTGGAATTTACTGCACTTGCCACATCACCTTTTCTTAAAGCCGTGTGGCATTTGTTTTCCAACAGCACCACCTGCTAGCTGTATTCAGTATTACAAGTGACCGTTGATTTTTCTGGCACTGTGGAAATTAATTTCAGCTAGTGGGCATAGTTTTTTTTTTTTTTTTGTGCAATCAAATTTGCATTGAATAAATGAAAAAAGGAACATTGCAAGCAAACCAATATACATATGTATTAAAATGTAAATTAAATAGTACTGTGTTGAAATACCACTAAGGGAGTAAGAAAACAAACCCATCCCAACTCAATCCAATAAGTGCCACAATAGACATCCAATGTCAAGAAGGCCTTCTAACACCTCTTCTTCCTCCATTGTCTGACAACCACACTCACATTTCGCCATCTGATCTCACAAATGTCTCCAGGTGTACAGTGGAGTCCAACCTCACTTTCCTCGTTACATCCTGGTATGGCTGTAATAAGTATATAAGTTTAATATGTCACTGTGCTCTGTACAAAATATTTTATAAATCCACTGTTCTTTCTATTCACATGTACAGCTAACACAAAGCCAGATTAAGCACACAGGAATTCACCATATAAGAACTGCTAGGCAAGCATTTTAAGACAAGACAAGTTAAGGACAACTGCGATACTAGATCATTGGCTTGTGCACCAGTAGATTTAGGGATAGTGGCTTCTACCCAGACAGATAGATATGAAAGGCACTATATAATAGATAGATAGATAGATAGAAAGATAGATATGAAAGGTACTATAAAATAGATAGGTAGATATGAAAGGCACTATATGATTGATAGATACAGTAGATAGATAGATACTATAGATATGAAAGGCACTATATAGTAGATAGATATGAAAGGCACTATATGATAAATAGATACTATAGATATGAAAGGCACTATATAATAGATAGATACAGTAGATAGATACTATAGATATGAAAGGCACTATATGATAGATAGATAGATACTATAGATATGAAATGCACTATATAATAGATAGATATGAAAGGCACTATATGATAGATAGATACAGTAGATAGATGCTATAGATGTGAAAGGCACTATATGATAGATAGACACTATAGATATGAAAGGCACTATATAATAGATACAGTAGATAGATAGATACTATAGATATGAAAAGCACTATATAATAGATAGATATGAAAGGCACTATATGATAAATAGATACTATAGATATGAAAGGCACTATATAATAGATAGATATGAAAGGCACTATATAATAGATAGATACAGTAGATAGATAGATACTATAGATATGAAAAGCACTATATAATAGATAGATATGAAAGGTACTATATGATAGATAGATACAGTAGATAGATGCTATAGATGTGAAAGGCACTATATGATAGATAGATACTATAGATATGAAAAGCACTATATAATAGATAGATATGAAAGGCACTATATGATAGATAGATACAGTAGATGGATACTGTAGATATGAAAGGAACTATGTGATAGATAGGCAGATATGAAAGGCACTATATGATAGTTAGATACATACATACATACTTTATTCAACCCCTCAGGAAAATTGAGTTGTCCATTAGCACATTAGTAAAAAAAAATTGTTACAAATTATTAAAAAAGGTAAGGAAAACAAAAAAAAAATAAATAGAAAAATGAGAAAAGGTCAATTGTTATGGTCTCGGAAGGTAAAGTGGTGACCAGGTCATGAATCATTTATGTTGACAAGAGTTATAAAATCTCAAAGCAGTAGGAACAAATGATCTCCTAAAGCACTTTATTCTGTGGTGCAGTGCAGTGGGAGGAGATGACTGCTGCATTTAATTTTCTGACCTGCCAAAATGTTGTGGAGAGGTTGACTGCTGTTATCAAGGATGGTATGTACCTTCCTCCCCATTCCACCACAATTCCCAGTGAGTCCACAGTCTTACCCAGCACCGAGCCAGCCTTCTTCGCCAACTTGTCCAGCCTCTTTGTGTTCTTATCTGTCATACTGCATCCCCAACACATGGCAGCAAGGAAAAGGCACTGGCAACAACTGTCTGATAAAACAGACAGCATTTTGCTACATGCATTGAATAATCTGAGTCTTCTGAGAAAAAACATCTTGCAATGCATCTTCCTGCAGAGGACATCTGCGTTCACTGACCAGTTCAGTCTGTCATCAAGGTGGATATTTGTTAGGTTTCTGAAAAGTCAATCATTAGAACAAATAATTGAGATATAACAGGGCATGCTATGCTGCCTACCTAAGATGGCAACAGCTTTTAAGTGGAAATGGAATCAGGAGATCTCAAAAAACAAAATAGCTTTTAAGAGTGTGGGTGTGTGTGTGTGTGCCCTACTGTGGGTTGGCACCCTGCCTGGGATTTGTTCCTGCCTTGCAGTCTGTGTTGCCTGGGATTGGCTCCAGCAGACCCCTGTGACCCTGTGTTAGGATATACCGGGTTGGAAAATGACTGACTGACTGACAGGTCAAAACCTGAAAGACAAATGAACAGGTAAACGAGCTCAGGACATGAAACAAGAATTGTAATCAAGAAATGGTGAGGGAGGTCAAAAATCAACAAATTGAAAAAGAAACCCATAACCACAGTCAAATGGTAAAAGGACTACTTTAACCACCCTAATGAGTGTTCTTTGAATGTTCCAATATTAGAGACACAGTCCTTGAGTGGCCCTCTGAAAACACCATGTGCTGCCCTCATTATAAGCACACTCTTCCTGTCTTCTGCAAGTGTGATGTGTCACTCACTATACTTACATGAAGAGAGCTTGATGCACCTTCTAGAAGTTTCAAATCACCAGTGTGTACATCAAGAACCCTTCCCTCTGGGCAGAATGTTGCATCTGCACATGTGCCACTCTTCTCTGAGAGAGGACAACAGATCTTTTTAAAGTTTTACATTTCTGAGGCTGACTTGCTGTGTTTTCTAGTTCCATGTCAAACATATGGTAGGTCAGAATGGGAAAACAGCTTATGAGCAAAAAGTTTAGAGTAAAATATGACAAAAGTAACATAGCCAATCCAAATGTAATGGGTAAAATCTTAGAAAACATGGATGATTTATGAGGCTTTAAAATAATTTTGTTTTCACATAATTCACTTCAGATGTTTGTATCTGGGTATGCAGTGATCATCTGGTAAATAATTGAAATCTGCTGATTTTTGTTTTTGTGACTTATTCAAAACAAAAATCTGCTGATTCTAGTTAATGGACAACTGATCAGTCCACACCCAGACACAAACATCTGTAAGAGTGGCTTTCCAGGGGAGGAGTGAGCAGCTGCTCCATGTGGAAGAGTTCAAGACCCCTGTGGGTCTTATTCACAAGTGAGGGCAGAAGTGATTGTGAGATTGTCTGATTGAGTCAGTGGAGCAGCAGCACCTGCACTTTTATTTATTTCATAACATTTATATTAATATGTAATTTAGAATGAGCAGGGGTGGACAAATTGTAAATGAATATGGTACTCGGCTGGGCTGCCAGCTTTGCATAGCTGGTAGTCACTTTTTTGGTAGCCCAGCTTTATACAGAGGGTGAAGGGTTACCTGCAGTTTTTTGCAGCTACGTTTATTTGTACAGTTTTATTGTACATGAACACTCCTCTACCTCAATATAAACACAATTGGCATCTTGGAGGGGAATATTTTAGAAAACAGGTGATATTTAAAAGATTATGTCATGCTGATGTGTGGTCTTTTTCCCACGGACACAAACACTGCATTACTATTCAATTCTCAAATGTTGTTTTAAGGCCTGATTTAGGCCCTATTCATTCGTTTTTCTCTTTCAGATCCGTCATCAGTGTGACTTTCAGGGTTATTCTGAGGTGCAATGTGTCCATTACAGTGTCATACACCTTTAGTTGATCACAGGCAGGGATCTGTTCACACGGCTGAACCATTAGGAGGATCCTCATGTTAGTAAAGATGAGGTTTAGGCCTGAGAAAGTGTGTCCACACTCTGCAGTTTTTGGTCTAAATACGAGGAGCATTTTCACGGGTTAGGCCGGGTTTATGTTTCAGGCGCCTCATGCTCCTGTGGACTCTTCTGCTACTCTAGCACTGTACTCTTTATACAGTGGAACCTCTAGATACGAGTTTAATTCGTTCCAGCACTGAGCTTGTATAGCGAATTTCTTGTATCTAGAACAAACGTCCCCATTGAAAATAATGGAAATCCAGTTAATCCGTTCCGCATCCCAAATATATTAACATAAAAATCAATTTTCCTAACAAATAACACTGATAAATTATATATACTGTAGTCTACCTTTAATAAATAACACTGGTAAATAATATAACTGATTATTAAAAGAATCAAAACAGGTGTCCAAAGTGCAGTAGAGCATTCAATAAATCTTTAAATAAATAATCCTTAAAACAGTTGTGAAGTGGAGGTTTAAAGTACATAAGAATAACAATCCTTTAGCACGAGGTTAAAACGTCAACAGGAAGCAGTCTTCAAAAAACAGATGACAATCCCCGGTGCTTCTTCTCTGTTAGCGTCTCACCTGCTTCTCCCATGCGGGCTCTGCAATAGGCAAGACACTTAATGCAGCTGACCTTCTCTACACCGTCCTGCTTCAGCTGTTTGGCTCGCCTGTTCAGCTACACGCGAGCCTGTACTCGCTCGCTCTCTCGCACCGACTTCCTACTGCTGCGGATTCCTGCAACCTCCGTTCTCTCTCCTCTCCTCTCTTTTCTTTTACTTCTCCCCCTTAACCGGCTCGCGCTTCTCTATATATGCGGGGAAGACATGGCAGCTGCTAGGGTTACCACTTTTAATACAAAAAAATAAGGGACGCATACGTATTGATTCAAAACGGGACGCGCAATTTCATTCTCAAATACGGGACGATTCCGTATTTTAAAGGACGGGTGGTAACCCTGCCCAGCCCATCAGCCACAGGACAAATCATGGATGTGGGCAGTATCCCACCTGTGCACTTAGGTGAGAAACGCAGACACCGCAGATCGCCCTGCGGCTCGCTACAGCTACCACGCCCCCTCCCTAAGCCGCGAGCTATACCCACAGCCGGGCTCGTGGCTCGTTACGTGAGCCAATGCTCGTATTTAGATCTGAATTTTTCGCTCATACTTTCCTCGTATTTTGAATTTCTCGTATACAGAGGTGATCGTATCTCGAGGTTCCACTGTACTTGCATGCATACTTTACGTAAATCTGGAAGATTCCACCAGGTGGCAGTGCGAGATATCATCTCTGTGAGAAAAAGTTCGGCTTCGCTGTGTTTTGAATTGCCTGAAACATCCATTAAATTCCGAGGATACATTGCCACAATATCTCTATAAAGAATGTTTAATGATAAAATCCATCCATCCAGGGATGCGCCCATTCCAGCAAGCATCGTGTGCGAGAAAGAAACAAAATCCCTGGACAGGGCATCAGCTCATCACAAGGTGAACACAAGCACACACATACACTGGCGTCATTTTAGCGTCACCAAATCCCCAAACGGTTATGTCTTTGGAATGAAAACCAGAGCACACTGTGGAAACCCACCAGAAAAACATGCAAACTCCAGGCAGGGAACACCGGGGACGTGACTCCCTGCGAGGCAGCAGTGCTACCGCTCTGCCACTGTGCCGCCCCCACATGTGTAATTATTATCAGTATTCATTATTTCAATGAAGTTAACGACTTATCTGCAAAATGTAATATACATACTTTAATGCATTTCATCATGAAAGTGATATCAAGTGTAAATGTAATGATTCTAAATGTGCAGTGAGCTGGAATATCTTAAATGTAATGTGTTCTGTGTGGCGATTGCTGCTGTCAGTTCAGGAGGAAGCCCCAGAAGAACATAGTGATTAACAAATCGGTCGATTGTAAGATGATGTTTACGATGGTCTATTATAATGATAAAATAAACTGCGAGATTAAAACCAAAATTTCCACTTTAATCACAAAATAGACCTTTTCACTGTGCCCTTTATTTTTTTCTCTGTGGCACAAATACGCCGCCGTACATTCTGATTCTGTTGTGAAGGTGCAAAAAAAAAAAAAAAAAAAGATGGCACAGAAGTTGGTATGTGAGACTTTTAAAATGTATCATGTCATTATGTTGGGGAATATACAACGCTTGAATATAAAAGCACCTCTCGACCTCACACTCCATTCCCATCCCAGCTGCTTCATACTCGTCTGCGAACCGATCCAGAGAAAGCTGAAGATTACAGCCTGACGAAGCAAACAGGACAACATCATCTTCAAAAAGTGATGTTGTGGAATGTGTTTTTGTCTTACACAGTTTGTTTGAAATACATTTTTGAAATGTGCTCATTTTGAATAACCCTGTATGTTGCATAATACATGTATCTCTGTACATTCAACATATTAGTCACAAAATTGAACCTAAAAAATATTATTTTAAGTTCTAACAATTATTTGCTTTCAACTTTACCTTAACGCACACTATACATTTCAAATTTGAACAAAATCATTAACTACCAGTAAGTCACACAAGTTCTCATTTTCTTGATTCTCAAACTGAATCATTACCTGCGAACAAGTTGTGTGATTCTCGTTCGTTTGATTTGTGAACTGACACATTTCCTAAGAATGAGGTACATGATTCTTCATCCATCCATCCATTTTCCAACCCGCTGAATCCGAACACAGGGTCACGGGGGTCTGCTGGAGCCAATCCCAGATTCTTGTTCATTTAAATTGTAACTGGAATCATTACCTTAGAATAAGTTGCGTGCTTCTCATTAATCTGACTTGTGAACTGAATTATTACCCGAGAGCAAGGCACACTATTCTCATTTATTTCAGTTTGTGAACTGAGTCATTACTCGAAAATGAGGCACATGTTTCTCATTCCGTTGATTTATGGATAAAAATTCGAACACGAGAATGAGACACTGATTCGTGAACTGAATTATTCCTCGAAAATGATGCACACAAGAAAGATGCACATGATTCTCATTCCTTTCAGCCGTGAATTGAATCATTACCTGAAAACAAGGCGCATAATTCCTGTACATTTTAATTGTGTGCTGAATCATTACCTGAGAATGAGTTGCGTGATCCTCATTAATCTGACTCGTGAACTGAATTATTACCCAAGAACGAGACACACTATTCTCATTCATTTCAGTTGTGAACTGAGTCATTACTCGAAAATGAGGCACATGATTCTCGTTCATTTGATTTGTGGACAAAATTTGAAAATGAGAACGAGACACATGATTCATATTCTTTTGATTTGTGAACTGAATCACTGCCCACAGATGAGTCACGCAATCCTTGCTCACTTATGATTTTCTAATGTATCGTCTTATACTAATAATGCTTTTTCACTATGTTATCACACTTTGTGCTTTCAAACAGGACATTGTAATACAATATGAATTTTTTTTTTTTTTTTTTTTTGTTCTTTATTTCGTCTTATACGATTTCTCGTATTAGAAATTTGTTAGTTTTCGCATACCCCTTGGGGTCAGAGCGCAGGGTCAGCCATTGTACAGCGCCCCTGGAGCAATTACAGGTTAAGGGTCTTGCTAATTAAATTGCATACAGTACATTAATGTAATGTATGAATTATTTGATTATATTTTTGTAATTCAGATGCTTTTTTCTCACTATGTTTTCCCACGGATTGTATTAATAAATCAACTGCTTCAATTCACTTAAACAGGTAGTTCCAAAAGAATCAAATCAGAATACTGAATCGAAATACCCATCACTATTTAACAAAATAATATGGGGCGTTCTCTTTCCACTAAATCAACATGCAGGTGGCTTCTGAACAGTTGGTGGTAGCAGAAGCTTTCATTTGTGAGAATGAGACTTTTTTTGACAACCCCAATTTTTAGACATAGCCCTTGAGCTCCTCAGGTGCTGAGAATGCCATCAGTTCACTGGTCCATGTATCGGAGCTGACAAAAGAGTGCAAGGATAACTCCTGTGATATGTAGGGTTCTGGGAGCGGAGTCCACACTTTCCTATTTTTTGAATGTAAATTAGCTGATTGACTGATGCAGAAGATTGTGAATAATCAGTATCAGTACTATAGAGCAAGCATGAGCTGAATGTTGCTGGTTTGCTTTTTTGTGTGTATGCACAGGCTACAGAGCCACGTGAACTCCATTAAACCAGTAGGGGTAATAGAATATCAGTGCAGCCGTCAAGCTCCATGCTTACACTTCAAAACACTTTACCAGCTGTTAACACTGGCAGGTCAAGTGGTGGGAGTGATTGTGTGTCCACTGGAAAACTCACAGCTGCTGTTCAGCTTCAGTTATTTTCTTAAATTCGTCACGTAACAAAATGTAACTGACATTTAATATAGCATTCAGGCTAGTTCATTAAATCTGAAAGAGCACGCTTGTGACTGTTTAGTCATGGGTTTCAACACAATAATGCTTCTATGGCTCGCTTCCCTTTTCAGTTCATATACTTGTGGTTTGTTTGTTTTAGATATAAAGTACCGGTTGGATTCTTGTGCAGCTTTAAAGGTGTCCAGTGCTGCACCTGCAGGGACCTCCCTGCTTATGTCCAGGTATTGTGGGGATTTTCTTAGCTATAACTTTGAACATCTCATCTTCCACTTCATATGTTTACATGAATCTCTATTTAGCATTTGGGAAAACGTGAAGTCGCTGTTGCTTTGCTGGTTGGTCTGCACAGAAACAATTAACAATTATATCATTTTTGTGCTATTTAAAAACTTACTAACTGTATTAAGCTTGTGTGTCCAGTAGGTGTCACTAGATCCCTGAAAATTCTATTCTTTCAGCTAGTACAATATATACAGTATACAGTGGAATCTCGGTTTGTGAGCATAATTCGTTCCGGAAACGTGCTTGTAATCCAAAGCACTCGTATATCAAAGCGAATTTCCCCATAAGAAATAATGGAAACTCGGATAATTCACTTCACAACCCACAAATATTTATATAAAAATGATTAAATCTTGCCTGAAGAAGGGGCCTGAGTTGCCTCGAAAGCTTGCATATTGTAATCTTTTTAGTTAGCCAGTAAAAGGTGTCATTTTGCTTGGCTTTTCTCTATATAAAAATGATTAATACAAAATCTTCACTCTAACTAACAGAATCCCTGCTATCTGTTGGCTCACCGTAATCTTTTTATTTTTTTGCGAGTTTAACAAGGAAACCTATCCAAAGACAGTTGCTTTTGCCTGAAGAGTCACTACACTTGAACACAAAATAAAAAAAATTTTTTTACCACTAAAGTTTCTGAACTCTTTTGGGATTCCACCCAACGGGACAACACGCGAGCGTCCCGAAGCAAGCAACCACAGGCTCCCAGCGCTGTAGCAGTTCTCCGTAAAAGAGAATCAGAAAAGATCACGGTTAAGCTATAAGCGCCTGCCGTCCATGGGCGATGCAAGGAACATTATAAACGCAAGAGCACAGTATTACTTGGCCACTAACCTGGTCACAACCCTGCCTGATTGCTGTGTCTCTGTATAGGAGAGCGGTAGATCCTGCTACAATAAATAACCGCGCTGTTCTTGTTTCACACTGAATAAAGCTGGTTTTGCTAAAGTACTGAGACTCAGCCTCGTGTTGTGGGGTGCATGACAGGGACTCGCACATTACAGCACACATACATGTGGTCACCATGCTATAGTAAACAGTATACGCTCATACGGATGTTGACTATATGAGTGAGGCGTGCCGACTGAGAACGAGCATGGGATACCATTACCCACAATCACCATGTGACGCTCAGCAGACAAAGCGTATAGGTACTACTCGTATTGCAAGACCTTCCTCATTTATCAAGTTAAAATTTATTAAAAATTTTAGCTCATCTTGTAAAACACTCGCAAGCCAAGTTACTCGCAATCCAAGGTTTCGCTGTACACCGTATTTTCCCCCTCAGTAGATAAGTGGTGTTATTTGCAGACAACAGCAGGGCACTGAAACCATTAACTGCCACCTTGTGTATCACATTGGTACAAAGGCAGTGTGATGACAAAAATTCTGTCTTTGGCTGACCTTACATATTTTTGTCACATTTAGTGCTGGGAGGTATACCGGTTCATACCAAAAACCGTTTTTTATTTTGGTTGTGATATGGATTTTTCTTATATCCCAACACCGGTTTAAATAGCCTAAACAACGTTCAGAACGTGGTGCAGCGGGAAACTGTTTAAGTTGGGACCCTTTTCACTGCTACACCGCTTGCATGCAATGGAGTACATGCGTTAGTGGAGGTGTTGAGCGGTGAAAATGGACAGAGAACATTCCAAAACTAAAGCTGTATCAGATGATAAAGATGAACGTGATGACACAGAAGAACTTTTGCCGAAAAAAGGAGCCGTGTCTGTTGTCTGGAGATACTTTGTTTTTAAAAGGTCGGATGTGGACCAAACAACTATTTACTGCAAATGCTGTCGAGCTAAAGTTGTCGCCGTAGGTGGCAACACGAGCAATTTGCTGCACCACCTTAGCTGCAAATATGCTCTGGAGTACCATGAATGTATGGAACTAAGATTGGCACCCTCCATATCCTCAGGTAAAACTGAAAAAGCAAGAGGGCACTCGAGTCAGACGTCACTTGTAGACGCGTTTGCTAGAGGAACTGCCTATGACACAAAAAGCCAGCGGTGGAGCGAGATAACCAGCGCCATTACAGTCCATATAGCTAACGTGTCAGTGGACAGAGATTGTTAACATTAACAGAAAGTGTAGTTGGTTTACAAAAATTATTTACTATTTATTCCTTTTCTAAGACATGTTCAGTGTATTTAAACTTTTGACAAGCACCTCTGGATATTTTACTAAGTCTAAATGCCTCTTTGGATGGTTGAAAATATGTTGTCAAAATTATAGTTTAAGTTGTTTGCAAAATTTGTTCAATACAAAGGTTCTATATTTTGACTGCAACTGTCATGCAATGTGATTCCTTCTCTTCATTAGTGCCACCCCCTTGAAAACTATCACTTTATGGTCCGTGCAAACCTGCATTAATATGTGTGTGCACATTAAAATGTTTTTTTGTACAATGTACAATTCTCATGACAGTGGAAAAGGTTATTCTTAGCCAGTCTACTGCAGTAATAGTAGTGGAAAATGTGGTTAACATCCATTCATGCATGGGAATAAAATATACCTTTCGAATACCGTGAAACCAGTATATTTTGAAAAATACCGCGATATAGAATTTTGGTCATACTACCCAGCACTAGTCACGTTAATAGTAATACAGTAGAGTCTCGCTTATCCGACATAAACGGGCTGGCAGAACGTCGGATAAGTGAAAATGTTGGATAATGGGAGGTGTTAAGAAAAAGCCTATTAAACGTCAAACTATGTTATAATTTTACACATTACGAGCCTAATACAGTGGAACAACAGTTCACGAACATCTCTGAACACATACAAATCGGGTTATGACCAAAAGTTTGCCAAACTTTTGCCTCTGTGCACGACCACACACTCGGTATAGGAACAGGCCAGTTTCCCTTTTGGTTTTTGCGCGCCGATGATTTCCGCACGTGTTCAGTCTGTACCTGTGCATTCCCTGTGCAGCGTTAGAGAGAGAGCGCGAGCGAGAGAGACACAGACAGACACATGCACGCGCGAGAGAAAGAGAGACGCACGCACGCACACACACACACGCGTGAGAGAAAGAGAGACGCACGCACGCACATGGCCAAGAGAAAGAGAGACACACGCACGCACACACACACACACACGAGAGTGAGGCACATGCACACACACGTGCGAGAGAGATGCACGCATACACATGCAAGAGAGACGCACGCACACACGTGCACATGGGAGAGAGACGCACGCACGCACGCATGCACACACACACACGTGTGAGAGAGAGACGCGCGCACACACAGACAGACACACATGCGAGAGAGAGACACATGCACACGCACATGCGCACACACACACACACACACACACACACACACACACACACACACACGCACGCCAGAGAGGGGCAGCCACATAATCCACTGTAATCATGTTTTACAACAAAACAACAGAAAAATTTAACTGAAAAAATTAACTTAGCAACAAAAAATAGACTACGCTCACACTCACAAATTGCAGTTCTTTTTGCCGATTAATGCGTTTTTTTTGTTTTGTTTTTTTTTGCGGTGGGACATCGGATAATACAGAATGTTGGATAAGCAAGACTCTACTGTACTTGAAAAGAGTATGCAGAGGAAATTTCCCATCTGTCTAGAAGAATGTGATTGCATCATTATGCCCATGATGGTGCTTGTTGTCATACATTTTCTCTGTTTGAATCGAAGCCTCATGTCATGCTCAATCATTTATTTTTTTTTCTTGTTTTAGTTCATGTTCTTGTGGGTCTGTAGCCTGTTCCAGCAGCTTTTGTTGTAAGGCAGGAATCGACCCTGGATGCTCTGCTAGTCCTTCATAGAGGCCACGGGCATTTGCCCAAATTATAAACTCTTTATTTCATTCCTTGATTAGATGGACTTTCTTTTCTTCTATTATTTTGCATTTACAAATGAGCTGTAGTGGGAGAAATATTTGTATTTTGTATTGGTTTTAAGTTCTTACCTCTCTTTTATTGTTTCCTTTTACTTGCCCCTTTTCTATGGCATGTGCTCCCTTAACTGCAGTGCTAATAATGAAAATTAACATCAAGCTGCTCCTTCAGTGTCAACTCCACAAGCCTGGTCAGTAAGTAATGACGGCCTAAATATTTAGAAAATTGAGAAAGTGAAATGAAAATGATGACTATGATGATGAGGAGGAGGAGGAGTAAGCCTAATTCATGTCTTTGGGATGTGAGAGCAGTAACATCACTACATTTGAAATACACATCACGTACAAAAAGTAACTGACTGTGTAATAAGCCCATCTTCAAAACTTTTTCAAATCACTGCCATAACTTAAAACATCTGTGCCACAAATTGCATGCATCTGCTGCAAGCCTGAAGGACTCCCAAAGTCATTTTTCTTTTCAAAACTGATATTAGCCATGAGTCTCTGTGCACCTTCCCTCGTGTCCCTGTGGGAACCCAATAGGCGCCTACAAGCTGTGTATATGAAGTTAGCCCCTCATAGATAGTTAGAGGGCCAGGTGTACTGTAATATTAAATAAGTGAAAGGTGATATAAGTGGGGCTTTGAGACAGACGTCAATTGGTGATGCAACCACTGCGCCATCCTACTCCTGCTACAGTCATCATAACATGACATTGTTAAACCCCCTTGACCCAATCCAGAGTAATGGGGGGTAGAGTTTACCATAACAACAGTGGGTGTAGGGTTCATTCACACACTCACTCGCACTCTGACAGGGTCTTTTTGGAATTACAAAAACATCTTACCGTCACAACTTTGGTGGCATGCAGATAAAACCAGAGTCAAGCCAAGTCAAGTGAAGTTGGGGAGCATGCACTGGTACAGTGCATTGCCGCACGCACTACACGACGAAATCACTCGGGATCCTGGTTGGCAACCCCCCCCAGGCAGACACGCGGTCCAGTCCCATCCTCCAGAAATGACTCTCTATCTGCCTCAGCCAGGTGTTACATGGGCGACCCCTTGGCCTGGTCCAGCCACTCGGATCCCCAACAATGAGGATCCTATGAGCTGGATCACCCTCTGGGAATCGCGCCACATGGCCGTAGTGCCGTAACTGACGCTCCCTCACAATGCGGATAATGTGCCTCATTTGGGACTCCATGAGCAACACAAAGTCAAACCAGCGGTACCCAAGGATTTTCCAGAGAGACTTGCATGAAGGAGTCCAGTCTTCGTCTCTGGTCACTGGATAGTGTCCATGTCTCGCAACCATATAGTAAGACAGGAAGCTCCAGGACTCTAAAGACTTGACCTTCGTTCTTTTGCAGAGATATCAGGAGCGCCACACACCCCTTTCTAGTGACCTTATGACCCCCCCCATGCTCTCCCAATCTGTCTACTGACTTCATAGGAAGAGTCACCAGAGACATGAATGTCACCGCCCGAGGTAAGTAAACCTTTCAACGAGGTCGACACTCTCTCCTCAAACAGACACACTGCTGATGGCCATACCCAAGAGTTCATTAAAGGCCTGGCTCTTTGGTTTTTATGAGGACACTCGCAAGCCCAGACACTCAGACTCCTCACTCAGTCTGTTGAGCGCCACGATCAGAGCCCCCATTGACTCTGCGAAGATCACAGCATCGTCAGCAAAGTCAAGGTCAGTGAATCTTTCTTCACCAACAGATTCCCTACAGGAGCTGGACCCCAAGACCTTGCTTAACACACAGACATGGGAAGACATGCAAATGCATAAAAACACGAGTGCAACATTCAAACGCGGAATGGTGGTTCTGAGGCTAAGGATCCGCAGTGGTATCCGGAAGGTTCCTGGTTCGAATCCCTGTTACTGCCAAAAGAGATCCTACACTGCTGGGCCCTTGAGCAAAGGGGCGCTGTAAAATCAGTGGCTGAACCTGTGCTCTGACCATAAAGGGTATACGAAAATTAACAAATTCCTAATGAAAGAAATTGTATAAGGTGAAATAAAGAAATAAAAAAACAACCCAGGAGGCCAGATCAGTTAGGGACCTTTGCTAATCTCAGCACAGCTGTGTCACTCTGTGTCACTCAATTTTATATTTATTTTCAGTTGAACCTTCTGAAAAGTGGACTATTTCAGGATATTTTAAATAAGTGAATACATTTTGACACACCACAATAAAAATTAAAATAATATTTCAACATAGATAATTAACTGCATGACAAGGTGTACATCACACCCAACCAGTGGATATTCTTTATTTTTTCTGTTCTTGTCACAACAAATGGCTTTGTATGTTTTGACCAAATGTAATATTGGATAAAAGGTATCCGAGTAACCACAGAGCACCATTTCTAAATGGCAGCTTTATATATTTAAGTAATAAAAGTTATCCATCGCCTGTATTGCCTATATGAGAAGGTAACTGCCCCTTTAGTCCCTCACTCATAAAGTTAATTGATAATTCAAGCCTACTGACTAAACACAGCCAGCTCTGTTAATTTAAACCTCAACACTTACTGACCCTCACCATGAGAGTGAAGTTGTCACCACAAGGTGTCTAGAAGAACTCTAGGCCTTGAGCAAAAGAAGTGAACGAGATGAGCAAAAACATTCTTGAAAGATATCGGTCAGGAATGAGTTACAAAGCCATTTCTAAGGCTCTTTAGCTCCAGTGCACCTCAGTGTGGCTACATCCACAGTGCTGTGTTTTCGTCTAATAATCGCCATTGTCGCCTTTTGTTGATACTGCCCCTGGCTTTTTTAACACCTGAAAATGGAGACTGTTGCTGGCTTCTCCCTTAAATACAAGCCAAATCTGAGTGTCATCTGCAACAGAGAAAAGGTGACTCCAGGATGCTGATCCTAATATGCTATTCCAGTCATCTTTTATCCAATGTCTATGTTTTTTTGCCCATTTTTATTTTTTTCTTTTAATTTGCCACTTTCACATATGGCTTTTTCGTTGACACTCTGCCTCTTAGTCCAGCATCCTAGAGTCCTTTTTGTCACTGTTGTAGATGACACTGGAGGACCTGTAAGGCAATGTTTCTTACATTACACACTCTGATGTCCTGCTTCTCTTATGTAGTTGTCTATCTGGAGTATGTGAATTTCCCCTTGGGGATTAATAAAATATCTATCTATCTATCTATCTATCTATCTATCTATCTATCTATCTATCTATCTATCTATCTATCTATCTATCTATCTATCTATCTATCTATCTATCTATCTATCTATCTATCTATCTATCTATCTATCTATCTATCTATCTATCTATCTATCTATCTATCTATGCCTTCCTCATCTTGTACTGTTCTGGTCAGGTCCAGTTTGGCCTCTTCTCTCAAGACACTAATAGACACTTTGAATAAATCTTCAGTTTCTTGGCAATCTGAAACAACTTTTAATTTTGCAAAATAACATTACAATGATAGATTACTTGAGAAAGCTGTTTAAATTTTACAGATTTTTGAAACTGGAACTAAACTCTAGGAAAGCCAGCATCCTACAACCCAAGTGAACAGAATGACTGGTGCTAATTCAATTGCAAAGGTTTCTCTAATAACCAATCAGTATTTAAACATAACTTATTAAGGATACACAAAGGGAGTTGACTATTACGACACTGAAGGAATAGCTGGTGAAAATGGGGTTTTGCAATCGTATATGAATAATAAATTGAAAATCAGTCGTTTCAAACAGTAATAGCCACTAGCAACATTAGTGTCTTGTGATTTTCTAACCTGCTTAGTCCTGAACAGGGTGGCAGGGATCTGCTGGATTCTATCGTGCATAACATAGGGCACAAGGCAGGAACAGTTCCCTAGACAGGGCGCCAGTCCATCACAGTAATTGTCTAATAATTGCTTGTCTGTTTTTTTAAACCAGTTCAATGGAATCTTGATTAAAAAAACAAAGATATGCATATCTATCAAAAATGTGAAAATGTCTGGGTGTGTCCAAACTTTTGACTGGTTGTGTGTATTTATTTATACAGGTTGGCACAGGGAAATGGGAAATTTTCAAATCACATTCAATACATGAATAAACACATTACAAAATAATATAATTATGAAATGTGTTGTACAGGATATGCAGTTAATGATGGTAACCAGTATTCATTCAATATTCATTTTATGTTTTGATGAAAATATTATGAAGGTGTTGTCCATTTCTCTATACACATTCTGACAGCCTGCTGTGGAAATTCTGCATTGCTTGACATAACACGTCAAGAGAAATACCAGCGATTTCCTCTTCAGTCCTCCTTTTTAATTCAGCAATGGTAGCAGGATGTGTGTGGTACACTTTGCTTTTAAGATGTCCCCACAGAAAAACATCACAAACATTAAGATCTGGTGATCTCAGAGGCCATGGAATGTCACTGTTGCATGAAATGACTCGCCTTCCAAACAATCGTCGAATAACTACCATCGATTGTTGGACAGTATACGAAGTGGCTCCACCTAGGGACTTATTTATTAATGCTGAACCTGTTTCCTCTAAATTACGCACCCATGTTAAGTAATCACATAAGTAGATGGGACACGATCATGATGTCCTAACTGGTAATGGACACCTAAATTTCTTTTGCGCAGCGGTCACGCTATCACCATTCTTATGAAAAGGCTTTCACAGTGAACACTCATTGCACACCACTCCACTGCTCCATTATAACTAAAGTGAGGTCGCATTGGTCCCAAACAACTGCTGATGCCCCAGGGTTGCCAACACCTAGTTCCAAAATTTCCCGTTTCCCTGCGCCACCCAGTATTTATTTAAATAGCCTGAAGTACTCATCCACAAATACCATCACTGCACGCTTTACAAAGCAAGGACTACAATAAAAAGCTATTCCAGATGGTAATGCAAATATATGTGAAATATGAAAAAACATTCCATTTTATCATTTTTAATCAAGCAAAAATCAAAACCAACCCAAGATGAAATGGCCGGATATAAATAAGTCAAATATACGAAGCACGTATACACAAGTTGTCATTTTGCTAATCTGAAATATGTAGGGAAAACATGGACAGAATGTGCACCCAAGGGCATGTCTGGAGAGCCTCTCATCTCTGCCCACCAGCAGTTGTGATAGTGAAGGGGGGGGGGGGGGGGGTCAGTTATGGGGAGTTGGCACTCTGTAGTGGTGCCCTTTGTTTCTGGAATGCACACACTGAGCTGTAGAGTTGGAGTTGAAAACAATTATTGGGTTAATCAAGTTGGAGTAGGAATCAGAAAAAAATGTACCGACTCCAACTCTGACTCAATGTAAATTGTAATATGATGTGGTAAAATTTCCATCTTCAGATATACTGATTTAATTAATCAAATCAAATCAAAATCTTTATTGTCATTGTAGCAATGATACATTGTACAACGAAATTTAGGTGCAATTTTCCAATGCAAAAATAAAATAAAAACTAAACACAATTACTCAAGTTAAAACTAAAATTATCCATTCATACATACGTCATATTGAGAGATAGAGATAGATAGATAGATAGATAGATAGATAGATAGATAGATAGATAGATAGATACTTTATTAATCACATACTCCAATAATATTCACATACTCCAGCAGCAGTATACAGATAAGAAACAATATTAAATTAAAGAGTGATAAAAATGCAGGTATAACAGACAATAACTTTGTATAATGTTAATGTTTACCCCCCCGGGTGGAATTGAAGAGTCGCATAGTGTGGTGGAGGAACGATCTCCTCAGTTTGTCAGTGGAGCAGGATGGTGACAGCAGTCTGTCGCTGAAGCTGCTCCTCTGTCTGGAGATGATCCTGTTCAGTGGATGCAGTGGATGATTGACAGGGAGTCCTGCTCAGCGCCCGTCGCTCTGCCACAGATGTCAAACTGTCCAGCTCCATGCCTACAATAGAGCCTGCCTTCCTCACCAGTTTGTCCAGGCGTGAGGCGTCCCTCTTCTTTATGCTGCCTCACCAGCACACCACTGTGTAGAAGAGGGCGCTTGTTGCAGATGTTGAAAAATGCCAGCCTTCTCAGGAAGCATAGTGGGCTCTGTCCTCTCTTGCACAGAGCATCAGTATTGGCAGTCCAGTCCAATTTATCATCCAGCTGCACTCCCAGGTATTTATAGGTCTGCACCCTCTGCACACAGTCACCTCTGATGATCACGGGGTACATGAGGGGCCTGGTCCTCCTAAAATCCACCACCAGCTCCTTGTTTTGCTGTGTTCAGGGTGTAAGTGGTTAGAGTCGCACCATTTAACAAAGTCCTTGATGAGGTTCCTATACTCCTCCTCCTGTCCACTCCTGATGAAGCCCACGATAGCAGTGTCATCAGTGATCTTTTGCACGTGGCAGGACTCCGAGTTGTATTAGAAGTCCGATGTATATAGGCTGAACAGGACCGGAGAAAGCACAGTCCCCTGCTGCGCTCCTGTGTTGCTGACCACAATGTCAGACCTGCAGTTCCCGAGACACACAAACTGAGGTCTGTCTGTAAGATAGTCCATTATCCATGCCACCAGGTATGAATCTACTCCCATCTCTGTCAGCTTGTCCTAAGGAGCAGAGGTTAGATGGTGTTGAAAGGTGCTAGAGAAGTCCAGAAAAATAATTCTTACTGCACCACTGCCTCTGTCCCAAGTGGGGAGAGTGATCGGTGTAGCATGCAGATGATGGCATCCTCCACTCCCACGTTCTCCTGGTATGCGAACTGCAGAGGGTCAAGGGCATGGCGGACCTGTGGCCTCAGGTGGTGAAGCAGCAGCCTCTCCATGGTCTTCATCACATGTGACGTCAGGGCGACAGGCCTGAAGTCATTCGGCTCACTAGGACATAATACCTTTGGGACTGGGGTGATGCAAGATGTTTTGCAAAGCCTCGGGACTCTCCCCTGTTCCAGGCTCAGGTTGAAGATGCGCTGCAGAGGACTCCCCAGCTCCAACGCACAGGCTTTCAGCAGTCGTGGCGATAATCCATCTGGACTCACTGCTTTACTGGCACGAAGTCTCCTCAGCTCTCTGCTTACCTGGGCTGCTGTAATTGTGGGTGGGGGAAACTCTCTCCTACGCTGGTATCAGCAGAAGGATGGGTGGAGAGTGCAGTACTCCGAGGTGAGAGTGGGTTAGGGTGGGTCAAACCTGTTAAAGAAGTTGATCATCTGGTTTGCTCTCTCCACGTCTCTCTCGATGGTGGCACCCCGCTTCGAGCTGCAGCCAGTGATGATCTTCATCCCATCCCACACTTCCTTCATGCTGTTATTCTGCAAATTCTGCTCCAGCTTTCTCCTGTACTGCTCCTTTGCCGCCCTGAGCTGGACTCGGAGTTCCTTCTGCACGTGGTTGAGCTCATGCTGATCACCGTCTTTAAAAGCCCTTTTCTTCTGGTTCAAAAGGCCCTTGATGTCACTTGTAATCCATGGCTTGTTGTTAGCATAGCAGCGTACTGATCTTACTGGAACTACAATGTCCATACAGAAGTTGATGTAGTCAGTAGTGCAGTCAACAACCTCCTCAATGTTCTCACTATGTGATCCCTGCAGGATATCCCAGTCTGTAGTTCCAGTCTCTCAGAGCCTTCTCTGCCTCAGGGGACCACTTCCTGAATGAGCGTGTGGTTGTAGGTAGGACCCTCACTCTTGGTTTGTAGTGAGGCTGAAGCAGAACCAGGTTATGATCTGCTTTCCCAAGCGCAGGCAGCGAGGTGGCGCTGAATGCATCTTTAACGTTTGCATACAGTAGGTCAATAGTCCTTTTTCCCCGGGTGTTACAATCCACATACTAGGAGAAGGCAGGTAATGTTTTGTCCAGTGTCGCATGGTTAAAATCTCCAGCAATTAGCATAAGTGCCTCACTTGTCCCGTAGCCAATGTTGACTTAGAGCTGTATTGTAAACATGAGAGTGTATTGTATTGTAAACATGAAGGTGCACTCGGTCAGATTGACCACTTAGCAGCATTCAGCATGGTGATGGCTGAAGGATAGAAACTGTTTCTCAGTCTATTTGTCTTAGTCTTTATGGGTCTGAAACGTCTGCCTTTTGATAAAATATAGCTTATTTTTTAGTTTTGTAAGTTTTGTCGTTTGTTTAACGTTACTCAATGTTTGTAACTTCTTTAATAAAAAAAAAACAAAAAACATGAAAATGTCACCACAACATTGCTGCTGCCTTAAAACTCAAACGTAGCTAAAAAGGGCTAAAAAGTAGCGTGAAGTTTCACATAGACAGTGATGAAATGCCTTGTATCGTGTATGTTATGTTCTTTCAATCAACATGGTAAATGTATGAGTCTAACTACAAATAGAGGAGTTGGAGTCAGTGGTACCATAAATTGAGGAGTCGGAGTAGAAGGTTTTGTGTGCCGACTCCACAGCCCTGTGTACACAGTATGTGCTGCCATTTTTGAGCCCCTGGCTGCTCTTTTCATATCCAACTTCTCAGTTCATTTTCTGTGAAGCTTGACGTGATCTTGCCACTGCTGTGAAGCTCATTTCAGTACGACGGTTTTCACACTTGGCTGTTCCCCCCCTCTTTCATAATTATTTCCTCCTCCCTTTCTACAGCTTAACATCTTCTTGGATTTTCGACACATCGCCCCTGCAGTGTGGCTGTTTTTAGGCTTGGTGGAAGCTGTCAGCCGTCAGGCATTGAAGAAATGCCATCATATAAACAGTCTTTAGCTCAGAGCACTGAGAGAGAGAGAGAAAGAGAGGTGAGCAATGGAAAGAAAGGAGAAATTAGGCATTTAAATAATGAAATGATGTCACGTGGATGGCCGTCACTTGACATCAATGCCCTCTGGCATTTTGTCTCCTTAATGGGGGAGCATTGGCAACACCTGCAGCCTGCTTGGCCTTGGCGGATCTATTGTAGAAGCTGGGACTCAGTAGGACTTGAATTGGGCCAGTATGTACTGGTCTTGCATGTGGGAATTTTCCATTTTTCATGGCTCTTTACCGGCATCTCCCACTCTGATATTCAAGGCCATCTACCCCTTGTAGCATTAACAACAACAACCTTTATTTACATAGCACGTTTTTATACAAACAGTGTAGCTTAAAGTGCTTTACAAAATTAAATAAAAGGAAGGTTATATAAAACATAAACAAATAAATTAGGCAATAATATTATACAGTATGTGACAAAGAAAAAGGTAAGGTCGGATGGCCAGGAGGACAGAAAAAACAAACCAAAAACTCCAGTTAGACTGGAGAAAAAAAACAAAATCTGCAGGGTTACTAATGCCAAAAGACCACCCAGCCCCCACTTGTCATTCTACGTAATTTAAATGTTCCTAATTCAGTCCTCATGGTTTTCATGCTTCAAATGGAAGAATTTGATGACGTTGTTCATGTGGACATTTGGGACACCTGCCATTCAATCCATAAATTAAATGCATGGCATCTTGATCAGGTGGTGGTTGTGCAGATCGCCACCATAGAAGAACCGGAAAAGAGAGCATAGAACAGTTCAGATTAGAAGGGAATTGCAGAACCCAGGGGACATTTTCTTTGGGGAGTATTTCTTTTTGCTCACTTTTCTAATAATATTTTTTCTGTTGCTTGAGCATGAGAAGGTAGAACGTCACCGCCTGATCCGCATGATTAAAGTGGCCCTTGTGTTATTGTACCACAGTATAAGGCCCAGTGACTTCTGCATTTCCCCTGACACAAACATTGACAGTTGCTGCAATGTGAGCAGTGCTTAGAAAGCTAGCATCTTTCTTTTCCTTTCTCATGATTGCATTCATTTTGGCTCTTTCCCACTCACCTACTTGCACCATAGTGCATCATGGTGGTTTAGTGCCCTGTGTATAAGTTTCACTATTCACGTTAAACTTCTGAAGACCAATTGTCATGAAAATTGTTTGATTCAACTAATGGTTCAGCTTCAGTTTGTTCTAAAACTGGCTTTACAGCTTCTCGTTTACATGGCATTGTGTATTTTGGTTGAAGGCTCCGCCCCACTCATAAATATTTATGAGTTACCTTGCAAGACGCATAACAATATTCATGATACTTTGCAGCATAAGGATATTGTATCCACTAAATGGTAGCAGAATTCTGTCCCAGGAGTTATTTGGGCTTAACATTGTAAAGTCGATCATTACACATCACCCTGAGTCTGAGTCAGACTTAAAAGTAATTACATAGACTTAGGAGCCTGAGTTATGCTATGGTTAATGGCAAGAAGGTAAAGAAATTATGTAGTTTGCAGTGTATCGGGAGGAGGACTAATGGCTCATTTATACTTTACGATCAGAACGTGTATGCACCCGCATCATGGTGCCACGCGTTCCCAACGTTCATTTGATGCGTCCTCTGAGCAGCTCCTCAGAAATTAACGCGACGTGTGTGCGAGTTGCAGTACCGGCAAAAAGTCAGGGGGTGCAGTGTGATAAAAGTTGGAACGTGACGTCAGAGTCTCTTTTACTATCTACATGTGACGGAAAGCCTCTATGTGGATCCTATGGGATCGAAGTGCGCGCTTCGATGTTTGATGAATGCTTCGATGTGGTGAAGCAAAATGCCGACATACAGATGCATTCGTGGTGCTTTTATATTCAAGAGTCGCATATTCCCCATCGTTATGACACGATATATTTTAAAACTCTCAAATACCAACTTTTGTGCCGTCTTTATTTTTTTGCAACTTCACAACAGCAACATAATGTACAGCGCTGTATTTGAGCCACAGAGAAAATAAATTAAGGACATGGTGAAAACATGTATTTTGTGATTAAAGTGGAAATTTAGGATTTAATTCTGAAAATGTCCACTTTAACCTCGTAGTTTACTTTATCATTAAAGCAGACCATCGTAAACATCATCACAGTTTTTAATCGCTACGAGCTTCTTGGACTTCCTCCTGACCTGACAGCAGTGGCTAGCAGCAATAGATCACCACACAGAACACATTAAATGTATGATATTCCAACTCTGCAAATTTAGAATCCTTAGATTTATACTTGATATCACTTTCGTGATGAAATGCATTAAAGTATGTATGTTACATTTTACAGATAAATTGTTAATTTTGTTTAAATAATGAATACTGTTAATAATTACACACATGGGGGTGACACAGTGGCGGAGCGGTACCACTGCTGTCTCGCAGGGAGTCACGTCGCTGGTGTTCCCTGCCTGGAGTTTGCATGTGTTCCTGCTGGGTTTCCTCAGTGTGCTCCGGTTTCCTTCCAAAGATATGCAGATTGTGAGTGCTTGTATTCACTTTGCGATGAGCTGAGGCCCCGTCCAGGGATTGTTTCTGCCTCGTGCACAATGCTTGCTGGAATGAACACATCCCTGGATTGATGAATTTAATCATTAAACATTCTTTTCCGAGATATTGTGGTAAGGTGTCATCAGAATTTAATGAGTGTTTCAGGCAATTCACAACATAGAGAAGCCGAACCTGTTCTCACTGTGATGATATCTTGCACTGCCACCTGCTGGATTCCTCCAGATTTACGTAAAGTACATGCACAAGTATAAACAGTAAAACGCTTGCGTAGCAGGGTTGTCCGCTGCAGCATGCGTCGCGTCACGTCGCGTGAAGTATAAACCCGGCCTAAGAAGCAATAAGAAATGCAGACCCGGCACTTATGTATTTCCACTTTAGGCGGTGGAACTTTATGTAAAGGACTAGAATGAGTCATGTGGTTTCTTTCAATCCAAATCATTAAAGCACTGGACCAGCAACCTGCACCTATAGTACTGATTTCACTCTCTCTGTCCAAAAACATCTCACTGCGGTACATTGTTTAATTGTGTAGTCCTGTAGCAGATCATCTAAGTTAATTTGATCTATGCTTTAACTATACTAACAGCAGAGTTCTGCGCTGTACATGCTTGAACTACCCATAAGCCATTGTGAACTTTTTCTGTTTCATCAGCATCTATGCATCACAGTTCCTGAATAATTTTTAACTTGCCTTTTCTTTTTGATTTACCTTCTTATATACTTGCAGATTTATTTTACTGTATTTATTTCATTTTGTCTGAAACATTTTCCCATAATGCTGCCCATCGTGGTGAGAAGGCAAAGTGCCTCCTAGTGGCTAAGGCCTTGTTCTCTAAAGTCCAAGACCCTCCACTTTTTTGGGGTGCTCAGACTTAGACCCCTATGATGTTGGGCAGCGTACTAGTAAGAAAAAAGCCCTGAAATTGTACCATGCCTTAGCATTTTGCAAAATTCAATAAAGTTACTACATGAAAGTGCATATGAAATTGCTTTACGTTACATTCCCTGAAAAGTAAGCATTGTGCCTTTATTAGGAACATGGAATGCACGGAGCAGACATGCTGATTCTCTCCTTGCAATGCTGCATCTGTGTAAGTACCAGAAAATGAAGTCACGCTAGCTTGAGCTTTGTTACACACTTGTCAATTCAGTTTACAAAAGGAGAGATGAAACTGTTTAGTATAGCATGTTAGGAAACAGCAGTTGTTCCCAACTTCTTGATAGACAGGGCAGTGGAAGTAAGATATGGCCATGCTTTACTTACAAGGCAAATGAAAAAGATGAAGCTGTAGATATTACAGCACCTGTTTGCAAATGGTGTTCCAAGGCTTGTCTCGCCAAGGGAGTAAAACATCTACTCTAACCAACCATTTATCCCATAATCATCCCAGTGTCTTCAGAGCTCGACGGGTGTGAAGTAGTATTTACAGTAATAGAAAGAAAAGTTCAGATGAACGTGTTTCAGTGGTTAAAAAAGTGAATCACGAGTTCACAAAGACTGCTTTTGAGATAGATAGATAGATAGATAGATAGATAGATAGATAGATAGATATGAAAGGCACTCTATAATAGATAGATAGATAGATAGATAGATAGATAGATAGATAGATAGATAGATAGATAGATAGATAGATAAAAAGTATTTGGTATAGTAGGCAGGATTAGATAGATAGATAGATAGATAGATAGATAGATAGATAGATAGATAGATAGATAGATAGATAGATAGATAGATGCATTTGACAAACAGACACAAACTTGTTCAAGCCTAATCAGTGTGATTATGCAATGTGCGATGCAATATACTGTAGGAAATGTGAGAACTTGGTTAATTAATTATCAGTTTTGTCTTCTGCAATGCAGGTAATCAATTAAATGCTCCTACTTTATTTTCCTTACCTTTCTCTGTGTGAGGTGCTCTCCAGCCATTAGACTTACAGTATATCAAGGTAACTGAAGCACACTAATTTTAAGAAACAGAATAATATCTTTATCATTTAACAAACACAAGAATTACAGATTGTGATAACTGAATATATACATTGACATATAAGACAGGATGCAAGACAAACGAGACAGACATACAGTACATGTAAAAAGAAGAGGCTGGCTGTATATTGACTATTTAGAGTTTTAATTTATCTTGATACAGATAAAGCAGTTTTATGATACCAAGCTTTTAAAGATAATAATAATTCTTTATTTATTTGTCACATGCATAGTTATACAGGACAACACGCAGTGAAATGCATCTTTTCGCATACCCCTAGATGATACCTGATGTTGCATGGCATTGTTGCTTCTGGTCCAAGTGGAGGATTCTTCTTGTGTTGGAGTGCCCTCAGTCTCTTTGTGTCGTGGTCCTTTGTTTGTGGTGTTCCATGCTTTTCTCAGTTAGGCCCTTTGCCGTGTCATCTGCCACTTCATAGGGAAAAGCCTTACTCTTTCTGACCCAAGAGTTTAGATGCTGAAATTGCCTTCTTGAAGTGATGTCCACTTCTCGGACTAAGCTCAGTCGCTCGCTAGCTTGGGTTGGCAGTGTGAATCTCAGCTTTCAGCTCCACAAAAAGAAGAGATTGTTTTCAGCTTTCAGCTCTCCAAAGAGGGAGCGGCTCATCAGGTTTTATGTTTCAGAGAGAGAGAGAGAGGTCATTTCAGAGTGTTCAAGAGGTCATTTTGGAGAATTTCCAAGGGAGTTCTCAATTGGAGACGAGTGCAGCTAATTTTTGAAGGAATTGTAACCTCTTTGGATTGGATTAAGGTCGCATTCAGTTACAACATCAGTGCCTGATTGTAGGGACTCAATTTTGTCCATCACAGTTATCACTCATTGAATTACAACTCTTTGTTTGGTCTTGGGTGTCTTTTTGGTGCCTTCTGGTCTGAAGGGTCCTCTGTGAAGATGTCAGTTCAACTCTGATTTTCATCTTTGTTATCAGATCAAGTATAGAGCTGAGATTGGTATAAATTGCAGTTCGGCCATTTAATTTGGCAGTGTAATTGGGGGTTTTTTGAAGCTGGATATCTATATCCCTGTTAAGTCTGCCAACTTAAAAGGCCTTGTGTGCCACTCAAGACTAGCAGAATGGACAATGCCCATTTTATCCTGCAGTACTATAGTATGTAGCATTGACTACTTATTATTTGCAAAGATTATGACCGCAATAATGTTGACACTCGATACTATATATAAGGAATCTACTTTTATACTAATTGTATTTTTTTATTTTAGTTAGGTGTGTATTGATTTATTTATTGCATGTTATGTATTCATTCTTATTATTAGATAATTGTAATTAGTTTTTTCCTTTAACTTTGTAACTATACTGACATTTTGTAAAACATTTTGAGCTTCATCCTATGTATGAAAATGTGCTATGGATATAAATGTTGTTGGTGTAGATGCCCATGTGTGACATGTGAGTTCATAGTCCTCATTTCCTCTTCTACAGATGAGCTCAGAATGCAAAAAGCTGCAGTAGCTTTAGCTAGCCAGTCTGCTACTGAAGGTGCCTTTGTCAATCAAAGAAAATATGACTCGTGACCCCGAGCTCCACACACCAGACACAGTCTCAGATTCAAATAAAGTGTTTTTATAATATTTATATAACAATACCTGAGTAGGCTTTACTCAGTCCAGCACAGTATAACTGAGCAGATATGTACTCTCCATCTCCTTCCACTCCTCTTTAGAGAGTGTTGTCCTCTTCCTCCCGACTCTGACTCCCTGAGTTAAGTGAGATGCCTCCTTTTATGTTTTACTTTGGATTACTTCCAGTGTCATGGCGTTGCATGACTGAAGCACTTCCAGTTCATACAGAAGTTGCAAACAATAGGGAGGTCCTATCCCGGCAGCACTGTCTTGCAGAACTGAAAGACAGTGAGAAGGCTGCCCTGCCGAACTACAAGTCCTAGACAATCCGGAGGAACACTGCTGCTTCTCATACTGGGGGATGAACTGTTTGCAATACCCAGCCTCCCCCCGTCTATCTGTTATTCTTTTGTCCTTACCAGGATAGGAATTGAGAACCAACCTTGCCACGTTGCATCTCCATTCATGTTGTCTTTCCATTATTGCCTCGGAATCGTTCTCCATCGCAGTCTGGATTCCACTCCATCCTCCATGGCACTTGCAGACTGCACTTTGAATGAAGCAAAATGACGTAACAGGTCTATAGCAGAGTTTATACAGTCATATGGAAATGTAAGCACACCCCATGAAGTGTTTGTTCTTTTTCTTAATTTCAAGGTTTGATCTTCATTTAGACTATCTATAGATGTACTGTAACTGAAAAACAAAAAATGAAAATTTCACTTTGCAATAATTTATTCAACAAAAGATGAACAGATGTGCTAAGTCCCCACTTAGCGTTAATTGCTGGCATTGCCCCCTCAAGTTGGCATGACCTATAATTCTCAGACATCAATTAGAAGAAATATTTTCCCACTCTTCCATCTAAAATTCTTTAAGCTTTGTGATGTTTGGGTGCACAGCCTGTTTTAAATCCCCCCAACCAGCATCTCGATAGGTTGTAAATCTAAACTTTGACGTGGCCATTCCGGAATCCTCCATTTTTTACTTCTCAGCCAGTGGATTCACTACTGTGTTTAGGGTCATTGTCACATTGCAAGGTCCATTTTGAGTAGAGATTCAATCTTCTGATAGATAGTCTCAAATTATCCTCATATACCCTCTAGCACAATGAAGAATTCCTAACGGATTATGTAACGGTGACCTGCACAAGCCCTGGTGTACCAAAGCAGCAACAATCTAAAACATTTCTACCATCATTCTTTACAGCTGCTTTTAGATTCTTCTGGACAAATGCTGTCTTTGGTTTTCACCAAACATGTCTTCTGGTACTGAGGCCAAATTGCTCTGTCTTTGCCTCTTTTCTCCAGAGCGTTGTTCCAGAAGTCCAGGTCTTTGGCTAGGTGTTCATGTGCAAACTTTATTTTGCCCTGATGTTCTTTATGGAGAGCAAAGGTTTCCTCCTGTAACACCCACCATGTAGATCTGATTTATGCAGCCTCTTTCTAATGGAAGACTCTTGCACTTCAATGTCATCAGTAGCAAAAGTTACCTGATGTGATAAAATAAGGGATTTATTAAAGACTTCTTTCAGCATCTTGCATTCTTCTCTCAGGCTAAATTTCCTCGGCTGGCCTGCCACTTGTAGTTCTTCTGGACAGTGAAATGTCCCTTCCAAAGCTCCTAGACATCTATAAGCTTTTTGATCTTTTGTTCTTGGCATGGTGATAACACACACTTCAGCGACAAAGAGCAATCCAAACTGAATGAATGAGGTTTAAATAAGAGGGATTCAGACAAGATCCTCTCTAGTGATGTTCTAATCATTTGCACCTAATTCAAATGAGGTATTTGAAGTAGTCTTAAACTTGGGGTAGACTTAGATTTTCCACATATATATATATTTCCCTGGCAGAGATGTTCACAAGACTGAGTCCAAAACAGATCTGGTGAAGGTTTGCAAAGATGGAGGCTTTAAGGGATCAGACCGGAAGTGTTGTGTGGGAACTGGAAGTGATGTTCTTCTGACGTCAGTCTGTGCGCCGGAAGTGACATTCTTCTGGGTGCCAGAACCAGAAGTGACATCATGCTGGGTACCGAAGTGACATCATCAGCTCTGAATCAGACAGGTTTTACCGCGGCTGGTCTGAAAAGAAAACAGGAGAAGGTTTAGTGTACCCTGCCACCCCCTGGCCTGGCATGGAATTACCTTTGCTTGGTCCATATAGCGTCCTCCTACTCGCACGTGTGTGACAATATATGTGTATATATACAGTATATATATATTAATATATATATGTCTATATATATATTGTGGATGCTAGAGGTCATTGTTGCCCCGTTGAACCCACCAGACAGACGTCCCAGACACACGTGTAAAACACAAGAAGATTTGAATAACAGTTTCTTCAATAAAGTGCCCAAAGCACCGCACCTTCCACAATTTTCAATAAATAAATCAATACAATAATCAGTAATCCAATCCTCCAACTCCCAGCAGCTCCGTCACACTCCCACCCAACTCCGGCTCGATCTGCTGGGGTTTCCCAGAGTCCTTTTAAAGTCTCTGACATGGAAGTATTTCTTCTCCGGGTCAACACCACATCTTCCTTCATCAAGCGTCCCGGAAGTACTGTGGGCTTCCATCCTCGTGACCCCGAAGCACTTCCGGGTTGGCGTCCTCGTAATATCCCCCTGGTTCTTGGTGAGCTCCCCCTGGCAGCACCCACAGCACCCAACAGGGATACGGACTCCATGTCCCATGCTGCCCTGCGGGAATCAAAGGAGCCATTTCTATCCAGGGAAGCTGCCATCTAGCGTTCCGGGGGATTTAGTGTCCTGAAAAGGCTGTTTCTTTCAGTTTAGGGATGTCCCGGCCGTCCCTCACAATATATATATGTAGCATATAAAACGCTGACTTGTGTCTGTATGTCACGTGAATATTCATGAACCATTGGGGCTAGAACCTTGACCTAGGTCTTAATCAAAAGCTTTGACATGATAAGCTCTGGTGAAGTAAAAAATGTGGGAAGGGCAACCTCTGTCAAGAAACAGTATTGGGGTCCACATCTTTCTTATGGCAAACTGCTTGAAATGGTGACATGGCAGAAAGGAAAAGAACAGTGGTAGAAGAGAAGCAGTGCCATCTGCTGAGTATCATCTATTGGCTAGAGAATGCATGCGTGACAACGACAGGCAATTGCCTGCATAAACTGACCTGTGCTGCTCTCCTTATACCAAACTCATCATTATGATTGCAAAATACAACACTGTGATGGCACAGTATGTCTTAAGCATCAAGCCAAACACAGGAGGTGCTCCAGTGATAAAGAATTATGAGAGGTGAGCCTAAACAGAAACCCATTGAGCAGCTGGCTAATAATATGGTTCGTCAACACACCAGACATACTCCACGATACAGAATACAACAATGGCAACAACAGAGAACTGTATATCAGTAAACAAGGAGATTGTCAAATACTTACAACTTCTGTTCATATGCAAGCATAGCTTTTATGTCATTACATGAATGTTTGGTTGAAGAGCACTGCTTATGAATGCCCACTAGAAGGGGTAAAACCGCCAAACCCTGGTTATTAATGAAAACGTAAACACAGGAGCTTATTTATTATACAGTGCTGTGTAACACCATAAAGCTCAGGCAAGCACAAAAAGTACCAGAAGGAGTTGCCTGAAAAAAGACAATCAATAGCAAACAAGTCCAAAAAAATACACAAATTTAAAGAGAGGCTGAAAAACAGAGCAAGAGGTCAAAATCCAGGGCAAAGCAATCAACGGCAGAACTCACCAACACACGAGAGCACTTTCAATGAACCACAGGGGGACAAGGGACTGTTTGTTTTCCCAACCTTTATAGGGCTGAGTGCAGCCCTTTGACATTGATAGGCGGGTGGCCCTGCACCTTGTGGAACATGGTAGAACATGCATAGATATATGGGAGACTAAACGATCAACAATATTCACATTAATAGCAGAATTAAAATTAAACAAAAGGCTGAAGCATAAAAGATTCTAACAGCATGATATTATAAAATGATATTTAAAACATATCTCTGTGTACTATACTAACACTTGTCATTGCATTCTATTTGTAATGAAGTCTGATTTTTGAAAAATTTATTTTGAAAATTCTACCAGAGTTTCTGCTGTTTATATATTTATTATAGGGTTTGGGCACACAGAGAATCCATATCTGATGTTTATTTTTGCACATTTTGTGTCTTAACAAAGTTTAAAAAGTATTTACATTTTACAATGACACCATTTTGTCTTTTTTCTTGTGTGTCACCATTTTGTGGATCCTGTAGCCTTGATCTGTCCTCCAGTTGCCGGGGGCGTGTTCACAGAGGTTGTGACCCTGATCCCATTAGGTCAAGGGTTAGAAGATTGTCCTGAGGAGTGGATAATTCTTGAATCACATTGTGAATGACCTTTGCTTTTTATTTTTCCTGGTTAATGAATCCTTACCTTCTTTGAATTTTTGAACGGGTTTTCTGATTTCTTGCTTACAGTTTTGACTGCTGATTTTTGATTAAGTTTCCAGTTTGTTTAAAAGATTTGATTGAATTCCATTTCTAATGTCGGCTTGCTTTTTGACTTTGCATTTTTCCCAGTCCTTACATAAACCATTTTACTATCTCTCTGTGGGACGGTACGCTATTATTGCACATAGTGACTCACAATTATGAAAATATTTAATAAACAACTCTTTGATGAAGTGACTGGAAAAATGAAAAATACCCCATCTTTCAAAATAGTTTAAAGTCTCATAATGTAGCTGAATATTACACCAAACATACACTTTATTGTTCAATTATTCAGTGGCTGTATGCAATTCTTGTTTCATATTAGGGGTTTGTGGGTCATGCGGTGGCCTGATAGAGAGTTAAACTTATAGCATCTCCTGAGATTAATCAAATGCCACCTCATTCGGCTAATGCGTGTCTGCATTACATGAGAAATTTGATTTCGATCCCAAGTGTTTACACTGCCATCCTATCCTAATTCAGATGTTTTGGTTGTCTCTTCTAATAGACAAGGAACAACAGCCTCTTGACTGACATGCCATGTTTTTTAAGAAACTTCAGTCACAGTTGCTGGAGGCCTTGCAGAAGACCTGTACGTTCTGGTGCAGTGATTTTTTGACAAAGTGCAAATGTACTGAAGGTGTTTCATTCATCAACTGTTAACAGGAAGCCCAGTGATGCATGGCTTACTTTGTGACGGAGCCTCATGGTGGCATTTAAGTGAGTGGGGCTTACCTTCCCCCCCGTTGCTTATGGCAGATCAAACCCAACTCTGATGTCTAGGACCTGTGTTCTGTGACCCGGTTTTCTGGAATCACTGTAGTGGATCTGAATGCTGGGTGCACTTGGGGTTAAATCCACGCCTGTAAATGTCATGTTGTTTTGTGTGCTTTTGCAATTAATTATTTTTTTTCTGGATACGTTTGTCATCTTCTTAAACAGTAAATTGTATATAAATCATCTGCATTTGAAGACCTTGCCATCCGAAAACTATGGCTCATCCCACACTCTGACACCCCTTCTGTCTGCCCTTGTCTGCCTGTCAAGCTTCATCGGTCAAAGCTTTCAAATATTGGCCTCTTCTGTCAGGTTTTAAAGGCCGATGTCTGGCATTTGCATCGGTTTGTGTTTTTGTTTTGTAACGTCACATCTTCAAAACATCTGCCTTTGATGGCTATAACAACTGTGACTTCCAGATCCAAAGGATGTGCAACTTAGAATGGATTCACAAATTATTCAGACCCCACTCACTTTCTGCACACTTTATTGTGTTGTAGATTTCATTTTAAATGGATACATTTGCCATTTTTGCCCATCCGTCTACACTCAGTGATCCATAATGACAATGTGAAAACGTGTTTTTGTAAATTTTTGTAAATTTGAATTCACTTTAAGTTATTAAGATTAAGGTTATGGGGAGTGTGGTGTAGCAGCCAAGGCAAGATGGGTCTGACTGTGGTCTGCAATACCTAAGACCCATGTCATGTGTAATATTCATTACGTCAGTCCTGAAAGACCCTCATGTCAGTTGGTTTTCTCAATAGTCGTCAGTGCTTAAGTCAGATAGCTCTCTCAAAACCCTAATCTTAACCATAGTGTAGCAGGGTGTGCCTTTGAACATCACTGACATATACAGTGAGCCCTCCGTAGTATCTGGGACAAGGACACATTTTTTTCTCTTCGTTTCCCCCGCTGCGCTACAGTTTAAAATTACAAATCGAACAGTTCAGACATCGTGATTTAAGTGAACATTGCAGACTTTCATTTAAGGGGATTTGCATACATTTCGGCCACACAACAGTTTTTCTCGATGCCCCCCCCCCCCCCCCCCCCAATTTTCAGAATACAAGACAATTGGTATCACAGGTGTTTGTGATTCCTCAGGTGGGTTTCATTGCTTTATAAGGTACCTCGGCTTGCTTCTACACTTTAGAGTCTGTAGTCGCTATTGTTCAACATAAGGAACATGAGGCTGAAAAATGAGAATCAAACCATTGGAGACATTGATAAAACCTTAGGAGTACGTGAAACAACTCGGTAATCACAAAGGGACTGGTAGGCCAAGAAAAACCTCCATTGCTGTTTAATCCTCACCAGGGTCAAGAAAAAGCTCCAACGCCTGTGCGACTGACCAGAAACAGTCTTCAGGGGGTAGATGACTATCCACAGAAGACTTCATGAGCAGAAATAAAGAGGCCACACTGCAAGATGCAGACCACTAGTAAGCCACAAAAACAGGATGGGGAGATTACAGTTTGTTATAAAGAACTTAAAAGAGCCTGCAAAAGTCTGGATTAAATTAATCTTGTGGACAGAAGAGACAAAGATAAATCATTATAATAATAATAATACATTTTATTTATATAGTGCCTTTCCCATGCTCAAGGCACTTAAGAGTTAAACAGTGCAATATTAGTTAATGAGGCTTCTTTTTGCACAGAGCTGTGATCAGGGTTTATTTCCACATAATGCAAATTTGGCACAAGAACACTTCTATTTCCGGGGTCATGAGAAGGACGGCTTATTCCTAAGCAAATGCTGCCAGTGGTCTTTTCATTCATAGCCCGGCAGTGGCAGTGACCTGACCCACGATGTGTATATTTCGGGCGCTGCAAAATACTGGCGTCCTTTAGGATGTTCCAGTCAGACCATTTGCTCTGGACAAACTGTTTAATAAGAAGGAGTTTGTCATGAGAGTATTTTAGCATGATACTGGGCAATACTTATCTGAATAGCAGTGGAGAAGCAGCACAGCACAGCAGAACCGGTAGGACAGGCAGGTGTGATAGCGTAGGTGAGCGGTGATAGCAAGCAGCATAGCAGGAGGAGGCAGCAGGATTTGGAGGTTCCAATACACAGCCACAAACAGTAACGCTTGGTAATTTCAGGCGTGATCGCCCCGGAGCCATAAGCCAGATTAGTATGAACATCAGATCAGTTCCCAGTCGTAGAGAACTTTAAGATGAAACAGGAGCAGATCATCATAGCGAATATAATATAATCACAGAGACAAATACAATACAATACAATACAATACAGTTTATTTTTGTATAGCCTAAAATCACACAGGAAGTGCTGCAATGGGCTTTAACAGCCCCTGCCTCTTGACAGCCCCCCAGCCTTGACTCTCTAAGAAGACAAGGAAAAACTCCCAAAAAAACCTTGTAGGGAAAAATGGAAGAAACCTTGGGAAAGGCAGTTCAAAGAGAGACCCCTTTCTAGGTAGGTTGGGCGTGCAGTGGGTGTCAAAAGAAGGGGGTCAATACAATACAATACACAGAACAGAACAAATCCTCAATAAAAAATAAAATTTTTTTTAGAAGTACGGAGCAGAATTTAACAGTAGATGATATCACATAATAAGATTTGGATAATTTTAGACTCCTGGAGACCTCATCCATCAAGCTGCCTCCCCCATTTGGCCATTCCATGGCTGAAACAGTGTTGGGCCAGCCAATCCGATGAAAGGACCCCTCTTTCTCACGATTCCTGCGATCCTCCATCAGGGATGACTTCACCTGAGGCAGGCAAAACAACTTGGCAGGTGGGCCGTGGCACCAAGTGCCACATTTGAGTACCGAGAAGAGAAACAGAATAGGTGAGGGTTAGTATCCAATTCTAACTATCATGTTACTTATGTTTTAGTGCTAATGACTGACAACAGAGATGCAGTCTGTACAGCTAATCAGCAGCTCTAGTCAAGGTGTGCTAAACTGAAGTAGTGAGTCTTCAGCCTGAGACCGAAGGGGCATCTCTTATAGTAGCAGGCAGACCATTCCACAGTTTAGGGGCCCTGTAACTAAAAGCTCGACCTCACACTGTTATTTTATTAATCCTTGTAACCATAATTAGACCAGCATCTTGAGATCTTAATGTGCGCTCTGGTTTGTAAGCAATGTTCCCTCTAATCTGAGCGCGTGAGCGATCGCTCACACGAATTCAGAGCGTCGCTCATACTTCCCGCATGATCACTCATTCCGACGGCGTCGCTCGTACTTATCGCACGATCGCTCACTCTGACCGTCGGAATTGGTGCTCATAAATTTTTGGCTTAAACAAAATGTCGCTCATAAACAATGTTTTTTGCTCACTATATGCTACTCCTTAGAGGGAACATTGTTTGTAAGTCATGATAAGTTCAGACAAGTAATCCGGACCTCGGCCATTTAATGCTTTATATGTTAAAAAACGGATTTTAAAATCTGCCCTAAACTTAACCGGGAGCCAGTGTAAGGGTTTAAGAACTGGAGTTATGTGTTCGTATTTTCTTGTTCTTGTAATAATTCTTGCAGCTGCATTTTGTATTAACTGGAGGCTGTATAAAGAACAGTTTGAACATCCAGTGAACACTGCATTGCAGTAGTCAATCCTACTAGAGATAAATGCATGAATTATTTTCTCAGAATCCTGTTTATTTAGAAACCGCCTTAATTTCCTAACATTTTTAAGATGGAGGAAGCAGATCATCCCGAGGTCCTAGTTCGCCAAGTACAAAGAAATGTTTGTAGGTCTCGTCCCGTGATCCACAGACTCAGCTGTTCCCAGTCAAAGTAGAGTCCATAAAATCTGTAAATATTAAGCCAAATCCATACAATTCGAGTCAGCTGAATCCACGAACTATACGTACAATAAAGGAAATAAAACAATTGTAAGAAAGTGTAGAATTAAGGCGAATTTTGCGAAAAGTGTTGTTAACAGGGAGGAGCGGCAACAACATGCGTGTGCCAACGTCCCCTCACCTGCTGAATATATCAGAGTGATGACAAGAGCAGGTTGTTTCCTGCCTTGCACCTGATGCTGCTAGGTTAGACTCCAAACCCCATGACCCAAACCTGGAACAGGCTGGTTAGAAAGAGGATGGATGGAGGAACTCTACAAGCCAAGCGTCAGAGTGGTCTCTACCTGAGCTATTAAGATTATCTGAAGCCGCCCTTTAACATAGTCAGAGGTCTTATTGCCTTCCTTGTGAGGATGACTCAGTTTTTTGTATTTTTTATCCCTCTCGGCTTTGATTTTTTTTTACTCTTGAAAGCTTCCTGCTTATTTTCTCTGATAGCGTTAAAGGTCTTGGCGCCTGTCTTTTTCCTTGCTCTTATCATATCTAATGCCGTGCTTGGCTCGCTGGCCTTGTCCTAATCGGATTTTCTTTGTCGTCTACAAGACTACAGCAGGCAGAGCTCTGCTTTTATTTGACTGAAGAGATGCCTTGAATAATGCTGGAAACATTTTTGCTAAATGTCCACCACGCAAGGTGCTATAATAAGACGAGTGCTGATTGATGACCTCATAACTCCCTGCTGGTGGTGTTGTCCTGACCCTCTGTGTATTTGTGAACCATCTTCATCACCTACACAATTCCTTAAATAAACTCCACTGAGCCCTCTTACATGGAGTTAATATCACATAAACCTCTGAATCATCAGAGATTATCTTAGTGTCACCCTCAAGTTGTACTGCAATCCCTTTTCTCCGTCCATGTCTGCCTGTAAAACTCTAGCAGTCCCAGGTTTTGAAAGCTGCACTGAAGTTACTTTTACTTTTTGGTGCCTAGTGTCACTGTTTTGTTGTTATAAGATCCTAAGGCGATCCTGTTTTCCTTTTTAGACTCCTTATTATGTAGACGTTAACAGAATGCCCCAAAATCCCACACTCTTACAACACTGTCAGGATTGACTGCTTTTTGTGGTTCAATACTCCTCATTTCTTTTACATCTTTAACCCCAGAAAGATGGTCAGAGTACCAAAACGAGCTCACTTAGAAATGGGGAAATATCGCACAGTGCTTCTGATTGCTTACATGACCCACCACAACCCACTCAGGGGCCAGTAATTGCAACTCACAGGTGGCGCAGTGGTAGTGCTGCTGCTTTGCAGTAAGGAGACTGTGGAAGATTGTGGGTTCGCTTCCCGGTTCCTCCCTGTTTGGATAGCGCTTTGAGTACTGAGAAAAGCGCTATATAAATGTAATGAATTATTATTATTATTAACCCACGACCCACTGATAGTAACATGGATCATGAGACAGTGATTGATAAACACTGGAATAGGCAACCAACCCGTGACCCATTCACGAAGTATCGACGGCACCCTGCTATCCACCGATGACACAATCCCGTGGTTGAGAAACACCATCTTACATGGACCCACTGTGCAACCGTTGGGACATAAGTATTCATACCAGTGACCCCCAACAGACCAACAGAGCCTCAACTGCAATGACCTGTACACTGTGATCGACATATATGGCTGATCCAAAATATAGCTGTAAGTTAGCATATGACTGTATAAATATTTGAGTATATTTATATGTACAGTGGGTATAGAAAAGAATCCCCCCCTCTTCGAAATATTCCAATTTTTTTGCTTTACAGCCTTAAATGAAAGCACACACAAACCAATATTTCTTCCCAGCTTTACTTACTCAATGCAACCTGTAACATCCAAGTGAAAGATATCATAGCTACAGTTCAGAAACATTATAAAAAATCAAAAACAAGACCTACTGAGATTAATAAAGGACCCCCCCCCCCATGTCAATATTTTGTTGACCCACATTTTGCTTTAATGACAGCCTTGCGTCTGATGGGATACTTCTCTATCAGCTTTGCACATCTAGATTGAGTAATATTTGTCCCCCACTCTTCTTTACAGAACTGTTCAAGTTCGGTCACATTGGATGGTGAGCGTTGGTGGTCTGCTATCTTCAAATCTTTCCACAGATTTTCAGCATGATTTAGGTCTGGGCTCTGACTGGCCACACAAGAACATTCACTTTTTTCTCCTTCAGCCACTGTGTGGTCAATTTTGCTGTGTGCTTCGGGTCGTTGTTGTGTTGAAAAGTGAACATTCTGCCCGTCTTCAACTTTCTGGCAGAGGGTAGCAGGTTTTCCTCAAGAATTTGACGGTATTTTGCCCCATCCATTTTTCCTTCTACCCTAACGAGAGCCCCAAGTCACATTTTTTTGAACGAGCGTATAAGTCGGGGTCTGATTTTATGATTGATTTTTCCGGTTTCAAGACCCGACTTATACACGAGTATATACGGTATGTATAAATCCAAGGGAAATACTAAGACTGTGAGCTGAGAACCTGTAAATGTCATTGCATCAGGCCACAGTATCAAATTCAATCAAACATCCCTTGCAGTCAAATGAAACTGAAAGTTGATAGGTGGCATCCTAGAGTGGGCATCAGTGTGATATGAACAACTGCATTAAAATGTGGAATAGCTAATGTTAAGATGGAAGAGAGAGAGAGTTAAAGAGAGAAAGGAGCTAACCAGGGGTGTTGAACTCCGGGCCTGGAGGGCCGCAGTGGCTGCAGATTTTCATTCTAACCCTTTTCCTAATCAGTGACCAGTTTTCACTGCTAATTAACTAATTTGCCCTTTGTTTTAATATCCCTGTTATTAAGGATTCAGTGCTCTGACTTGATTAATTTCTTCATTAAATGACAGCCAAACAGAAATGAGATGTAAAACAAGCCAACAGATGACCAGCTAAACTGGGATTTCAAACTCCAACCAATCTCTTAATGAGAAGCTGATTCCTGCTGTTAATTAAACCCGTTATTTAATTCCGTGGCCTGTTGCTGCTCTCAATCTGCCAGAGCAGACATTTCCAAAAGTGTCGATTTTTCTGTTTTTTTCTAAGAACACGTGTCAAAATGTTTTGGTGACTTGAGAAATCAACCTCACTGAGGCCACCTTCACCTTTCTTTATTTTGAGATATTATATGATGGGCACAGGTGAGCTAGTCATGTGGCGGCTCATTTTCTGTCTCATTATTGTTTGTCTGCTAATTAAGGAAAAAGAAACAACTAAGGGACCGGAGTCAGGTTAATTAAAATTAAGGAAAAATTAATTAGCAGCAGAAACTGGTCACTAATGAAAATGACGATTAGATTGAAAACCTGCAGCCACCATGGCCCTCCAGGACTGGAGTTAGACACACATGGGCTAGACCATCAAATGAGCATTATGATAGGCAGAGCCATGGGGACACTTGTCAGGAGAGAGTGTTACAGGCAGGTGGCGCCAGAGAGTATCCTTTGTGGAACAGACCTAAGATGTTGCTATCAGTTGGGTGTTTAAGGTTATAGTTCAGGGGTGTCGAACTCCAGGCCTGGAGGGCTGCAGTGGCTGCAGGTTTTCATTCTAACCCTTTTCCTAATCAGTGACCAGTTTTCACTGCTAATTAACTAATTTGCCCTTTGTTTTAACAGCCCTGTTATTAAGGATTCAGTGCTCTGACTTGATTCCTTTCTTCATTAAATGACAGCCAAACAGAAATGAGATGCGACACGAGCCAACAGGTGACCAGCTAAACTGGGATTTCAAACTCCAACCAATTTCACTCCAAACAGTTTCTTAATGAGAAGCTAATTCTTGCTGTTAATTAAACTCATTCTTTAATTCCATGGCTTGTTGCTGCTCTCATTCTGCCAAAGCAGACATTTCCAAAATTGTTGATTTTCTGTTTTTTCTAAGAACACCTTCAACATGTTTTGGTGATCTGAGAGATCAGTCTTACTGATACCTTCACCTTTCTTTATTTTCAGATATTGTGGATTGCTGGTCGTGTGGGCAGCTCGTTTTGTGTCTCATTATTGTTTTGCTGCTAATCAAGGAAAAAGAAACAACAAAGGGGCTGAGTCAAGTTAATTAAAATTAAGGCAAAAGAAGTTAATTAGCAGAAAAAAATCTGGTCACTAATGAAGAAGGTGGTTAGAATGAAAACCTGCAGCCACTGAGGCCCTCCAGGACCGGAGTTCAACATCAGTGTTATAGATTCTGGGAAAAGGAAGTTTACAATTTTGCAAGTTAATGATTTCATCTTGAGGAGGGTTGTGTGTGTCAATATAATCATTTAATAAAGAATAAATGGTAAATATAGCCATGAAGAAAATATGCTTTTTTGGAAGGCCATAATCTGTGCTTCATTTAGAGCAGGGGTCCTCAATCACAGTCCTGGAGGGCCACCGTGGCTGCAGGTTTTTGCTCCAACCCAGTTGCTTAATAAGAAGCCCTTATTGCTCAAGTAACACTTCTGCTTCACTTTAGTGGTCTCACGCGTTAAGATTTTGAACCCTTATTGCTTATTTGAGTCTTATACAGCTGTAGTCTTGGTTTTTAGTGGCTCCTAATTAGCAATAACATGCAAATGACAAAAGAGAGCAGCATTTCTCCATTTAGCTTGTTACCATTGACACCCCCGTGTATTTATCAGGCACTACCGGGTTTAATGAAATACTTGGAAGGAAAGTGAAGAGAAAAAAGTCAAGGACTGAGAATTCCTCGTCCATTTTAACCTTTAGATCATTTGGATGAGATCCTTAGAAAGGGGAAGAAAATCGAGGATATGAGCATGAGCTGACATGGCAGAGTTAGAACCAACAAGCCATGAAATTAAATTATTGGCAAGAATTGCTTTCTAATTAAGTAACCAGGTGAGAACAAAAACCTGCAGCCACTGCGGCCCTCCAGGACTGGGATTGAGGACCCCTGATTTACAGGATACTTGGCTTGTTCTCTCTTGTCTTGAGTTTTGCACTGTATCACCCAAAGGCTGACGGATTGCCTGAACATAATATTGTATTCTGATTAACTGGTCACTTTTTGAGCGGTGGCAGGGTGTCCGGATGACCTGTGAATAACCAGGTGATGAAGCACTGAACCCTGGCAGCATCCCTTCATCACCTGCCACTATATTTTTTCTGCTTGGGGGCCTTTTCTTTTCCTCTCCTTTGATGATAAAAACTTGTTGTAATTGTAACTGATTGGCATATGCTAAGATTCTGCGTAGCATGCTCAACTAAAAATAATTGTAGATACACTTATCTTTTGAGACAATGGGTGCATTTTGTTGTGGTTACTGTAACCATGGAAATGGAAAGATAAAAAGCAAGCAGGTTCTAAATAATGATTCCATTTTTGATATTTGCTTTTGTTTTGCTTTTGTTTTTTTAATTTTCTACACCTGTTCGTCTAAGGCGGCCGAGTGGCAATCAGCCAATTAACATCTTTATCAGGTCTGTTCTCACTGCGGCCTGATTTAGAGCTGCCATGGACAAGCTCTGCCTCTCAACAATAGGAGAGGGAAGTGAAATCACTACCTCAGCCAAAAAGTACCAAGCCCGCCTTGCTGGATTAGAAAGCAGGTTGTACTCGCTGATGAAAAATTAAGTACACTTCTTATAGGCCAGTGCACATCCAGAGCACAGCTTTTAAACATTTAGTTCCAGGCCTGTAAGCAATTCATTCTAAAAAGAATTGCTTTTTGTTTCTGTCAGTTGGACTTTTTCGCACTGAAATTCCCAAGTGATGGCAAAAGCGGGGCACCCAACAGATCAGGAATTGCTTGAGGCCCAGAATGCAGCTTTTTGTCAATTTTACTGCGGCTAGAAGTAATAGGCTCACAGTGGCTCTGGCGTAGAAATGGATGTGCTTCACTTGACACTTCTGACAGCACCTGCTGACTTGCACCTGTGTGGATTACACTTCGAATATCCTGTGAAAAACGGGAGCAGAGGAATAAGAACAAATAAAGGCTCACCCAGGAAACAGGTTCAATCAATCAGTCAGTCGTGCAAGAATAGTTTTTGATGAAACCGAGCAATTCAGCCCAACATAATTTATCAAACTAACTTTAGACACCATTTGAAGATCAACAAAGTCATCCTCTTTACCAGACTACTTTGTCTCATATCTGTGTGAAGAAACATTCTTACATTTGTGCATTTCTTCTATCGGTGCCCTTATTTGCATGTTAAAAGTAACAGCTGACAACCTGCAGCACTTCAGTCATGTCTCCTCCTAACCGTTACTTGCTTAAACTGAAAATATAACACGTCTTCAGTCTTTCTTCATAGCTCAGACACTGCAGTCCCCAGCACCACTTTCTGTTAACTGGATTTTGGACTAACTAGTCAGCAGATGTCAGCACGTGCGTATTGGCAGGATCACATCGTCAATGCCGACCCTTAACACAGACACTCCACATTCCTGCTAAGACAACCTTTTCGAAATTTTAGACAGAGAAAACAAGCTTTTAGAAATTTCTGCAAATGTATAGAAAATAAACAACTGAAATATCTCATTGACACAATTTTCCAGACTCTTTACTCATTTCTTAGTTGAAGCCCCCTTGGCAGCGATTACAGTTTGGGGTCTTCTTGGAGATGACACAATAAACTGTACCCACCTGGATTTTGGGATTTTCTGCCATTCTTCTCTGCAGATCCTCTCAGGCTCTGTCAGGTTGGATGGAGACTGTCGGTGGACAACTGTTTTCAGTTCCTCAGTTGGATTCAGTTCTGGGCTCTGGCTGGCCTACTCATGGACATTGACAGAGCTGACACTAAGCCACTCCTGTATTGTGTTTCCTTTGTTCTGTTGACCTTTGACCCAAGTCTGAGTTCCAGAGCACCATGTGCAGATTTTTATTAAGGATATCTCTATACTTTGTCCCGTTCAGCTTTCCCTCAACCCTGTCTAGTCTCCCAGTCGTTAATGCTGCGACTACCATGCTTCATTGTTGGAATGGTATTACACAGGAGCTGAACTGTACTTGTTTTCCTTCTGAAAATGACACTAATCTTATTTTCATCGGACCAGAGAATTGTGTTTCTCAAGGTCTGAGAGTCCTTTAGATGCTTTTTGGCAGACTCTGAGCACCTCTGTGCTTCTGTGTGGCCACTCTGTCATAATGCCCAGATTGGTGGAGCATTACAATAATGGTTGTCCTTCTGGAAGTTTCTGTCATCTCCACAAAAAACTCTCTTCAGCTCAACTAAAGTGATATAGGGTTCTTGGTCATCCCTCTTACCAAGGCCCTTCTCCTCTGATTATTCAGTTTGGTGAGGTGGTCACCTTTAGGCAGAGTTGTGGTGGTTCCAGACTTCTTTCATTTAAAAATATTGGAGGTCACTGTGCACTGGGGAACCTTCAGTGCTACAGGAATTTTTTATAGTCTTTCCCATGATCTGTGTCTTGACATAATCCTGTCTGTAAGCTCTTGAGGCAATTAATTTGACCTCATGGCTTGGTTTTTGCTCACCTGTGGGACCTCCTGTAGACAGGTGTGTGCCTCAGATCCAGTTAATTGAACTGACTCCAAACAAGGTGTATAAACATCTCAGTGATGATCAATAGAATCCATCAGCTGCTATCAGATCTCTCCATCTCCTCCAGAATGCAGTTGCTCAGCTGCTGTTCTCTGTTCCTCACTTCACTCCTACTACTCCTCTCCCTCGATCTTTTGCTGCAAGGATCCAAGTTTGGAATTGTTGTCTTGACCTACAGTTCTATGAATGGTTGTGCTCCTCAGTGACTCCAATTCTTTGTCTCTCCTTATGTTATCTATCTATCTATCTATCTATCTATCTATCTATCTATCTATCTATCTATCTATCTATCTATCTATCTGTCTGTCTGTCTGTCTGTCTGTCTGTCTGTCTGTCTGTCTGTCTGTCTGTCTGTCTGTCTGTCTGTCTGTCTGTCTCACAAAGTTTGCTGCTTCAGTGTTTTTAGATCTTTGTACCAGATGTTTCAGATTCAAAGTTTATTGCCATGTGCACAGTAAGGAAACACTTTTCTCTGTACAATGAAATCCTTTCTTTGCTGTACACACCAAATGACAAAACCAACATATAAAGATAAACATAAATAATAAGTAGCAGATAGATAATAAGTAACAGACGCAGCATAAAGTATAAAAACAGAATAGAAGTATAAAGTGTAATGTGCAGGTAGGTGTGTGATGGACAAGTCAAATACAGTTACAGTTGTGTGAGGTCGATAGAATGAGGTGAACCATGGTTATAAACTCATGTCAGTTATTTAGGAGTCTAATGGCCTTGGGAAAGAAAGAGTTCTTTACCCTGGAAGTCCTACATTTCATACTCTATACCTTCTGTCTGAGTGTAGAAGTCTGAACAGTTCGTGTTGGGGGTGAGTCAAGGCAGTTCTCCTTCGGACTCTGCAGTTGTAGATGCTCTGCAGAGAGGGCAGTGATCTTCTCAGCAGTCTTTACCACTCTCTGCAGGCGTTTGCGGTCCATAGCAGTAGTGTTGCCGTACCACACGGTGATGCAGCTGGTCAAGATGCTCTCAACAGTGCAGCTGTAAAGGGTGCCGAGAATCTTAGTCAACATACCAGACTTCCTCAGAATGTACAGATGCTGCTGGGCCCAATTGACCAGCTGTGTAGTGTTAAGTGTCCAAGTGAGGTCCTTACTGATGTAGACGCCCAGGTGTTTAATGTTGCTCACCCTCTCCACTTCAAGCCCTCGGATGAACAGTGGCCGGAGAGGTCTCCTCTCCTTCCTCATGTCCACTATCATCTCCTTCGTCTTGTCTATGTTGAAGCTGAAGTTGTTGTCCTCACACCATGACACCAGACTGGCCACCTCCCTCCTGTAGGCCGCCTCATCCCCGCCAGTGATGCGTCCTATCACTTCGGTGTCGTCTGCGAACTTTAGGATGATGCTATCTTTGTGGGAGGCGACACAGTCCTGGGTGAACAGGGTGTAGAGGATGGGGCTGAGGACGCATCCCTGTGGGGTGCCTGTGTTTGTGTTAATGGTGGCTGAAATCCTATTACTATTTCTATGGTATACTGAAGTAGAATTACAAGCATTTCAGAAGTTTCAAAGGCTTTTATTGACAATCACATGAAGTTTATGCAGAGAGTCCATGTTTGCAGTGTTGGCTTATGTTTCTTTTAAAGACCTCTGCAATTCGCCCTGGCAGGCTGGCAAACAACTTCTTGGCCAAATCCTGACTGATGGCAACAGCTCATTCTTGCATAATCAATGCTTGGAGTTTGTCAGAATGTGTGGGTTTTTCTTTGTCCACCCGCCTCTTGAGTATTCTCAATGGGATTAAGGTCTGGGGAGTTCCTTGGCCATGGACCCAAAATTTTGATGTTTTCCTCCCCGAGCCACTTAGTTCCACTTTTGCCTTATGGCCCTTTGCTTCATCGTGTTGGTCACCAAACTGTTCTTGGATGGTTGGAAGAAGTTGTTTTCTGAGGATATTTTGGTCCCATACTTTATTCATGGCTGTGTTCTTAGGCACCACCAGTGCAGAGCTTGCTCAGGAATGGCAGCAGGAAGGTGTGAGGGAGGTGAAAACTTGTGGAGCATGGCCTGGTGGGTGTCCAGAAGAGCAGCAAAGATGCCAAGAAAAACATCAGGGACAGGCTGATATTCTGGGGTTGGACTGGTGAGGACTGCTGTGGTCAAATCATTTTGTCTGATGAATCCCCTTTCCGATTGTTTTGGTCATCCGGAGAAGAAAAGGTGAGTGGCGCTACCATCAGTCCTGTGTCATGCCAACAGAAAAGCATCCGGAGACCATTCATGTCACGTGGGGTTGCTTCTCAGCCAAGGCAGTGGGCTCACTCACAATTGGCCTAAGAACACACACATCTATCTGTCTAAGCTGTGGAATGATCTCCTTTTGTCTATTAGAACTGCACACAATTCACTTGTGTTTTGGCGTCTTTTGAAAATGCACCTTTTTATTAAATATTTTGGATCTGCTTAGTTTCTGTCCTACATGATAGCTGCTGTTGTACTGACAAATTAGGATACTAATGTGTGTCCTAATCTAGTTGCAGGTATAATTTTTTCTTTTGATGCTTGTGTCCTAATTGTTCTTTTAAATTGCTTTGTAAATCGTCTGCTAATTAAAGAATCAAACAAACTAACAAACGATAGAATTGCATGCACTAGCAAACAGCCTGAATAGTTGTGTTAATGGGATTTTTCATTTTATTTTATCTTTAATAGAAAAATTTGTAAAACCCTGTTGTCACTTTGTCATTCTGGCGTATCGAGTGTTGCTTGAGGTGGGGAAGAAATAAATGTAAATGATTTTAGCACAAGCCCGCAACACAACAAAATGTGAAGAAAGTGAGGGGGGGGGTCTTAATACTTTCTGAATCTGCAATCTACTGTAGATATCTTGATAAGGAAATGGTCTCATAAACTAAACAATAGTCTGAGATAAAATATACAGTGGATAAAGCAAAAAACAAGTGAATAACAGGTTGTGTATCCTAAATGGTTTCCCCTCAATGCAGTGTTTTGAGCACAGCTTATTAGGAAAAGACTTGTGAGACCCTGGAGGGATCAGACAGCTCAGCTGGACTGGGATGATTTAGGAGTTCTGTCAGGAGGAGCTGGAAACAGTTGATAGGTTTAGGGTGGCCTAAGCTGGCCAAAAGCATATAGTGACATCTCAACTCTTAACAGGACAAGTGGACGGAGAGTAGAGTAAGTGAGTGGCTGAGTATCATTTAATATGTAAACATCCTTGTGATGTCCAACCTCCGCCACTGATGAGCTCTGCTTTGCTGTACTTCTTATTTCATTTAATAGAAGTAAATGCTGAAATTGCCACTCCTTTGTGATTTGCCCTCGCACTGTCATATGCATTGTTTTATTCCCTTTGAAGATGCTCAGCCAGAAGTTTTGATCTTTTTTCATTCTTGCCTCAGAAGTTTCCGAAATAATCTCTTGAGTTTTTTTTTCTTCTTTTTTCATTTCATCATGCATTACAAAAGCATCTTTATTTAAGAAATGAGGTAAGCTTTGGTTGCAGGAGAGCGGTGGCGCGCGAGCCCCCAGCGGGGACAGCGAGCTCCTGTAAATGAGCTCTTTGCATCTCGTCACGCCAAAGCTGGCTTTGCTTTGTTTAACACCGATATAAATTATGCATAGGCTCTATCGGCCAACTTGTTCTGGTTTGAGGGAGACTTCATCTCTGCCTAACTAATGGTGATGGAGAGGAATGCGCTGTCAAAGAGGAGCATGCAGCTAAAAGCCACCTCTGACCCTTCAGCCTGCTTTTATAGTGTTGTGTGTCCAACGTCGAGCCTCTGACTCTTCCTCCATCATAAGGGGGATTGCTGTTGAAATGAATGTGGCGGCTGGGCCCTTCTTTTCTAGGAGGCTAATGGCAAGGTCCTGTTTCTTGTCGTGCCTCATAAGTCCACAGACAAATGTATTATAAGTTTCTAGGGTCCTTCTTGCCACTTTTACAGGGTGCAGTGAAGTTCTTACTTGCAGGTGCTAATAAACATGCATTCTCTAGCACCGTGATTAGTGAGTGGAACTACCTGACCTCAAATATTTTGTCTACTGCACCTGAAAAATCCCAAAACACAATCAGAAAGTTAGAAAGACTGTGACCAGGACAGGCCTTTCAGCCCAACAAACGTGTTCTTCTTATTCACTGAGATTATCCATAATAATATCAAGTTGAGATTTGAAGGTACCCAAACTAATACTCTCCACCAAAGTACTCTGTAATATATTTTATGTGTCTGTGGTTCTTTGCATTAACATAAAAAGCTTTATTTTTGCAAAATCTGTCTGCAACAACTTTTCAGCTGTTTCCCTTTGTTTCTGTTGCAGAGCTTATTTTTAAGAAACGGCCTGAGTCTACTGTACCAATTCCTTTTGTAATTTGAAACACTTTGATCATGTTACCTCTTATTCTTCATTTCGTTCAATCTCTTCTCATAGCTCATCAGTCTTGGCTTCTTTCTCAGTACTTTCTCTAGTGCTGCTATGTCTTTTATTGTAATACTAGCCAACCCGCGGCGTACCATACGCCGCATAATCAGGCAGGGTTTTTAATGATTTTTAAGCACAGGGAAAAAATTAACATTTGAAAAATCCGGAGGAGAGGGGAAGGATGCCCATTATGCCCCATCCGTCATGCTAGTCTGCTGATTTCTCGTTCAGTAACCTGTGAGTAGTGATGGGCGGAGTGAAGCCTCACGAAGCATCAACACGTTTAAAGCAATTGTGTCGGAAATCGTATCGAAGCTTCGAAGCAATTGACACTCACCTCTCTAGTGACACCTCCTGGCCATTTTCATTAACGTTACAGAAACTTATGATACACTTGAATGACGTCTGTTAAAACTCGTATTGCTTTTATTTTTTCGCAGCTACAGACTGACAACGAAGAGAAGGGTTCGTCAGCAGCTTCTAGTGTGTGATGTCTAAAAAATATAAATATAACTGCCTTGTGGCGCTGTAGTAGTACGGCTGCTTTGCAGTAAGGAGACAGTGGAAGATTGTGGGTTCGCTTCCTGGTTCCTCCCTGTGTGGATAGCAAATTATCCGCGACAAACAAACTGTTTTACACGCTGCAAACCAACCCAACCCAATTTTTCAATGTTTTTTAAGCAGAGGGAAAAAAATGAACATTTGCAAAATCCGTAACGCTGCTTTCAGTAAGTACAATGCACACGCGTTTAGTTTCTTGGTGACTTTTTGCCAGCTGTCTTTCTTGGTTTGGGCTGTTTTTGCAGTGTTACCGCTTGTGCATATTAAATCTTGAATTCCTTTGAGTAACTAATTAACTAACTAACACCCACCCACTCAGCTTGTGTGAAAAAAATGCGCCCGTTCTTTCATCATTTTGTTGCAGCAATATACATTGTGTTTTCACTCAGCACGGAGGTGCGCATTTATCTCGGATTATTACATCCAGCTAATCTGCTACATGACTGCGTTTGAAAAACCGACTTATCCCTGATGAGTTTCACCGGCATTAATGATTAGGAATCTGGTTGGAACAAAACCGTGCAGCCACAGGGGTTCACCAGGACCAAGTTTGGCAAACACTGCTGAACAGAGACGAAACCGACTCAGGTGAGGAGTGGGAGCGGGCAAAGTGGTTGTAGCTATTGATTATTCAGTGGTGTTTGCCTGGGTGTCTGATCTGCGTTGACTGACATGGCTATTTTCTGCGTATCCCATGGTTGTCTTCCGGCAGTGTGAATGCCTGGAAAGATAGGGCGTCCTTGTGTGGTGAGTTGTTGCACTTTGTAGAGAGCGAGGGTAGACACGGTCCGTGAAAAAAGGAGTGTTGGTGGTGCGGATGCGAATCGCTTTATGCAACATATAAAACAGTTTGTGATGGAGAACGCAGTTGTACGTCGTAACCGAAAGGAATCTGTGGCTCTGAGGTGCATGTGGATCGTAGTAGGGAGGAACTCGACTAACATGGTGATTGGTGAGTTTTTGCGTCCGACTTGGTGGTCGTGGCTCTTGCCAACTCACGGCGTATCATATGCCGCATAATTATGTATTGATGGGTGAACACTTTCTGAACGACACAGTTGTCCAAACAGAAGCGAAAGTAAAATCGAGCCTGGTGCGTTCTTTAACTGCATTCTCTGTCTTGTAGCGCAGTGGTAGTGTTGCTGCTTTACAGTAAGAAGACTGTGGAAGATTTTGGGTTTGTTTGGGCTGCATTTGCAGTGTTACCGCCTGTGCATATTAAATCTTGAAATCCTTCGAGTAACAAATTAACTAACACCCACCCACACACACACAGCTTGTGTGAAAAAATGCGCCCGTACTTTCATCATTTTGTTGCAGCCTATCAAAGACTTGCTGCCCCCAATTCAAGGTGGCTCAGAGGTCCATGTGTAGCGTACAACAGATGAACATAAATGACGCTGTTTTTTCCGAGGCGTCGCGTCCCAGTTAGTGGGCGTGGCTCTGCGAGTTGTCGTCGTATCCAATGGTCATAGAGTTGGTGGGCGAGGCTCCTTCCTACTTGTCGGCGGCTTAGTGAATCCACGCCTCTTCCTGCGTGCTTTCATGGGTGTCTTGTTTTGGTGTGCGTGCTTTCATAGGTGTCTTCCCCCTTTGGCGGCGACTTTGTGAATTATATATATAGATGGAGACCGAAACTGAACACAGTACTCCAGGTGAGGCCTCACTAGTCCATTGTATAAGTTAAGCATGACCTCACTTGACTTATACTTCAGACATTATGATATATAACCTGACATCCTATTAGCTTTCTTTAATGAATACAGAATTGCAATTTATTGAAATAAATTTAAATGTGTTTTTATTGAGTTGCATTATTGGGTATTGCCCCTGGAATCCGAATGCCCCAGAACTCGAACAACTTGGAATCCAAATGAAAAATTTGAGCAAATTCTGCCTTGGAATCCGAATGCCCAGCACGTAGACTGTGGAAGATTGTGGGTTCGCTTCCCAGTTCCTCCCTGTGTGGATAGCGCTTTGAGTACTGAGAAAAGCGCTATATAAATGTAATGAATTATTATTTTGTTGTTCATGTGTGTTTGTGCGTACATTTCCCCAGCGCTTGGGCCACCCATACGCTTTGTCGTTCAGTTTGTTGTTGGAAGCTGTAGTGAAAGCATCTTGTGTGATTTTCGCTGCAAATTTTATGCTTTTGTGCCTGTTTTGTGTTATTTTCTTTATATAATAACAACTTATGTATTCGCCATGGGTCCTAGGAAGTGTAGTGAGGTAAATAAGAGTAAGAGGAAAGCTGTTTGAGTTACAATTGAAGCTAAGAAAGATCTTATCGCTAAGCATGAAAGCGGTACATGTGTGGCTGATCTCACTACAATGTTCGGGATACCTAAATCAACTGTTTATACGATTTTGAAAAATAAAGAAGCTATGAAGTGGCACGGTGGCGCAGTGGTAGCGCTGCTGCCTTGCAGTAAGGAGACCCGGGTTCGCTTCCCGGGTCCTCCCTGCGTGGGTGTCTGCGTGGGTTTCCTCCGGGCGCTCCGGTTTCCTGCCATAGTCCAAAGACATGCAGGTTAGGTTGATTGGCGATTCTAAATTGGCCCTAGTGTGTGCTTGGTTTGTGGGTGTTTGTGTGTGTGTCCTGCGGTGGTTGGCGCCTTGCCCGGGATTGGTTCCCTGCCTTGCACCCTGTGTTGGCTGGGATTGGCTCCAGCAGACCCCCGTGACCCTGTGTTCGGATTCAGCGGGTTGGAAAATGGATGGATGGATGGAAGAAGCTATGAAAGCAGCTGATGTGGCGAAAGGGCCTATGACACTGACCTAGGAGATCGAAAAGTATGGAAGAAATGGAAAAACTTCTCTTAGTTTGGATTAATGAAAAACAGCTGGCTAGTGATCATTCCTTTTTAAGGTTTTTATATTTTTTATATTTTTAATTTTATTAATTTACATTTTTATTCAAATATTATTATTATTTGTTAATATTTTACCTTAAAATTCAGTGCATTTACTGTTAAAATCATTTTGAAAATTCAAGTTTGTGGGACCCAGGAATGGATTAATCCCAGTTTCTATTATTTTAAAGGGGAAAAATTGTCTTGGAACTCGAACGGGGTTCTGGAACGGATTAAGTTCGGATTCCAAGGTATCACTGTATACTGTATTGGGTATTGAATATGCTATTGTGTTTGAATACTTCTCCTAGTTTTATATTGAAATTTGAAATTTTGTTATCATGAGAACTCTAGTTGAAGTACAAAGGAAAGTGTCCCAAAGCCCTCACATTTTAGAGTGAAGTCAGTAGGCTTTACCCAAGGAGTAAGAGCTGAAATGTACTGAGCTACAAGACCTGATTGAGAAAAGCAATGACACCTTCAGGCAGTGGCTGTAGACGTAAGGAGAGTAGAGAAGGACTGAAGCATCTTTGTTAATGTGGGTTTCCGAAAAGCCCTAAATTCTGAGAGGATGAACTCACTGAGAATTTGCGTGAATGGCAGTTGACACAAACCAGGTGTCTTGTTCAGCCTCCTTTGGGGCTTCTCGGCAGTTTGTTGTCTGAAATCTAATTTCCCCTTTCTGATGGCTTGCATTTCCTGCTTTTATTCAATTATTTGCCTCTCTGCTCCAGCTGCCCACCAGCCGGCGATCTGGGCCACAGCTGGGCACTATTCGTAATGTTCAGTCAGTTATGCTCTTTCATCTTGGATGGGTTTAATGCTCAGTGTGTACAACACTGTATGAAAGCAGGCCGAACATAAGTACATTCAACTGAGCCCCAATATCTCTGGGCTCTCACTTCCTTTCGTAATTCTTATCATTCACACCTGCTAATTGAAGCTTTGTGTCATGTAGCCCTCATTCAGCTTCAGTTGTCGTCCATTGTGGAGATTTCTCATATGCTGTCTCTTGGTGCCTTTTGGAACAATTCCTACAATGGTGTGTATGAATAGATAAGGTTCTTCCTGCACAGGATGATGGAATTCTGTCTTTGGAAACAATGGTGAAAGAAATAGCTTTTCCTCATGTAAGCTACTTTAGTTAATTTTTCATTTCTTTTTGTGTAATGTTCATGGTCCAGTACAATATGAGAGGGATGTATAGTCTCTTCTGGTAGCATCAAGTCGTGGACACTCTCTCTCACTCACATTGGGTCAATTTATAGATTGTTTAATTTAACTTGCCTCTGTATATGATATGGGAAGAAATATACATGTACCGTAAATGGGTAGAGCATGCAGACTCCATATAGATGGGACTTGAACCCATGTCCTTTGTGCTGTCAGGCAGTTTCATTAACCTCTGTTCCCTAGAACACTCACACTGGGCCAGTACCAAGATAGTGTTTAACTCACCCACCTGCGATTGTGATGTGAGATGACACTCAAGGGGACATTGAGTGAATGTTCAGACTCCTCATAGATATGTTATATGACCTTGTTACAGGGTGAGTCAAAATTATGTTAACATTTGAATGGCGGAAACAATTTATTCACAAAACATCTATACTAATAAAAGGCAAAGCCCTCACTGACTCACTCACTCACTCATCACTAATTCTCCAACTTCCCGTGTAGGTGGAAGGCTAAAATTTGGCAGGCTCATTCCTTACAGCTTACTTACAAAAGTTAGGCAGGTTTAATTTCGAAATTCAAAGCGTAACGGTCATAACTGGAACCTCTTTTTTGTCCATATACTGTAATGGACTGCAGCTCGCTGGCCGTGGGAGGCGGAGTTGCGTATCGCGTCATCACGCCTCCCACGTAATCATGTGAACTGACTGTGAACGCAGTACGTAGAAAACAAGGAAGAGCCCCAAAGAGCGCTGAAAAAACATTCATTACACAATTGAGAAGGCAGCGAAACAATAAGAAGCGTATGATCTGCTTCTCACAACTGAGGGCACCGTGGCGGATGTTAGCTGACTTGCTGGCCAACCACAAGCGTTACTTGGTAGGTAACCACCCATACAATCAGATTGTGATTTAGACTACGAATGCCGTGAATGTAATTACCCCGATCTACATGCTGTCAAATAAATGAACCACACGCCGTGGCGCAATGTTAGGGGCTTCGCCTCTAGTGCTAACGTCCGAGGTTTGATTTCCGTAAGGGAGTGCAGTGAGTGTGTACGCCTGATGAGCCAAGAATTAGGGCGAAACACATGTCGCGTACTCTTTGCATTATTTGACAGTAAACTATTTTCAACCATTCTATGATCTGCTTCTCACAACTGAAGGCATCGTGGCGGATGTTAGCAGATGGCTGGCCAACCACAAGCGTTACCTGGTAGGTAACCACCCATACAATCAGATTGTGATTCAGACTACGAATGCCGTGAAAATATATATATATATATATATATATATATATATATATATATATATATATATATATATATATATATATATATATATATATATATATATATATATGTATATATATATATATATATATATATATATATATATATGTATATATATATATATATGTATATATATGTATATATATATATATATATATATATATATACATACAGTAATCCCTCCTCCATCGCGGGGGTTGCGTTCCAGAGCCACCCACGAAATAAGAAAATCCGCGAAGTAGAAACCATATGTTTATATGGTTATTTTTAGATTGTCATGCTTGGGTCACAGATTTGCGCAGAAACACAGGAGGTTGTAGAGAGACAGGAACGTTATTCAAACACTGCAAACAAACATTTGTCTCTTTTTCAAAAGTTTAAACTGTGCTCCATGACAAGACAGAGATGACAGTTCTGTCTCACAATTAAAAGAATGCAAACATATCTTCCTCTTCAAAGGAGTGCGTGTCAGGAGCACAGAATGTCACATAGATAGAGAAAACAATCTCTAGCAAACAAATCAATAGGGCTGTTTGGCTTTTAAGTATGCGAAGCACCGCGGCACAAAGCTGTTGAAAGTGGCAGCTCACACCCCCTCCGTCAGGAGCAGGGAGAGAGAGAGAGAGAGAGAGATAGAGAGAGACAGAGTTTGTTTTACAGTCAAAAATCAATACGTGCCCTTCGAGCTTTTAAGTATGCAGAGCACCCGTTTCAGGAAGCAGCTGCACAAAAGATAGCAACGTGAAGATAATCTTTCAGCATTTTTAGACGAGCGTCCGTATCGTCTAGGTGTGCGAACAGCCCCCCTGCTCAATCCCCATAGGTCAGGATCAGAGAAAGTCTGCGCAAGAGAGAGATAGAGAAAAGTAAGCAATCTAGCTTCTCAGCCATCTGCCAATAGCGTCCCTCGTATGAAATCAACTGGGCAAACCAACTGAGGAAGCATGTACCAGAAATTAAAAGACCTATTGTCCGCAGAAATCCGCGAACCAGCAAAAAATCCGTGATATATATTTAAATATGCTTACATATAGAATCCGCGATGGAGTGAAGCCGCGAAAGGTGAAGCGCGATATAGCGAGGGATCACTGTATATATATATATATATGTATGTGAATGTATGTATGTATGTATATATGTATATATATATATGTGCATATGTATATATTTATATGTATATATATGTACATATGTATATATATATATATGTATATATGGATGTGTATATGTATGTATATATATGTATATGTAGATATGTGTATATGTAGATATGTATATATATGTTTATATGTATATGTATATATATGTTTACATAACCTCTTTAACACACTACTTCTCCACTGCGAAGCGCGGGTATTTTGCTAGTACTTCATATGTGCAAGACGATTTACTGGAATGTCTCAACCTGTTTGCCGTCATGTTCATATGTGGCACATACATTTTCGACAAAATTTGTACAGGGTGGTCCAGATCTAATTATGCAATTATAAGTATATACATAGTAGTACCATTAGTGTTAACATAAATTTGACTCTGTATTTGTAATTTTTCTACTTTCCCCTTCTTTCTTTTGTGGTAAACTTGCCCTGTAATATCAATATAATACTTACAACTATGATCTTTGCTCCACCACCTCAATGATCTTTTAAGGGACTCGCTCTCCAACCTGAAATATATACGCCGAGAGTGGTCCCACAACAGCGACCTAATGGTGGCCCTGCCTCTTAGGGTTCCACCCTCAGAAAGCAAGAAATTCATGGAAACTGACATACTTAATACATAATATAATAACAACAATAAAACAGAAAATAAATATAAGACTGAGATCAAACATTGGCTGTGACATAACAGTAAGATGCTGATCTTAATCTCTAACTAATGCTAAAGACAACGCAGGGGAGGACAGATTCGATATTTTTTGAGAACTTGTTCCAGCTAAGATGACATGTGTTAAGGACGGAGGCATCAAGTCAAGTGATGAACTATACTTGGATCCAGAACCTTGTTAAATGTGTTTCCAAGTATACAAAGAGAAAGGGTCTGCAGAGATGGCTGCCTGAGATGATTTTGTGAATGGTGGTAGTGTGGGAAGAACTCGGGCACTTCATACACACCAGGGCCATTTGAACAAAATCATCTTGCACCTAATCTTCCTCCTTGAGATATTAAGCTGTCACAAAACCCACCAGCCCAATCCCCCAACTAGTTTGACTCAGTTACGGTGTTTCATAGCTTACCTGTGCACTTTTGGGGGGTTGGAACTGTTTGGCGTCAAAGTCTAAAAGCCATTATGTTGGACATCTGATAGGTGATGTGGTGATGGGGGCCAGTGGCCTACGACGTTGCTTCAAAGTATATGAAGCCTTTGTGCAAATGTAGATTTCCTTAGTATTATCAGAAAATCATTTTTCAATCAAAGAAGTCTTATCTGATCTACAGGTGGGTAATAACCAATTCTGTATGTTGGCTTAAAGGAAATGAGGCATGTAGTGGGGAAAAAATTAATTAAAAAGGAATTAGTGCGGGTGCAAAAATAAGTGAATCCCAAGTTTCATTGGTTAACCAAGTAGGTAAGTAAAAGTCAGGTGGGCAAATCATTGATGGCTATATTAACCAATCGAAGGAGACTCCTTAAGTAAAGAGTTTGAACAGGATTCTGATTAAAAGAGATAAAAAAAAACTTGTATTATGAACACAGTCATGCCAAGAGGAAAGGAAATCTCATTGGACATCAGGGAGGGACTAGTGAGAGCACATTGGCCCATATAAGTATCTCAGAAAGATTTGAGATCCTTTAGTCCACTGTAGGATTGTGCAGTATATTGGTACTGAAAAATCAACATTTTAAAATGGTATGATACCAGCATTTTGCGATTTTCAGTGTCAGAAGTAATCATCAGCTTTCATCTCAATTGCCAACCCCACCTTCTCTTGACACTCGCTTTTATTGTTTTGAAAAAATGTCCATTTGATAGAGTTCATGTGACAAAACTACAGGCATTGATGCAGTGGGAACTTCATGGGTTAACACCCACCTTTTGCTTCCACACATTTGGGACTTCATAGTTCTCAAGAGGGAGCAACAGGGAGGCCTGGAGTGGGATGGGGTCATTTGGAGTGATCCATTGTTTGCATCGGAACCGTTTTGGTTCTGGTACTGAGGTCTGAGAGCTTGTATCAATACTGTGTGGAAGAATCATTTTAGGCTAACATAGCATTCATCTTAAAGAAATAGCTTAAAGAGTTAATACGTGTCCGAAACCTGTTCAGGCATATCAGGAAACCAGAGAAAGGTCAAGTGAACAAAAGAGACGAAAATATAATACACAAAATGTACTAAAAGATGTCTAAGAGATCAGATGACCTTTATTTAACAAGATTGGACAATTGTTATATTCACAAAAATTTCAAGGGTGGTGGCTCAACCCAAATGGTATTAAGAATAATAAGAAAAATAATAAAATAGACTTTTATATAAATCGTTTGGGTGTAAAGCAACAAACCAACCAGAGTAAATGTATGCATTGATTGACACTGTATGTAAATTCAGTAGTTTATAAAATAAACCTGTATCCTTTGTTTCTGTGACCATCTGATCATGCTGTAGAAGAATGCTCCCTGATCAAGCATTAACTGAAGAGTAATAAATGACGTAGATGGACAACCTTTTATCCTGCCTGATTACTTATTTGTCATGTTAGAGGATAACCTTCTTTTTTTAATTAGGATGTTGATTTCTACCACAACTGAAATTCAGATTTTGGTACCGATCCAACACTATTCCATTGTGAGGAAAATAATTTACCCATGGAGAACATTTAACATGACAGAAACCCACCCTACAAGTGGACACCCTTCTGAACTACTGGCAAATAATAAATGAGATAAAGGCCAACCCAAAAATAACATCTAGAGCAGCGTGTTTCAACCAGTGTGATGCGGCACAGTGGTGTGCTGTGGAAATAATAGTGTAGCACACCTGGGTCTGAACTTAGGAGGTCAAGACCTGTCTCAGGAGAACAGGAATACCTGGAGAAGCTGGCAAAGAAGCAGCTCTGCAATTGCTATGTTGCAGAAACAGCACAATAGAGCACTTTGGACTTGTCTCCTGGCTGCTAGAGTCCAGCTGCCTGTGTATGTGGTTGCCAGCGAGTCTCACTGGACTGGTGGATAGCGGGCATAAAAGTTGCCTCTGAGGCAGAGAGGGGCGGTCAAAGGGACAAAGCAGCTGTGAAATGCAAAGAAAGTGCTCACTAAGTGCCGTGTCGGTGAATCTTGGAGCTACTTTTTTTTTTTTTTTAACCAGTTTCACCCCTTTGGACAGTGAACACGTGTATGAGATATAATGCGTTTGTGGTTAGTGGAACAGTGGTGTGCCTAGGCATGTTTCTGTTTACATAAAGAGTGCCACCACATAAAAAAGGTATGGAAACGCTGATCTAGACAATTGCAGACCTCCCTTGCTGCATCTCAGGTAATTGTGCAGGCTTTATCAAACAGAACTGAGCTGGCATTCTTAGAAGGGTCGCCAGGAAGATGCTTCCGCTGCCATGAAAGAACCAAACTTAAGTTTGCCAGCAAGCATCTGGACAAACCTGATAGTTTCTGAAGATCCATCTTCTGGACAGATGAATCCATAATTTACCTTTTTCAATCACAATTAAAATCACAATGTTTGGAGAAAACCCAGCACTGCCTATCATAGCAATAGCCTTATCAGAACAATCAAGCATGACAATGGGAATACTCAAGATCTGGGACTGTTAATCCTCCTCTTCATTAAAAGAACCATGCAGTTCAAGGTATACCAGGAGATTCTTGAACTAAATGTTATGCCATCAGTCAAGATGCTAAAGCTGGGCCAAAAGTGGTCCTTCCAACATGATAACTGCCTGAGGCCTTCAAGCAAATCTTTCAAAGAATGGCTCCATTTATGTTTTGGATTGGCCAAGTCCAAACTGAAATCCAGTTTGGATGCTGTGGCAGGACCTGAAGTGTGCAGTTAATGCCATACACCCAATCAAACCTCACCCAAATGGCACAATACTGTTGAGAAGAGTGGACAAAAATCTTTGCAGGTAGATCAGTCAGACACTGATTAGTGGCTGAATTAGACATTTTCTGCAAATTATGGCTACTAAAGGAGGTGCCACAAGATATTTTAGGACACATTAACAGATTTTTTTTTTTTAAATAAATGGCACTTAGAAGAGCACTTCGATTGGAGGAGTCTCCCGGCTGCTGAAGCCCCATCTACTTTTAGGTGTCACTGCTGGTGAACCTCGATCGGACCCTGCGCATGGGTTGGCTTGCAGAGAGCTGGGGGAACGGTGTGGTATACGGGTTGCCCGTAACCCCAAGTTAGGTGGAGTTGGGAGGCATGTCTGAAGGAACAAAGGGACAAGCAGCTGGGAGCACGTAAAGCTTCTGAAGGCATGAACGGTGGGTGGTTTAGGTTGCTAAAATGCTAGCGGTCCATTTTAGAGCTACACGCCAGCAATCAGCGTTAAAACGCTAATTCCATTTCTTGGTTTCTCGCACCCCTGGGTCATTACAGTACATTCAAGAAGCACTGTAGTTGTCCTGTTTCATGGTGAATCACATAGATGAGGCATTACTGTACTGGACAAGCATAGAGATCTTCTTTCAGAGTTTGCCAATTGAAATGGGCATGCCTTTAGGATTATAGCTACGTGATGAGTGGGTGTGGCCAGAACACATAATATCACACTCCTGCATGTATCTATGACGCAGAGTGCCACCAATCAGGGCGGCTGTCTGTGTTCTTCAAGTTACAGGGACCGTTTGTTGCAGTTCTTCTCTTTTTCTGTCCACCTCTGACCTCTGCTGTGTGCGGAGCCTGTCAATATCAGATATTTAATAGCAGCCTGCAGCAGCTCTCCTCAAATTTCCGAGAAAGAGCTCATGGGAGTTGACATTCTGCACTCCCCCAGTAAGAGATGATGGGGGCACATATTTCTAGCTCTACAGACTCCACCGCCGTCTCCTACTTGATGGACACCGCCCTCTGCCCAACTGACCGATCAGCTAATTGAAATGACTCTCGGAAGCCCTCAATCATTTAGAATGAGGTAATCCGCATTGCCTAATTAAACAGATTCATTCAATTGACTTTTTTCTTTCAATTTCTGACTCCTACTCTTTTTTCACAAAGCCCTAGCGTGACACAGCCGTCATTCATTTATTATTACAAGCCACCCCCAACACTAAATCAATAACATCAGCTTTTGTTTTATTTAAATAAAAGGGGACTGGTGTACTGTGATGGTCAAAATGACTTGAGGACAAAGGAACCTATTGATGAGGTTTAGTTTTAAGGGTGCAAAACCCTGTCCTTGTGTCTAATCTTATCCAATCTTCTCTAATCTTCATTTCAGGTTAGACTACCACACTGCTCCCTTCCCTTTTCTTGTACATAATGTTATATAGCCCCTTTTGCATAAAATAGAAAGCAGCCTTACCGCATAAATCGTTTTTTTTTTCAGTGACCACCAAGGTGTTGCTTGTCTCCTGCTGTAAAAGGCATCATACAAATAATGGTAGTGCCAGTGCATTCAATTTCCATAACTCATGTATAAGATCATTTTGATGCGACTCCACTCTCTGCCATGTGACTCCACTGCAAAGTGATTTCAGCCGACCTTACCCAGAATCAAAGTAATGGAGCCATCGTTCCATCTTTACGATGACTGCTTTACAGTGCATGTTAACAGCATTTACACAAAAATTGGGCCCTAAATATCAGCCATGAAGTTTCTCAAGAGACCCCTCTCAACCCACCTGCCATTGAGAATTACTGTCTTATCTCCCTTCTGCCGCTTATGTCTAAGACTTTAGAGCCAATAGTCCACTAGCAGCTGTCCTCTTTTCTCTCTGATGACAAGTCCTGTTTAATTTAGATTCCGCAAGGGTCCCTCTGCCGAAACTGAACTGCTTTCAGTCACAAATTCCCCTAGACATGCTCAACCAAGTCTTTCTGCTCTGTCCTTATTCTTCTTGGCCTTTTATTAGTCTTTGATACTGTTAACCACTCTCTGCTGATCTCTTCCCTTGATAAACTCAGAATCCATGTTTTTTTGCTTTGGACTGGTTCATATTCTACTTTTCAGACTGATTTCTTTGTGTCTGCTGGTTTAACTCCTTGTCTTCTCTACAGCAGCTCTCCACGAGTGTGCCTCAAGGTTCAGTGTTGGGTCCACTTCACTTTTCACTCTGTATTTGCTCTTTAAGCAGTGTTATTTCTTCTCATAGCTTCTGCTACCACCTCTATACTGATGATGCACCGATCCTCCTCTCATTTCCCACTTGCAACCCACAGGTTTCAGCCCAGATCTCCAGCTGTATCTCTGCCATCTTATCGTGGATGAATACTCATTACCTTAACCTTAATCTCTCAAAGTCAGATACAGTATGTTGTACCCTCATATTTGTCTCTAAGCATTGCTTTTGAAGATGTCACCCTTTCAACATCAGTCATGGTAAGGAATCTTGGCATGACTCTGGAGTCCTCACTTTCATCCATCAAATATTTTTCTTCAATTACTCAATCATGTTGTTTCTTTTTTCATAGTATTCAGAAGATTTGACCCTTCTTCACTAAGTATGCCATACAGCTCCTGTCCTGAACTGGTGTTTCACTTCTCCAGTAACCCCATTCCTTGTTTCACTGTTACATCTTCTCTGCTTCAGTCTCTTCATTGGCCGCCGGTTCAAAACTTGTCTTGACTGACAGTTCTCAGAATGGTACTGTACTTCTCCTTGATACCTCTCGTCTTTGGTCTCTCTCTATATGCTCCTTCAAGAAGTCTCTATTCTGCTTCTGCTTGTCTGGTGACTGTCCAACCTTTTGCCAGATGTGCTAAGACTGGACCATATCTCTCCATTCTGTCTCCAAGGCTGTGGAATGACCTTCCTTTTTCTATTTGAACTGCACCCAGTTTACTCGTGTTTGGGTGTCTTTTGAAAAGGCACCTTTTCAGTAAATGTTTTGGAACTGCGTAATGACTCTTCAACAGGATAGAAGCTGCTGTTCTGACAAAGTGTATAGGATGCTGATGTGTGACTTAGTCTTGTAGTTGTCATTATATAGTAGTAGTCGTACGACTCCCTCTTGCTCAATTTTTAACTTGTTCTCTGTTGCTTTTGATGCTTGAACCTTCTAATCATTCTTTTATGCATTTTAACTTGTTTATATGTTGCATTGGTTAAAGGTGTCTGCTAAATAGTAATAATGATTAAGTGGATTGATTAACAATTTTGCTCTCGGGTTGTGTTTACACTCCCACTCTAATGTGGCCAGATTACAATTTTCCCACATATCTGATAGGACAAGTCAGTATGTCCAAAAATCCATATCATTCATTCATTCCTTTTCGTTCCTATCAGAGCATAGGGTCCCGTAGTTTAGATTCCCATTGTTGTTTGTCTTGGGCTGACCGTTTTGCCTCTCCCAAGGATATTTCAGTGGTCATTAGCTCTAACTCTAGGGTTCTTCTTAACGTCTGGTTTTTCTCTCTTTTGTTTTACTTGGGGGTTCCATCCCAAGGCATGACATATAATGCTGACCAGTTCATGGCATAACTTGTAAATGTGTGCCCAATCCATCTCCTCCTTTTGCTCTAAAAGGAGCTTGGCATGGATTGCCAACTGGTTCACTGCCAGATCTCCTGGTTTTAAATCTGTTCTGACCACCAGATACATAGGATCCTGCGAAGACCAGTACTGACAAAGGTTTACAGCTTATAGTCTGAGTTCTTGATCTGTCTCCACAGCACAGGCTTCATGTATATACTAAACACTCTCAGGTTATTGTGGCACCTGAAATTGTTGTTTGACCATAGCGATTTCAGGGTGACAAAGATCACCCTGGTGAGTATGGACAGTATATCTTCGCCTGTACCTTCTGTCTTGCTCACTATGCTGCTAAGGTAGGTGAAGATTTGGACCTCTTCTATGACCTGTCAGTTGATTGAAATAGGAGCTTGTTGCATGGCCTTAACATGTAAGCTCTTTGTCTTGATGAATCTGATCTCCAAACCCCCATGGTCCTGGCAACACTGTGGAGCCTGTCCATCTTCATTTGTTCATGTTTGTAACAGTGTGACAGCAAGTTGATATTAACTGCTAAGTCTTCCAGCTTTGGGGAGAAGGTCCACTCTATACAACTTGTTTGGTACGTTGCTGTTTCTATCACAAAGTTGATTAAAAATCCATATCGTTAAATATTCCGACAGGTTTTGGTGGATCCCAGTAAATACAGTGTGTGTATATATATTTCAGACTAAAAAGTTAGTTTTTAACTAAGGTATGAGTGATTAATTATGAACACAATTTTTGTATACAAAGTAGAAGGGCTCGAACATGAAAGTACACCTTATGGGAAGTATTTAGGAGTCATAATGGACTTGTCACAATCAACGTTCAGAAGAAATTAAGAAGGTTGATAGAATGTTAGGATACTCGTATAAAGCACAACGTGTACAGTACTGCCCAAGGAGGGTATGCTGTAGCTTTATAACACACTGTGTGCAGTTTTGGTCACTATGACAAATTAAAGTTCTATCTATCTATCTATCTATCTATCTATCTATCTATCTATCTATCTATCTATCTATCTATCTATCTATCTGTCTGTCTGTCTGTCTGTCTGTCTGTCTGTCTGTCTGTCTGTCTGTCTGTCTGTCTGTCTGTCTGTCCTAATATATCTAATCTATCTATCTATTGTACAGTGTCTTTTTATCTGTCTGTCTGACTGTCTATCTGTCATACAAAAAAGTCAGGGTTATGCCAGGAAAATTCCAGAGAAGGGCAACTTGGCTGATTCCAGGACTAATCGGTCTGAGTTATAGGGGGAGATAAGAGGTGACATGATTAAAGTTTTTAAAATTCTGAATAGAATTAATACAGTGGATCCTGTCTGTTACTTTCACTTCAAAAAAGATGGAACAGCAGTAGAAGCTGTGTAGAGGAAAGCAACCAGGTGCAGGTCATGACTTTAAGGACATGTCCAACCTGCTTAAACTCAGAGTATTCAATCTGCTAGTCTCAAGCGGAGAAAGCTATGTAGAAACATAATTCAGATCTTCAGAATTCTCAAAGGCATTGATAAAGCAGATCTAGCCAAATTCTTTTGACAAAATGGTGATGCCAGTGGAAATTAAGGGGAAGTGCATTTAAAGCCTATGTCACATAAGATGACTTTTCTGGTGATTTTGTTTCATTTACATAATCTTATGTAGTCGGATGAAGCTAATTGCCTAATATGGCATATCTAAAGACTGAGACCAACTACTCTGCGACTGGCTAGGACAAAATCAAATTGGTTAGATTTTCTCTTTGGTTGCAAGGAGTTGGCCCTTTGTGTGCAAGAGTTGAGAACCAAAGAGCATTCAGCAAGCAGTACAATGCATAATATGTAGCGACAAGGAGGCTGAATGCATCATAGCCATTAACCCTTCACAAAGCACCGATATAGCACCAGCTGTGTCTGGCGCCGTGGGGGGCTTTGGACCTCACAAATAGAAAAGACACATCTGTTTGTTGTTTCATATTTTAAATACTGTAACAGAATGTAAGAGAAAAATAAAAGCAGAAGTTGCTGCTGAACTTGCGTCACCTTTTAACACTTGTATCTATCAGACAGCACGCTATTAGCTGTCAGAAAAAGGCACATGCATGACTGTGCTGGAAGTTTGGCTCTCAGTTAGTAAATGTGACATGGGCCGCGATTTTCAATCATGTAGTTTAACATGATGCAGTGACGAGATCAGAAGCTGTGGTCAGTATATATGACAGTCCATGATAGAAAGTCACGTAATATGACATCGGCTTAAGACTGAAGCCAGGAAGCACTTCTTTACGTAAAGAGTTGTGGGTATTAGGAACAAACTGCCGAGTCATGTAGTTGAGATCTCAATAACCTTTAAGAAATATCTGGATAAGATATTGGGACAGCTTAGCTATTAGCTACCAAACAAGCTTGGTGGAATGAATGGTCTCCTGTCATCTGTCATCTTTCATTAAGTTCTTATGTTGTAACATGAGTTCAACAAAGACATGGGGACACAGCTAGAAACTTTTTTAAAGGTAAATTTCACACAAATGGTGTACTAGGGTGTTAGCCATTATAAATGTAAAGAAAAGCCAAGCAAAATGACACCTTTTATTAGCTAACTAAAAAGATTACAATATGCAAGCTTTCAAGGCAACTCAGGCCCCTGCCTGAAGAAGGGGCCTGAGTTGCCTCGAAAGCTTGCATATTGTAATCTTTTTAGTTAGCTAATAAAAGGTGTCATTTTGATTGGCTTTTCTCTGTACAAATGGTGGAAAGTTTTTCCCACAAAGAGTAAAAATCCCTTGCCTTTTGCAGAAAATTGCCTGATGCCCTTTCTCTTTCCATCTGGAAATCTTTTTATGTAATTATTTTGTTTTAATTTAACCCTTTAGGAAGTTTCAGCAGTGAGGATCAGTTGGGCATCTGGTCCCTGTGTTTGTAACTGGTCAGACATGATACATTTGGTCTGTGCACGAGTGGCCCTTGGTCTTCACTGTAGTCCTTAAGTTCTTACCTCCTTGACGAGGCTGATGGCATGCTCTTTTGTTTCATTTAAAAAACGAAACTCTGCAGAGCTGGTTTGGGGTTATATGAGTGTGAGTGCTGCGCAAAGAGCTATTATGTGTAAAAAACAAAAAAAAAAAAAAAAAAAAAAGATTTTTTTTTTTTCCTGAGATGGTGGCTTTATGTTTCAGTAAAGATGTAATTTAAAAAAAATCCCTCTGTCACCTGTGGACTACATGAAGCAGGAGTGTAAAAGTGTAAGTTAGTTCATGCGCTATGGAAAATGACAGTCCTCTCTCAACACACTAGGATGGTACTAAAATTTTGACTTGAGTATTAATACCAGCTGTTGGACCTTAACACTAAGTCCAAATTAAATAATGAATAACTCCCCCCAAACCCCCCTTAGCCCCCCTCTGTCTCACAGCCACTTTGCTCCCTGAACCCACATGTATGTGTGCCTTCCTGCTCAGCCACACAATTGTACTCCATACTCCATACATCGATAAGGGGAGCCTTCTACTTGGACTGTCCAGCAAGTATACATTAACATATGTTCAGGGTGTGAAGGGGTTTCTGTATTTGGGTCCCACTTGGAGTTTTGATTGCACTTTTTTTGTTCCCCCAGGCTGCATGCATGCATACCTCCCTGCTCCACAGTACTCTGTAGATCCTCTATAAGAGGTAGCCTCCAATTTGGACTTTCCACCACATATATATATGTCTATATACACACACATACATGTTTAAAGAGTGGGGGTCTGGTGGTTCCCCTTGCAGTTCTGATCGCCGTCTTAATGACAGAAGATGAGGTGGATGAAAATTATCGTTTACTTTTTTCATTCTCCCCAGCATGCATGCATGCATACGCACCTGGTGTTTTTCTTGGAATGCGGTGTTCTTCTGCCACCATGCAAAGCGCTTTTTGTTCTGACCAAATAACTCCATTTTTGTCTCATCAGTCCAAAGCACTTTGTTCCAAAATGAATCTGGCTTGTCTAAATGAGCATTTGCATACAACAAGCGACTCTGTTTGTGGCGTGAGTGCAGAAAGGGCTTCTTTCTCATCACCCTGCCATACAGATGTTCTTTGTGCAAATTGCACTGAATTGTAGAACGATGTATAGATACACCATCTGCAGCGAAATGTTCTTGCAGGTCTTTGGAGGTGATCTGTGGGTTGTCTGTCACCATTCTCACAATCCTGCGCATATGCCGCTCCTGTATTTTAGCCTTCCCCTAAACCATGAGACTGAACAATCTTTGTTTGCAGATCTTTTGAGAGTTGCTTTGAGGATCCCATACTGTCACTCTTCAGAGGAGAGTCAAAGGGAAGGAAGCACAACTTGTAATTGACCACCTTAAATCCCTTTATATCTCATGATTGGACACACCTGTCTATGAAGTTCAAGGCTTAACAAGCTCATCCAAACAATTTGGTGTTGTAAGTAATTAGCATTGAGCAGTGACAGGCATTCAAATCAGCACAATGACAAGGGGACCCACATTTGTGCACAGCCAGTTTTTCACATTTGATTTAATTTCATACAACTAAATACTGCGTCATTAAAAATCTTTGTTCGGAAAACACCGCAGTACTCAGATGTTCCTAGGAAATGAAAGACATACCACTGTTATCCTTATTGTTGAAAGGAGAGTCAATTAATTTGCAGGCTGAGAGGGGTTCCCAAACTTTTTCATATGACTGTATATATATATATATATATATATATATATATATACAGTGGAACCTCGGTTCACGACCATAATTCGTTCCAAAACTCTGGTCGTAAACCGATTTGGTCGTGAACTGAAGCAATTTCCTCCATAGGATTGTATGTAAATACAATTAATCCATCACAGACCGTACGAACTGTATGTAAATATATATATTTTTTAATTTTTAAGCACAAATAAAGTTAATTATACCATAGAATGCATAGCATAGTAGTAAACTAAATGTAAAAACATTGAATAACACTGAGAAAACCTTGAACAACTGAGAAAACTAACACTGCAATAGTTTGCGCTATAGTGCTAGGAACCGCTAGCTAAAAACACTTTTTTTTAATGAGTTTTAAGCACAGGGGAAAAAATGAACATTTGAAAAATCCGTAATTTAATTAATCACCAAGAAAAGTAACATTGCAACAATGCAGGCTGCGAACTGATCGCTGTAAATAGAACTGAAAACAAAAACAAGCCTTCTCTACCGTATGCATCCCTCCCTCTCTCGCTCGCTCGCTCTCTCTCTCTCTCTCTCTCTCTCTCTCTCTCTCTTTTGCGAGCCTGGAGCGCCTGTGTGTGCGCGCCTCTCTCTCACGCTCCTCTGTGTGTGCGTGTCTGCCTATCTCACGCTGCCTCTCTCTGGCTCTGCCTGTGTGTGTGCACGGCTCTCTCTCGCTGCCTGTGTGTGTGTGTGCGGCTCTCTCTCACTGTCTGTGTGTGCGCGTGTGTGTCACGCGCTCTCGCTTGCTCGCTGCACAGGAAATGCACAGGGAGAGACTGAACATGTACAAACCGAAAGGGAACCTGGCTTGTTCATATACCGAGTGTGTTGTCATGAACCGAGGCAAAAGTTTGGCGAATTTTTTGGTCATAAACCGATTTGTACGTGTACCGAGACGTTCGTGAAGTGAGTTTCCACTGTATATATATATATATATATATATATATACAGTATATGTAAAAGTAAAATTTAAGGCCAGTACAAAAAGCGGCAGAGAGTTGGCCGAGTCTTGGCTATCAGATGAAAACGCCATCAACAGACACTTGGACATAAACCCAGCATATGCCAACTTAAGAAGGACATATACACATTAATTAAACTATACAATTTGATCATACTGACTTAGTCACCTCCAACCCATATATATATACACACATATATAATGTATGAAGAGTGGTTTGGGCCTCTTGGTAATTGGAGTTAGATTTAATATGTATATTAAAATCAAACTTTGCACTGTCCTCCTTGGAGCTACGATCAGGCTTAGAAACCACTGAGCGTGAGGTGCCTGTACACTACCATTGACTTTTGGTACCAAAATTAACGAAATGCTGGTACTGTTTAAAAATTTAGGCTTTTCGATACTTTTTTTGTAGCGGTATACCACACAGCCCTAAATCACACATATGGAGCCAGTTAGGGTGGACTCGGTATTCAGCATAATGTCATGTCACTGGATTGTGAGAAGAAGATTAAAGGATAAGTTTGGTATTTTTGAAGTCAAAGTTATTTCTTCTCAGTCTTGGTATATATTTATTTTTCCACATAAAATTGTGTTCTAAAGTAAAGTATTTTTAATGACCTGTGAAAATTAATTGTCTGTTCTTGTAGCTTTTAGTGAGAGAAAAAGGGTACACAGGTCCATAGGTGAATGAAAAAACCTTAAAATTTACAGAATATATCTACTTTTCAAGCCTAAATTGATCCGTGTCTTGAGTTTATATATTGTTTGCAAAACTGCACATCCATGTCATTTTAAGAAGAAAAAAAAAAGCACAACATAAAACATTGTTGTGACAGTCTGCCATTTCTAAAAAGTCTGTGCACTTCACTCCGCTACTGGTTTTCATCTGCAGTATCTTTCAGAGCCGGGGTCATGGAGTTACCTCAGAAAGTCATCACCAATCGCTGTTACTGCCCTCGATTGTTTATACACTGATAGGAATTTCTGTTTCTATTCTGTAGACAATAATACCTGAAAAAGTTACATAATCATAGAGCTGGACAATATGGACAAAATATTATCACCATAATTTTTCTCTATCTGTCGATTTTGATAATTATCACGATATATTTTCATATTACTGTTTTGCATTTTTAAAGAGTATCTATACTAATATATTCGGAATAAACAAGTTAAAATAAAAAATGTTAATAAGCAGGTAAGATTTATTTTTGAGTTTTGGTGCATAAATTATACATTTAACATTTCCTTAAAAATTATAGAATGATTTTGATTTTCACGTTTTCAGAATGATTGCACTTACAGTAGCTCAAATTAACAAGGCAATGTATAAATGAAGCAAAAGCTATGTGCAAAACAGTGTAACAGTGTAAATATGTTAAATTACAACACAATGCAAACCAAATGTGCATTACTAGCTGCAATAAATATCTACTTCTATTCTAATCAGTTTATGTTTGGGCTGATTAAACTCCTCTTGAGCTGCTGCCAAATCTCTCTGCCTTTTCTATGAAAAAGAAAATGCGCTGACCACTTTTATACAAACACCTGTAGCTCTTTCAGTTCAGCTATCTCTTCCAGCTCTCTATGTAGTGACAGAAACACAATGTATTCATGTATTATTAATTAACAATTAGTCTAGTAGTGGAAGCAAAGCAGTTGTAGTATATTGTAATGTTAGTATTGAAAATATAATCTAAGCAACACAATATTCACAGCGGTAAATTAATTTGACTAATAATGTTCACTTACCAATGGTGCAATCTATGTCAGATGCACTGAAGGGGAGTCTAATTTTTCAGTGATGCAGCCTTGACAGTGTTTGCTCCATTGTCTATAGTAATACATACTTGGTGGTCCTCTCTAAGCCCCCAGGATGACAGGGCGTCCTCTAGCGCCATTACGATAGTTTGTGCTGGGTGTTCTGCGGTAAAATATGTAGTTTGCAGCCATTTTCTCTGTAAATTCCATTCTGTGCCAATTTAGTGAATAGTAAGACTTATGTATGACTACATTTCCGATGTCCTGATGCCTTTTTGATTTTCAGTAATATGGGGTCATCGACTGCTGTTTAGGAGCAGCATTACTGCGTGATGCTAGCCACATCACTCGAGGGTTCTTTGTGACATTCAGCATATTTGACTGGATGGTATTTTTTAAGGTGGTGGAAGAGGTTTATTGTATTAATCTTTATTGGGACCTTTTGGTGGCAGATCTTGCATGCTGGCTTTATTTGTGCCTGGTCTGATTTGAGGTAGCCAAACATTTGATGACGTGCCATTTCTTTGGTTTTATCAATTCCTGAGCAGTTTAAAGACTTTCCTCCTCAGCTTTACGTACCAGGACATCCTCGTTGCACGTCATATTTCCAAAACGTCTGACCATGTAGTTAATGTTTACAACATAGCTTCTTTGAGGAATGGGCAAATTTGTAAAGTGCATCATGATTGGCTGTTGTGCTGGCGTTTCGCTAAGCCTACATGCTGCCTGATAGGCCACAGTCATTGTCTGTAACAACACATTGTATTTTAAAACATTTTATGGGAAAAACAAGTCTTATTTATTTTTTATAGCCTGTGTTTATCATAGTTATCATCAAGTTTTTTTCCCTGATCAATAAAGGTCAGGTTGGGGAGCATGCACTGGTACAGCAGATTGCCGCACCCACCACTTGACGAAACTGCATGGGATCCTGGTTGGCAACCCTCAGGCAGACATGCGGTCCAGTCACATGACAATGAGGATCCTGTGAACCGGATCAGCCTCGGGGAATCGTGCCATATAGTGCTGGGCGGTATACTGGTTCATACCGAAAACCGTTTTTTATTTTTTTTATGATTTGGATTTTTCTTATACCGCAACACCGGTTTAAATTGCCTAAACGACGTTCGGAACGTGGCGCAGCGGGAAACTGTTCAAGTGGAGACCTTTTTCACTGCTACACCGCTAAACACAGATTTGTTGCACTAGGGCTCTTTTTCACTGCTACACCACCAAATAGTGGGCGGTAGTATAGGAATGCTGCGCGGTGAAAATGGACAGAGAGCCTGGAGATACTTTAGTTTTAAAAGGTCAGATGTGTAAATACTGTTTCTATACTACTGGATAATACTACAAGCCAAGTTGTACTTGTTTCATTTGTTTTCAGTACAGTGTAATGTACCTGGGTACTGTGTAATAGTGTGACGACATGTTTTCAAACCCCGTCATAAGTTATATAGCACATTAAATGCTTTGTGTTAAGTGATTCTTAAACTGACTACTTCTTGCACTAACAGGAGGCGCCGGCAGCGATCGCCGCACAGAATACATTCACTTCATGATCTTCCTTCTCTCTGAACATTTAGAATGCTAAAATAAATACTTAATATAATTTTCATGGTGAAATGCATTAAAGCATGCATTAATCGTATGGGGGCACGGCGGCGTGCCTGCCATGCATTTGCATGTTTTTCTGGTGGGTTTACTCGGCGCTTCAGTTTCCTTTCAAAGTCATGTAGGATGTGGGGTTTTGTTGTGCTATATTGACCCTGCTAGTGTATGTTTTGCTTGTATTCATCCTTTGATGTGCTGGCGACTCATTCAGAGATGGGCGCAACTCTGAATAGATAGCATAATTAAACATGTATAACGAAGATATTTTTAAAGTTCTGAACACTCCGTGGGCTAAGTTTATAACTAGTTTTAATTTCACAAAGACGTTAATCGTGTGGTGATTGGTTATGTGGAGAAAGAAAAAGGACGGATAGGAACTGGGGTTTTAGTACGTCAGATAGAGACAGCACGCGTGCAATAAAGAAAGCCCGCTCAGAAGAACATGCATTGAATTCTGTGTTCGTGTCTCCGACCACCAGATCACAAACCCAACATTTACACAATATTTAAGTTAAACCTGTGCGATAGCCATTCATACATCCAGTTTTTTGGAGCCTCGTCACACCTGCCATAAAGGTCTCTACACTGAACGTACACCTGGGGACCCCTAACTGCCAGGGAGCAGCACTACCGCCTCACTACCGTGCTTGTTTAATACCTGCTTTAATGCATTTCATCATGAAAATGATATCAAGTATTTATCTTAGCATTCTAAATTTTTAGAGAGCAGGAATACCATGAAATGAATGGATTCTGTGCGGTGATTGCTGCCTCCTCTTAGTGCATAGGAAGTCAGTTTAAGAAGCATAGTGATTAACAACTGGGTCGGGGAACACAACGCAAAGCATTTAATGTGCTGCATTAACTTATGACAGGGTTTGAGAAAATCAAGTAAATTAAACATTGATTTTAGGATGAAGTTTAGTTTATGACATTCTACTTTAATTATGAAGTAAACTATGAAAATAAAGTGGAAATGTTGACTTTAATCTTGACATAAGCGTCAAAATTAAAGTGGAAATGTCGAGAATAAAGTCAGCATGTCGACTTTATTCTTGACATATACCGGTAGTTTGTTTTTTTTCTTCCCTCTTTACTGTATTTTTTTTTCTTCACCGTGGCCCTAATGCACTTCCATAGGGCTATACCACAAATAGCATTATACAGTAAATGCAAGTTGCAGTTATTTTATTTATGTATATAGCTTAGCTTGAAGCAAGGCCCATATTAATGCAGTTTGCCTAAATGATGGTACAGTTGGTAAGGATGTCATCACAAAGTTGTACTTGTTTTGTTTTATTTTAATTTGGTGAATACTGAGTAATGCACCTGGGCTTGAAGTCTTGAAGTAATAGTGCAGCTATCAGTAATAATACTATTATTTATTTTGTTATTATTTATTAGTTTAAATATTATGCAGTTTATTGATGGTAAAGTTGTTTAAAAAGTCACTTTAATGTGTCAGTGGACAGAGATTGTTAACATTAACAGAAAGTGTAGTTGGTTCACAAAAAATATTTACTATTTATTACTTTTCTAAGACATGTTCAGTGCAATACAAGTTTTGACAAGCACCTCTGGATATTTTACTAAGTCTAAATGCCCCTTTGGATGGTTGAAAATATGTTGTCAAAATCATAGTTTAAGTTTTTGCAAAACTTGTTCAATAAAAAGGTTCTATATTTTGACTGCAACTGTCATGCAATGTGATTCCTTCTCTTCATTAGTGTCACCCCCTTGAAAACTATCACTTTATGGGGCCATGCAAATCTGTATTAATACTTGTGTGCACATTAAAATGTTTTTTTGTACAGTGTACAATTCTCATAACAGTGGAATAGGTTATTCTTAGCCAGTCTACTGCAGTAATTGCAGTGGAAAATGTGGTTAACATTCACTCATGCATGGGGAAAAAAATACCGTCCAGTACCGTAAAACCGGGATAATTTTGAAAAATACCGTGATATAGAATTTTGGTCATACCACCCACCCCTAGTGCCATATGGCCGTAGTGCCGTAACTGACTCTCTCTCTCACAATGCAGGTAATGTGCCTCACTCGGGACTATATGATCACTTACATTCTTTCACTATACGGAAGCTTATTTCATTATTTCAGACACACGATCCTTCCTTACTCCTCTCCCCTGGTGTCAGAGTCAACCCGTATGCCACTCCTTCCATCAGCTAAACATCAGGAGCACAGTCTCAGTCTGTATTTTTCTACCAGACATGCAAATTACACTGGTAATCTATTATGCAAGGTATGGCTGATAGAGCCACCAAACAAGGAGTTGGTTTACAGGCTCAGCAAGTGCTATGTCTGCCCGCGCCACCCAGAGCTTCTGTTGCCACTGCTGCTTGCGGAGCTGCTTTTATGCCAGCTTCTTCAGGTAGCTCAGAGCTGTCATTCCTGCCTCACAGTGCCAGGGTTTGCATGAGTTTTACTCGTTCTCCCTGTGTATTTACCATTAGTTGATATCATGTATATCAGTTAGTTTACTCAAACACGTTGTCCTAATTTCCTTTATTACCCCGTCCTTGGCAAGAGTGACTCATCGTTTGTTAAAAACGTTGTTAATTGGTTTGTGTCACTTCAGTCTACTCTGTCGCACCCTCTGTCTTTTACATTGTTTTTATTGTACATGCACAGAACATACCATAGAAACTGTGACATACAGGTGTCATGGCTGTTTCAAAAATCTAAGGATTTCATTAAAAATGCAATGCAGTGTAATCAGATGACTTCAGATTGATAATGAAATTCTCATGTGCTCTTTTTGCTGCATTGCTGCTTGGCCCGAATCTTGCTCAGGTAGTAACACAGAATGTAATGGGCAAAAAAGTGGGAACAAAATAATCATGTGATGTGAGTGTGCGTCTGTTATTACAGGCCATGGCAGAATATAACAATTGAAGAATGGAATTTTAGAAGCAAACGTAGGATTATGAGCAGAATACAGCTTGGCACTGGGTTCTTGTTTGGAATGTCGCAACTTCACTCAAGACAGCAACTGAGAGCAGTCAAGCAAACTGGAAATGTGTTCTTACCTGAAGAATTTAGTTCCTAGAATCTCTGATAAAGTAATTATTTCTCATTTCCTTTTGTTATCACAAGGATGCTGCATAAATGTGGAAGGCATATTTTTTTTAAATCAAAACCTTTTCTGCTTCAAAATGGCCATATTTGGTAAGTTTTAAGGCTTTTTGTATCACCTGTGGTTCCATGCACCCACTAGTCCCACTGTAAGCTGTGTGATGGCCAGCTGTCAGCTCAACCTGGCCAGGACACCCCGAGAATGATAGGATGGGGGAAGGCTGCTACTTTTGGACACTGCCACACTCAAGACACTAGATGGCAGTTCCCCTGGAGTATAACAGTGTCCCGGATTTCCACAGGGCATCCTGGGACTTGGAATTCGCTATCTCAGCCCTGTTGGGTGCAGCCTGGGGGTGCTATGGAAGGACTGAGGGAGTCATGCTTCCCTTATAGCTCAGAAGTACTGTCGAGTCATGAGGACGGAAATCCAGAAGTACTTCCGGGCTGACGAAAAACTTGAATTCTCCATCTGACCCGGAAGCGCAGGCAAATCACGTGGTAGGAAGAACAGAAGCACTTTCGGGTCAATAACTATATAAAAGACCCAGCAAGCGAGCCAGAGTTGGGTGGAGGTGGACAAAGCTTGCTGGGAGGTGGGGAGGAGAAAATAGAGAAAGATTTGTGTATTGTGCTTATTTACTTGCCTGTTTACTGTGGCTGTGGTGCTTGGGGAGCACTATAAGAGAAGAAAAGACTTAAAAATACTTCTTCGTGCTTTTAAGCTGTGTCCTGCGCATCTGTCTGTTGGGGGCAACAGCGACCCCTAGTGTTCACAGCTGCAAGATCAGACAAGGCATGTTTTAAATTTATTAAAAACGTTTCACTTTAGAACACAATTTTATGTAGCAAATCAATATATGTCACGATTGCGAAGAAATAACTTTCACTTGCTAAAGACCAAGTTTATTCTTTAATGTACAAACCCAAGCTGGGTATTAAACCAGCGTTCAGTAGCTGTGCCACTGTGGTATTCTAGATCGGGATGTATTCAGCCTGTGCTCCAGTAAAGGCCTTAAAATGATTTGCTCTGTGATGACTGCTTCATAAACCATAGTTTGTGTGTTATAGATGTTCACGGGGTGCCCTTCAAAATTCCATAAGTGGAAAATTCCTTTTTTTACCTGTTTTCTTCCTCAGTATTAGAGTTTTCACATCACATTTCACCAGAGCTTCAATTTCATGCAAGTACTCCAGAGCCCAAATAAAAACAGACATGATGTTCTGCAAACAGCATCTGTGTCTTAACCTATAGCCTCTGGCAGGACTTGGCTTTGACTCTCTTGAGTCTGTACTGAATTTTTTGTTTCCTTTTTCAAGGGTCTGGGGATGTGGTCAGGGCTGTTGTGACAGGCGTGTTAGAAATGGCCATGTTTCTCCTTCCCTCAACTCTCTTTTTCTAATCTCTATTGATTGGCTCTTTTCTGCCAACTCTTGTTCAGCTGATCAATGGCCCATAAAGCCACCATTGTGAAAGAGGATAGAAAAAGGAGGCTGTCGTCATAGGAAGAGTGATTGCAAGAGCTTGTATGGCTAGTTGATGAGATACAACTTACTGATTATCTGGTAGAGAGCCTCAATAGACTTTTAGTCAATATCTGCTTGGGTGTTACGCCATAAAGGAAACGGGCAGGCAAATAGCAAACTAATTTTGCAACTCATACAACATGATTTACTTAGACTTTCAAAATGCCTTTGACTCAGCCCCACACCAAAAACTAATTTTAAAGCTACAAGCCATTGGCATCAGAGGTAACCAACAAAACTGGATCTCGATAAGAGGATCAGTGGAGTCCCTCATGGGTCTGTCCTTGAACTGCTACTTTTTATGATTTATATTAATGTTGTTGGTTCTGACGTCACTCATAAACTTGTGAGATTTACAGATGATGCTAAAATTGGAGGGATAGCAGATGTTGGGGAGGCAGCAGAAACACTTCAAACAGACAACTTGGAAAACGCAGTGTAATGTATAACCCCAATTCCAAAAAAGTTGTGACAATATGGAAAATGTTAATGAAAATAAAAACGAGTGATTTGTAAGTTTACTTTGTATTCACGCACAAACAGTATAAAGACAAGTTATTTCATGTTTGACCTCATCATCTGCATTGTTATTTGAAGGTATACAGTGTGGACGCTAGGTGGCACTTTTTCCCCTTAAACCCAACAGACAGACACGCAGGACACAGGGTAAAAGCACCAAGAAGATATTTTAATTATTTTTTCTTCTTAAACAGTGCACTCCAAGCACCACAGCCACAATAAACAATCAAATAGCACAATTCTTTACAATAATTCCAATTCTCTCCTCCACGCCTCCCAGCAAGCTCTGTCCTACACTGCCTGACTCTGGCTCACTTGCTGGGTTCCCAGCAGTCCTTTATATAGTCCTTGACCCGGAAGGGCTTCTGTTCTTCCTCCCACGTGACTTATCAGTATTTATGGGTCAGATGGAGGACTTGAGTTTTCTTCAGCCCGGAAGTACTTTAGAGCTTCCGTCCTTGTGACTTGGGAGTACTTCCGGGCTATGGATGAAATATACAGTGGTGTGAAAAACTATTTGCCCCCTTCCTGATTTCTTATTCTTTTGCATGTTTGTCACACAAAATGTTTCTGATCATCAAACACATTTAACCATTAGTCAAATATAACACAAGTAAACACAAAATGCAGTTTGTAAATGGTGGTTTTTATTATTTAGGGAGAAAAAAAAATCCAAACCTACATGGCCCTGTGTGAAAAAGTAATTGCCCCCTGAACCTAATAACTGGTTGGGCCACCCTTAGCAGCAATAACTGCAATCAAGCGTTTGCGATAACTTGCAATGAGTCTTTTACAGCGCTCTGGAGGAATTTTGGCCCACTCATCTTTGCAAAATTGTTGTAATTCAGCTTTATTTGAGGGTTTTCTAGCATGAACCGCCTTTTTAAGGTCATGCCATAGCATCTCAATTGGATTCAGGTCAGGACTTTGACTAGGCCACTCCAAAGTCTTCATTTTGTTTTTCTTCAGCCATTCAGAGGTGGATTTGCTGGTGTGTTTTGGGTCATTGTCCTGTTGCAGCAACCAAGATCGCTTCAGCTTGAGTTGACGAACAGATGGCCGGACATTCTCCTTCAGGATTTTTTGGTAGACAGTAGAATTCATGGTTCCATCTATCACAGCAAGCCTTCCAGGTCCTGAAGCAGCAAAACAACCCCAGACCATCACACTACCACCACCATATTTTACTGTTGGTATGATGTTCTTTTTCTGAAATGCTGTGTTCCTTTTACGCCAGATGTAACGGGACATTTGCCTTCCAAAAAGTTCAACTTTTGACTCATCAGTCCACAAGGTATTTTCCCAAAAGTCTTGGCAATCATTGAGATGTTTCTTAGCAAAATTGAGACGAGCCCTAATGTTCTTTTTGCTTAACAGTGGTTTGCGTCTTGGAAATCTGCCATGCAGGCCGTTTTTGCCCAGTCTCTTTCTTATGGTGGAGTCGTGAACACTGACCTTAATTGAGGCAAGTTAGGCCTGCAGTTCTTTAGACGTTGTCCTGGGGTCTTTTGTGACCTCTCCGATGAGTCGTCTCTGCGCTCTTGGGGTAATTTTGGTCGGCCGGCCACTCCTGGGAAGGTTCACCACTGTTCCATGTTTTTGCCATTTGTGGATAATGGGTCTCACTGTGGTTCGCTGGAGTCCCAAAGCTTTAGAAATGGCTTTATAACCTTTACCAGACTGATAGATCTCAATTACTTCTGTTCTCATTTGTTCCTGAATTTCTTTGGATCTTGGCATGATGTCTATCTTTTGAGGTGCTTTTGGTCTACTTCTCTGTGTCAGGCAGCTCCTATTTAAGTGATTTCTTGATTGAAACAGGTGTGGCAGTAATCAGGCCTGGGGGTGGCTACGGAAATTGAACTCAGGTGTGATACACCACAGTTAGGTTATTTTTTAACAAGGGGGCAATTACTTTTTCACACAGGGCCATGTAGGTTTGGATTTTTTTTCTCCCTAAATAATAAACACCATCATTTAAAAACTGCATTTTGTGTTTACTTGTGTTATATTTGACTAATGGTTAAATGTGTTTGATGATCAGAAACATTTTGTGTGACAAACATGCAAAAGAATACGAAATCAGGTAGGGGGCAAATAGTTTTTCACACCACTGTAACTCCTCCTCTTGCAACCTCTCCTGGTGGCACCCACGGTACCCAGCAGGGCTCTGTGGTATTACACTAAATGTCCCATATTGCCCTGTGGGAATCTGGAGCACTGCTGCAGTCCAGGGGAGTTGCCATCTAGCGTTTTGGGGGAGTCAGTGTCCTTGAAAGGCTGCCTTCCCCCATCCTTCTATTGCAGGGGCATCCTGGTCGTCTCTTATAACAGTAATCCTTCCATAATGTTTGGGACAAAGACCCTTTTTTCCTTGATTTACTCCTTTGCTCCACAGTTTATAATTATAAATTGCAGACTTTCATTTAAGGAGATTTGCATACATTTCAGTCACACCATATAGAAATGACAACACATTTTCCACATGGTTCCCCCATTTCAGGGCACCATAATGTTTGGGATGGTGGGGGAGGATGCCGGTCAGGCCTGGTAGGCCTAAACGTGTTGTGAGGGTCTGCTGGGAACGTCTGGCAGAGCCCCCTGTCAGAAGTAGCTTCAACTCCCACCTACGGCAGAACTTCAACCACGTCCAGAGGGAGGTGGGGGACATTGAGTCCGATTGGGCCATGTTCCGTGCCTCTATTGTTGAGGCGGCTGACCGGAGCTGTGGCCGTAAGGTGGTCGGTGCCTGTTGTGGCGGCAATCCCCGAACCCGTTGGTGGACACCGGCGGTGAGGGATGCCGTCAAGCTGAAGAAGGAGTCCTACCAGTCCCTTTTGTCCTGTGGGACTCTGGAGGCAGCTGATAGGTACTGGCAGGCCAAGCAGAATGCGGCTTCGGTGGTTGCTGAGGCAAAAACTCGGGCATGGGAGGAGTTTGGGGAGGCCATGGAGAACGACTTTCAGATGGCTTCGAGGAGATTCTGGTCCACTGTCCGGCGTCTAAGGAGGGGGAAGCAGTGCAGTGTCAACACTGTGTATGGTGGGGATGGTGCGCTGCTGACCTCGACTCGGGACGTTGTGGTCGGTGGGGGGGAGTACTTCGAAGACCTCCTCAATCCCACTAACATGCCTTCTAATGAGGAAGCAGAGCCTGGGGACTCGGAGGTGGGCTCCCCCATCTCTGGGACTGAGGTCACCGAGGTGGTCAACAAACTCCTTGGTGGCAGGGCCCCGGGGGTGGATGAGATACGCCCGGAGTTCTTCAAGGCTCTGGATGTTGTAGGACTGTCTTGGTTGACACGTCTCTGCAACATCGCATGGACATCAGGGACAGTGCCTCTGGATTGGCAGACCGGGGTGGTGGTCCCCCTCTTTAAGAAGGGGGACCGGAGGGTGTGTTCCAACTACAGAGGGATCACACTCCTCAGCCTCCCTGGAAAAGTCTTTTCGGGGTTCTGGAGAGGAGGGTCCGTCGGATAGTCGAACCTCGGATTCAAGAGGAATAGTGTGGTTTTCATCCTGGTCGCGGAACAGTGGACCAGCTCTACACCCTTAGCAGAGTCCTGGAGGGTGCATGGGAGTTCGCCCAACCAGTCTACATGTGTTTTGTGGACTTGGAAAAGGCGTTCGACCATGTCCCTCGGGGAATCCTGTGGGGGGTGCTCCGGGAGTATGGTGTACCGGACCCCCTAATTAGTGCTGTTCGGTCCCTGTACGATCGGTGTCAGAGCTTGGTCCGCATTGCCGGCAGTAAGTCGAACCCGTTTCCAGTGAGAGTTGGACTCCGCCAGGGCTGCCCTTTGTCACCGATTCTGTTCATAACTTTTATGGACAGAATTTCTAGGCGCAGCCAGGGCGTTGAGGGGGTCCGGTTTGGTGGGCTCAGGATTGGGTCACTGCTTTTTGCAGATGATGTTGTCCTGTTTGCTTCATCAGGCCGTGATCTTCAGCTCTCTCTGGATCGGTTCGCCGCCGAGTGTGAAGCGGCTGGGATGAGAATCAGCACCTCCAAATCTGAGACCATGGTCCTCAGCCGGAAGAGAGTGGAGTGCCCTCTCAGGGTTGGGAGCGAGATCCTGCCTCAAGTGGAAGAGTTCAAGTATCTCGGGGTCTTGTTCACGAGTGAGGGAAGAATTGAGCGTGAGATCGACAGGTGGATCGGTGTGGCGTCTGCAGTGATGAGGGCTCTGCATCGGTCTGTCGTGGTGAAAAAGGAGCTGAGCCGTAAGGCAAAGCTCTGAATTTACCAGTTGGTCTATGTTCCTACCCTCACCTATGGTCATGAGCTATGGGTAGTGACCAAAAGAGCGAGATTGTGAATACAAGTGGCTGAAATGAGTTTCCTCCGCAGGGTGTCTGGGCTTTCCCTTTAAGACAAGGTGAGAAGCTCAGTCATCCGGGAGGGGCTCAGAGTAGAGCCGCTGCTCCTCCTCATCGAGAGGAGTCAGATGAGGTGGCTTGGGCATCTGATCAGGATGCCTCCTGGACGCCTCCCCTTTGAGGTGTTCCGGGCACGTCCAACTGGGAGGAGGCCCCGGGGAAGACCCAGGACATGCTGGACGGACTATGTCTCCTGGCTGGCCTGGGAACGCCTCGGGATTCTCCCGGAAGAGCTAGAAGAAGTGGCCGGGGAGAGGAAAGTCTGGGTATCTCTGCTCAAGCTGCTGCCCCCGCGACCCGACCTCGGATAAGCAGAAGAGGATGGATGGATGGATAATGTTTGGGATGATTGCCGTCACAGGTGTTTATAATTCCTCAGGTGTGTTTCGTGGCTTCATAAGATGCCTCAGCTTGCTTCTACCATTGAGAGTCTATAGTTGTTATTGTTCAACATGAAGACAAGAGCTGTGCCAAAAAAAACATTATGATGCTGAAAAACAAGAATAAAACCATTAGATACAGATCAGTAAAACCTTATGATGACCTCATTCAACTGTGGATGTGCCAGAGATGACTATCCGCAGAAGAATCCATGAACAGAAATACAGAGGCTTGGATAAAGGTCTTGCAGACAGACGAAACAAAGGTAAACCTTCATCAGAGTGATGTCAAAGTGTGGAGACAAAGAGGGACTGCCCAAGATCCAAAGCAGACCACCTTATCTATTAAACATGGTGCTGGGGGTGTTATGGCTTGGGCATGTATGGCTGCCATGGGTATTGACACACTTATCCTCATTGATGATGGAACTGCTGACAGCAGTGGCACAATGAATTCTGAGGTATGGAGAAACATCTGTTCTGCTCAAGTTCCAGGAAATGCCTCCAAACTCATTGGACTAGATAGATAGATAGATAGATAGATAGATAGATAGATAGATAGATAGATAGATAGATAGATAGATAGATAGATAGATAGATAGACAGACAGTAACGTTGTATAATGTTAAAGTTTACTCCCCCGGGTGGAATTAAAGAGTCGCATAGTGTGGGGGACTATGCTTCCTCCTACAAGGTAATGATCACAAACACACTGTCAGGCCACACAGGAGTTTTCCAAAGCTAAAAGAAATGGAAAATTTTTGAATGGCCAAGCCAGTCACCCGATTTAAATCCTATTGAACAGGCCTTCCATATGAAGATTTAAAAAAAAAAAAACTTAAGGGGACAAGCCCATGAAACAAGCAGGAACTAAAGATGGCTGCATGAGAGGCTTGGGAGAGCATCACCAGAAAAGACCCTCAGCACCTGCTGATGTCTGTAAATCACAGACTTCAAGCAGTCATTGCATGCAGCGGATCATCACCAAAGGACTAAACGTGATGGCTTTAACAAACCTACCATTGCTGTGTCACAAACATTATGGTGCCCTGAAATTAGGGGACCATCTAGAAAAAATGTTGTCATTTCTATATGGTGTGACCAAAATGTATTCAAATTCCCTTAAATGAAAGTCTGCAATATGCACTTGACTCACGTCTGAACTGTTTGTGATTTTAAACTATGGAACAGAGGGCACTGTACATTTCTTCTGAAACTGATGACTGCAACATATTCCAAAAAAGTTGTGACAGGAGTAGTTTTGGGCTGATAACAATGTGACAAGTTGAAATAACTTGGTGATGTTAACAAGGTGATGCTGTCGTGTTCTAGTACGTAATGAGTCTCCAAAAAAAAGGCCTAGTCCTTCAAGAGCAACAATGGGTCGTGGCTCACCAATTTTCCTATAGATATGTCAATTAATAGTCCAGCCCTTTGAGAACAACATTCCCCAAAGACAATTCGGGAGGGTTTTGGGCATTTCTTCCTCTACAGTGCAGAATATAATTAAGAGACTCAAGGAATTCGGTCAGATTTCAGTGTCTTAAAAACTGTCACACATCTATAATGTACATCAGGATATTAGCTTGGTCATAATTTGTCAGGGCGGCACGGTGGCGCAGTGGGTAGCGCTGCTGCCTCGCAGTTGGGAGATCTGGGGACCTGGGTTCGATTCCCGGGTCCTCCCTGCGTGGAGTTTGCATGTTCTCCCCGTGTCTGCGTGGGTTTCCTCCGGGGGCTCCGGTTTCCTCCCACAGTCCAAAGACATGCAGGTTAGGTGGATTGGCGATTCTAAATTGGCCCTAGTGTGTGCTTGGTGTGTGGGTGTGTTTGTGTGTGTCCTGCGGTGGGTTGGCACCCTGCCCAGGATTGTTTCCTGCCTTGTGCCCTGTGTTGGCTGGGATTGGCTCCAGCAGACCCCCGTGACCCTGTGTTCGGATTCAGCGGGTTGGAAAATGGATGGATGGATAATTTGTCAGTCAACACCATTTGCTGTTGCATCTGCAGATGCCAGTTAAAGATTTTACTATGCAAAACAGAAGCTTTACAGCAACACTGGTCCAGAAGTGGCACCGATTTCTCTGGGCTCAGTCTCATCAGAGATGGAAAGTAATACAGTGGAATCATGTTTTATGGTCATGTGAGTCAACATTACAAATAGTTTTTGGAAAAAAACTGCCATTGTGTCTCCATGCCAAAGATGAAAAGAACCATCCAAGCTGTTAGAAATGTCAGGTCCAAAATCTAGTGTCTGTCATGGTATGAGGGTGTGCCAATGCCCATGGCATGGGTAACTTGCATATCTGTGAGGGCACCATTAATGCAGAAACATATGTGCAAATTTTGGTGAAAAACGTGCTGCCATCTCAGATGCCGTCTTTTCCAGGAACGCCCCATTTTCCAGCAGGACAACACCAAGTAACATTATATCCACTTTACATGGTGGCATAAGCAGGCAATGAGGATACAACATTGGCCTGCCTACAGTCCTGACCTGTGTGGTCACATTATGAAAAGGCAAAATACAACAACAAAGATCCCATACAATCGTGCAGCTGAAGACCTAATGGATATATGAGGGTAAATTCTGCTTGTTAAACTGAACCAAAATGGGTCTTCAGTGACCAGTATTTAGAAAAACAAATGGTGGTGTCACACAGTGGGCAACACTTGACTGTCTTCACTTTTTTTTGAAGTGTGTTGCAGTCATCAGATGTGGCACAAGTATTTAGTTTCAAAAAACAATTACATTCACAAAGTGAAACATCCAGTGATGTCTTATTGTATTTAATGTTAAGCAGTTTAGCAGTACACTACCTGCACATCCACTCCATGAATAGGTGTAGTGATAGTTAGGGGGAACCACTGAGCCCCAAAACCTGAACACAACCAACACAAAAACAGTCACTGCTTCAAAACAGAGAGAGGTTTTTATTATAAAAATACTTCATAAAGGTTTCTTCAAAGGTTATAGAAGCATAATTATAAACAAATCTCTCTTCTGTTCTGTTCTCTTCTGTTCTGTTCTGTTCTGTTCTGTTCTGTTCTCTTCTCTTCTCTTCTCTTCTCTTCTCTTCTCTTCTCTTCTCTTCTCTTCTCTCTCCGTCCACCTCCCTTCAGTGGGTGATGCCTTCCTTTCACCCATCTCTGACTTCACTGGAGGAGGCTGGATAGCTTCCTTTTCTGTCTGACTCAGCAAGTACCTCTAGTGCTAGGGCATAGAAGTGGAAGAAGTAGATCGTGAATCCCCACAGCACCCCCTATCGGCATCCATAGGTCCCAGCAGGGCTGACTTATGGCACTGCAACTCCCATCATGCCCTGCGTCTATCCACATGATTACTAAGGTCCTGGGATGCTGCCATCTAGTGGATAGGGGATAAATACATTTCAGAATAGGAGCCTTCCTCCACTGCTCCTTTGTTTTGTCCGCCCAACTGGGTAAACGTCCCATACCCATGGTATGCCAGATAATCCTGCCTGGCACTTACAGTATGTAGTCTCGCAGTACTCCATGCCTGATTCAGTTTATACTTGCGTACACATTTTTGCGTATGGTATAGTACATGATATGGTTTGTGTGCGCGCGTGTGTGTTTAGTGTTAGCAGTCGGTAAGTGTGTTTGGGTGGCATTGTGGCTTTAGTCACATGACCTGTTTTAGATACGATTGACCGGAGATCAGACTCTGCAGGTGGGACTGAGTGTTCACCAGTTTAGATTTCATTAAAGAATGTGGGTAATGCTTGGTCGTTTTCTGACACGATTATAACGTGAGCAGGTTTCTGGGCTATGGGTGATTACTTCATGCAATGAGAGAGCGTGTGTCCTTTGATCTGGTTTAGTTTTGAGGTTAACGTGACATTTAACGTGACCAACTCCATACCATCAAGTGAGTTTACTCTGCCATTCAGTCATTCATGGTGATCATTTGATAACTGTGTGCATCCTGTCTCTGTGTCCGGGTCATGTCTCTGTTTTCCCACTTTGCAGTGTAAAGCCTTTGTATATATGATATTTTACAAACCTGTTACCCCCCCGAGCCCCTTGTGGATATGGCATCCTCGTGTGGTTTGTAATGCAGACCGCTGATTGGCATCTTGGTGTGTGGGTGACGCCCATAAGCTAGATACCTGCCTCGTCTCTTCTGCTATTGTCTCCACTGCTCCTCAGCACAGAGGGGAAGGCATGCAGAGAGCAGGCGGATGGTGCTCCGCCCCCAAGTGCGGTGAGAGACTGTTTACCAGGCTCTATGCAAATGAGCCTTCTCCTTAGCAGCCGCCTGGTTGGCTGGCTTCCTGCCGAGGCCCTCTCTCTGGCTCTCAGTAGACACGGCGTTTGCTGGCGTCTGTGAAAGGCGGGGTGAATTGGGGAGGGTGGGGGGGTGGAAGAGAGAGAGAGAGAGAGAGCGAGCGAGCGAGCGGCTGTGAAAGCAGGCAGCTGTCCACACCGGCACCTTGCACACGCAAACACTCAATGTACACACACACAGAAAGCTGCCCTCTTCTGTCCTCTGCACCCCTTCCACAGTCTTGGCCTTCCTCTGCAAACCTCAAAGTTGTCGTGGCGTCTTGTCAGCTTCGTCGGAGAACAGAAACATCTGAGTGACCAAGCAGCAGCAGCAGTCTATCACCACACCTTGGAAGCCAGCGATGTGCAGCTTTTATTTTAAAGCCGGAGATGTGCGATTTGAGGGGTGAGACTGGCAGAGAAGCGGCTGGCAGCATCGCTCAGGTGGGAGGAATCTGAACTTGGGGCTCTCACAGGATGTGTTCTTCTCTGTGAGCACCGCCACCTGGGTGTGGCATCCTAAACTCTTGCAGCAGGAGCATTTCCTGGATGGACCACAGCATCAGCTCAGCTTGTGTGGGGGTTTCCATGAGTTTGGGGGAATGTGGTATGGGTTATCTTTCGTGCTAAGGGGCTCCTAGTGAGGGCAGTCCATTGCCTGGATTTTGCTTATTCCTTCTCCTTTTGTTTCCTTGCCTCCTGCCCATGGGCACCCGCTGCATCAGCAGACGGCTCCGGAAGACGTGCTGCTACTCAGGCAGGAGGAGAAGTGAATGAAGAAGATGCTTTTGGATCCCGGCTTCTTTTACATTATGTGATAGCCATTACACCCCGTTTGTGTGTGGACATCAGCAAAGGCTTTTCAGAGTGACTCTCTGTCCCCCCAGCCTGGACCAGATTTCAGCCTGCGATTGTCTACCCCTAATGGCATTAAGTTCCCGAGTCAGGTGACGAGACTTGGGGCTCTAAGCCCAGATTGTGTGCCCAGGGACATGGACGACTCCAGCATCTTGAGAAGAAGGGGACTGCAGGTAAGAGAGGCTGTGGGACAAGTCGGGTAATTTAAATGGAGCTTGGTGAACTTTTGCGAATGTGCCACGGCGTTGAAGGTGACCAGAGGTTTACCATTTGAAAAGTTCAGGCGAGAAGGGCCATTTAGATCAATTTCTGAGGCTCACTCTGCGTTTTGGTTTAAAGCAGTTGAGTATTGTGGGAACGTGGTGTGTCATTGCCCCTTCCTCAGTGTGGATGGATTCACACATTTCTTGCGAGTTGTCTCCATCCAGATCTTATCCCTGCAGTCATGTGGCGCTCTATGTTTCATCCAGAGCACTTCAGCTTTGTTTATTTCTGGTGGCAGCGTAGCACACACACTCCCTCAGAGGTGTGTTGACATGCTCTTCCCGATTGTCTCTGTCATGTTCCTGTCCCTTTTCCCGTGAATGGTCTCTTTGCTTGTTCTGTGTGAGATCGCCGTTTGTCCCTTGTCTCTGTCCACAGTACTTTTCTAAGACAGTTTGACTATTTCGACTTGTGTGACGGACTCTTGTTTCTTAACTCTGCTCGGCACTTGTCCCATATGTACTTTGATTCCACTCTTACACATTTTGTTTCTGCCTTGCACACACTTTTCTTTGTTTCTGCCATGCACTCGTCCCCGAGGCAGTGTGCTACCCCTTTGCATCACGTGTCTCTGTCCAGCCTATGCCCTTGTGGCAGTCAGACTTCACCTGCACTTATCCCCAACTGCACACTTGAGCTAACTCTGCCTTCCGAGAAGACTGCCGGTTGACGAGAGGCCTTTTATAATCCTCTGATTACTCAAATCAGTCACGTCTCTCTGGAGCTGCAGCTTTTCATCAATGGAGAGCAGCGTGTGAATGAGAGGGCACTGGCTTTTCATTGCTTTGCAGCTGCCTGTGTCCGCTGTGAGAGATGGGGGTTGTACAACCACCCACTCTGCCTCTTAAGGGCGCCACTTGTGTTTCAGGTAGATTTACCTCAGCGGTGAGGCGGTCTGTTTAAATGCTGTACTAATGTGGGAGGATGTGAGAGTGGGATTTTGGCCGCTTGTTTTAGGGTTCAAATGATCAGGTGGTATTTAGTCTTGTAACTTAACATCAGAAAAATCGAGGATCTGGTTATTGAGCTTCGCCGCAGCAAAGAGTCTCTACACCCGACCACTATTCAGAGAGTGAATGTGGAAATCATGCATTGCTACGCATACTTGGGGGTCCACATCAATGACAAGATGGACTGGTCTAATAACACAGAGGAACTGTAGAAGAAAGGCAGAGCAGACTCTTTTCTTTCTTAGGTGTATGCATTGCTTAATGTGGCTAATGGCTTCCTTTACATGTTCTACAACTTTGTGATGGCCAGTGTGGTGTGTTGAGATGATAACATTTATTTTTATTTTGTATAGTACTTTACACAGAGGGCAGGCTCAGAATGCTGTGAATGTGAGTATATACCTGTAGATTATACTAATCACTGAATACTGAACTAGTGCACATAAAAATACAGATTTGTTAAAACCCATGGAGAAACATGGTAGAAGCTGATTAAACATAAGTGGAAACCAACAATAATCTGCTCATTCATTAGCTATTGAACTTAAAAAAAAGAAAATTAAAAAAGCGAAAGTCAAAAATAAAGTCACAGTCTTCAAGACCTTGGCTGAATGGCCTCCCCCAAGACATTCCAGGCACAATATATATAAAATATATCATTATTTTTATTATTATTATTATTATTATTTTTCCATAGTCGCCCACTAAATCAACATTCTAGTTAAGTTGACCTGACCCAATTATGGGATGTATTCAGGACCCACTAGAGGTAATGGTGAAAGACAGTGAAGAGAAAACTGACGCCCATCCTGTCTGTGACAGACTAACATTGAGGACTTGCTGTATAGCTAACGAATCATTCAGCAGACGTGTGTGGAGAAATGCAAATGGGGCTCCTCCATATCTATGATAATACGTGTTTATAGTGCATAATTGATACTGCTCTCTTATCATTAGTCAAGGCAGATGTTTTTATTGTTTTTTTTTTTTTTTATACAGGGAGATTCACTCAAAAGAGGCCCACGGACATTCTGTTGTAACTCCCATTAGGATAAAGCAATCTGAACCAAAAAATATACGCTTTATACCTTGATGTGTGTGTAATCGATTGCATTACATGCAATGCTGGAAGTGGTTTCCATTTTCTGCCAGACACATTTCGATGCGGCGCTCCATGTTCCTGAACATATCGACAAGCCTCTCAGGAGGGTAATAGCGGCAGTTTCACGTTGGATGTTTTCCTTCAAATCTTCTGCAGTGCAAGGTTTGTTCCGATAGACTCTTCCTTTGAGCAGACCCCAAAGGAAGAAGTCTGTTGATGTCAGGTCCGGTGACCATGGTGGCCAAAGCCCCTGTTGCCGAAGAAGGACTCAGTTTCTGCCAGGCTTCTTGCCGAGGTGTGACACGTTGCTCCATCTTGCTGGAAGTAATTTTCTGTTAACTCATGATCATCCAGTGGATTCTGACATCACTTAAACGAATTGGTGACCCAATTGGTTTGTACCATGAAGACGCGCTGCTCAATACTGTACACCACCATCCTGATGAGAAGTCGAGTGACTGAGTGGCAGAATGCACCCAGAAGTTGCAAACAGAAGTTAAACATTGTGACAACTGTTTGGCGCCAACCACAGCACTGTTTTGTTCAGATTGCTTCATTCTAGCGAGTTATTACAGAATATTTGGGGGCCCCTTTCGAGTGAATCTCCCTGTGTATTTTATAATATAATATTTCTTGAGCTTCTGTAAAAAGCTATCTATCTATCTATCTATCTATCTATCTATCTATCTATCTATCTATCTATCTATCTATCTATCTATCTATCTATCTATCTATCTATCTATCTATCTATCTATCTATCTATCTATCTATCTATCTATCTATCATAAAGTGCCTTTTGGTTCTCTCTGTGTATTTATTATATAGTGTCTTTCAGTTCTGTCTGTCTGTCCCTTTCTCTTTGCATTTCTCTTTCTCTCTCTCTGTATCTATCAGTGCCTTCCAGTTCTAGGAGTCTGTCCTTCTCTCTCTCTTAGTGCCTTTCAGTTCTCTCTTTCCATGTATTATATAGTGCCTTTCATATCTCTATCTATCTTGATGGGATGGGATAGCAGACTGCTTGTTGCTTGTGCTGATCGACTCATTTGCAAAACAAAAGACGCTGATGAGGGGAGGTGCGAAGGAATTTAAGGTGGCTCGGGATTAAGAGTTTTTTCATACGCTTCATGGATTCTAGTGTTAAAGTCTATGTATTTAAATGCAATGCATTAAAGTTCCTGTTGGTGTAATGGTTAGGAGTCTCAATACTTTTTGTCCATGTAGTGTATCCCCATATCCATCTAGCTATCATACAGTGCCCTGTCTGTCTGTCTGCCTGCCTGCCTGCCTGCCTGCCTGTCATAAAGCACCTTTTGGTTCTCTCTGTGCACTAATTATAAAATGCCTTTCAGTTCTGCTTGTCTATCCCTCTGTCTTTGCCTTTTTTTCTCTCTGTATCTATCAGTGCCTTTTAGTTCCATCTGTGCTTCTCTCTCTGCCTCTCGCAGTTCCTTTCAGTTCTCTCTGTCCATGTATTATATTGTGCATTTCAGTTCTATCTATCATCTATCTATCTATCTATCTATCTATCTATCTATCTATCTATCTATCTATCTATCTATCTATCTATCTATCTATCTATCTATCTATCTATCTATCTATCTATCTATCTATCTATCTATCTATCTATCTATCTATCTATCTATCTATCTATCTATCTATCTATCTATCTATCTGTGTGTCTATTGCCTTGAAGTGTTTAATCTGTCCTGGGCAAGATGGCAGCAGCACCTTAGTCTCATTCAGCTCGCCTGAAGAAACTCTTCACTTTGGGAAGTGGGGTGCCTCCTCAGGCTTAGGGGTGCCAACTGAGGTGCTAAGTGGATGTATACACAACCTCCCCACCCCCGCCTCCGGCCTCACTTGCTTATCATACTCGTAGCAAAGAAGAACACAGCTGTCTAGTCTGAAGGCGATAATTAAAAGTAAGAAAGCTGCTGAGTCTACAGCGCCTGACACACTTCTGCGCGCCGCAGTCATTGCGCCTCCTTGCTCGTCTGGGGTTACTGCTGAGTGCGTCAACTTCCTGAAATGAGTAGTTGGCTTTGGTTTCGAGACATGTGGCAGGAAAGCTTTTATATCCAAGACTGATATGAGGTCCAATGATGGATCTGTATTCCGTTATTCAGCCTTTTGTGATGGAAACTTGGAAGTGGATGTCCATCCATCATTTTTGTCTTTTAAAGCTGCCTTATTCAATTATAGGGTCACAAGAGTGGAGGGGGAACTGCTCACACGTGGTTTCCCTGGAGTGTTTCGGTATGAGACGTTGTGTCTGTCCCTACCCACTGGCTTCTGCTCGCATTTGCATACATTTACATTTATTTTCTTAGCGGACGCTTTTATCCAAAACCATTTATGAAACAGGTCAGCATAACCGAGTAAACATCAGTCTGGGGAACTGTCTTGGAACACACCTGCGCTCTCGTTTTACACTTGGTGCCTTGCATTTGTTGTCTTTACCTGTGTGTTCTGTGTAGGCCTGTGCTGGCAGACAGAGCCTTCTTCATTGGTTAAATGCCCTCAAGCTCAGTTTAAAAAATGAGCAGGGCTATGAAGAATACAACATTACACTTCGCTTTCCAAAGCTCTGAAAGTTAATTTCATTCAATAGCGAACAGTTTCTGCCCTTGTTTTAAAAACAACTGCCAAAATATTAAAAGATGTTGCCCTGTTAGTGACCGTAGGTGTGAATAAAACGAAGGAGCGATAAGGAAGATGGATGTTAATCCAAATGTAAATAAAACTTGTGCAGCTTGGACACATTGTGTTTTCAAAGAGTCAACAAGAACCAGATAGCGTAGAAGATGCTGCTTCCTGACAACAGATTTAATTGCCACTTGTTAAATTTTCAAATACAAGCAATTTGAGACCTGCCTAAAACACAACTACACTGAAGCATTTGATAAATCTGAGTTAATATTAATAGACAGAGATTATTAGGCTATATATTTTAATCAGTTTAGCATTGCTTTGTGCTATTATGAGTTTAACTTGTATATTTACTAGCCGTGCCCCGAGTCTCCACCCACGTAATAGTGAAAAAGGACAGTGAGGAGGGCCCTGCCCGGCTCCCCACTCCTGACGTCATGCCTGCAGCCTCTATCTTGGATTAGCTTGAATATATGACTCCTGCAGGCAAACTCTGATTCACAGCGGAATGAGAGAAGTCGCAAAATCAATCAGAATGTTCAGGCAAATTATAGACAAAAACCCGATCTAACTCTGTTAAGTGGTTTTCTTGTTCACTAACAAAGCGGATGTAAGATACTCCCCGAGGCTGGCAAGTGAGTGAGAAAGGCTTCGCCCACCTCAGCCTGCTGCATCTCCCTCGTATTCGCACAAATAAATGCGAACTATGATACATACCGCTATTTGAGAAGTTGCAAAATCAGCCGGAATGTTCAAGCAAATTATAGAAAAAAAAAACAATCTAAATCCGTTAAGTAGATGTCTTGTGAAAAGCAGACAGACTGGCAGACATGTTGGATTTTATATATATAGACATTGACATACATTCCTCTTCTTCTTCTAAAGCTTTACTTCTTTCATGTGGGGGTCACTGCGTACTCTTTGTCGCCTGATACGCCTTTTTCCCTTAGCTCTCCCTTCACAAAGTCCTTCCACTTTCTCATTTCTCATCCTCGTCACCTCCGTGTCCATGATTGTTCTTCCAGTGTTGTTCACCTCTCTTCTCATTAAATGTCCATACAATTTTAACCTTCTTTCCTGTATTTTTCAAGAGATTTCCTAAACTTTTGACCGTAGCTCTGATTCTCTCATTCCTGATTCGGTCATGCTTCATCTTACCTTTGTCTATTGTCTTATTTTTATATGCATGCATTATAAATTAGTAAAAATCTGTAATTGTATTGTTCACTAGCAGTTGTTACAGACCTCCTGGTCTGTCACTCATTGAGGAATGCTTGACAAAACTTAAATTGAACTGATTTGGAACTGAAGCGTTCCCTGCTTCTTCATCGTCAGCCTCTTCTTCTGCATAGGGGGCATGCCATTTATGATTCATTTTTATAAGCACTTACAACTTGAAGCATTTTAATCACCTTATTTTTTGTTATTTATAGGCTACCGTTTACAGGGAAGTGTTTGTCTAAATATAAACTTACAATGTTTGTTTAAAAGAACAATTGTACAGCTTGTTCAAATGCAAAAAAGTACTTTCTACGTACTGTTTTTTAGGCAACTTTTGCTAATGAAGTAATTTGCTCTGTTTAAACAAAAAGTTACACAGTGTAAATAAAAATCCATTTTTAGATATAAACGCATTTGTTTAAATCAAAAAGTGTACAGCATGTTATCCCTATGCCTATGTCCCCAACCCTGTGAACAATGTCAGAATAACTGTCTTACCATCTGTATTTTATGCTAGTTAGTCAAAGATGATAAATGGCCTACAAGCACAACCCCTAGTCCTATGTCTTTGGATCTGCCTCTACATCCATCCATCCATTTTCCAACCCGCTGAATCCGAACACAGGGTCACGGGTGTCTGCTGGAGCCAATCTCAGCCAACACAGGGCACAAGATAGAAAACCAATCCCGGGCAGGGTGCCACTCCACCGCAGGACACACACAAACACACCCACACACCAGGCACACACTAGGGCCAATTTAGAATCACCAGTCCACCTAACCTGCATGTCTTTGGACTGTGGGAGGAAACCGGAGCGCCTGGAGGAAACCCACGCAGACACCCCATGCAGGGTGGACCTGGGAAGCGAACCCGGGTCTCCTAACTGCGAGGCTCTGCCTCTACACTTATGTCTTAATATACAACTGCACAGTGGTCGGTTTTCTGTTTTTATTTCTATTGTAACGATAGAATAGACAAGAAGGATGTAACAAAGTGTTAGGGACTAGATGATACCCCATTTAATGTGTTCAATTGTTGAAAAGAAAAAAAAGTTGAAAGGAAAAGTGTTGGGTCATGTGTAGGCCTGTTAGTTAATCTGCTCACTGCCTCTTATTCATGTAAAATCTGACTTATTGCTGTTTGTTTTTTTTGGATCGGAGCCTTGTTTGTCCTCTGGTGCCCCTCTTCTCAGGCTCCCTAAATGTGGAAGTGTCCTGCTCACTGGTATCTGGATCGCAAGTAGACTCAACTTTCAGTCAACGCAATCATTTATGTAGCCCTTGGGGGAGAAGAAGCGGGAGCTCTGGGAGTACAAACCAGACATGGTGTCAATGGACTTCATTCTCTTGGCTGTGGGCAAAAGAGAAGATGATGTTAGCGACTACGTTTCCCCAGACATCAGTCTGTGTATTCTTACCTTGGAAATGTTACTAGGATGTTCCAGATTTGTGTGTGGCGACACTGTTCTTGAATACACTTCCCTGCAATGAGTCTATCATTTCTGTTATGATTCATAGCACCAAAATTATTTCGTCATAGATAAATTTACCTAAAGAAAAGATTAGTGTCATCTTAGATAGATAGATAGATAGAGAGATAGATAGAGAGATAGATAGATAGATAGATAGATAGATAGATAGATAGATAGATAGATAGATAGATAGATAGATAGATAGATAGATAGATAGATAGATAGATAGATGAGGCATTGTATGATAGACAGACTGACTGACTGACTGACTGACTGACTATATGGACAAAAAGTATTGGGACGCATGACCATTATACCAACAAGGACTTTAATGGTATTGGTTTCAAATACATAGACTTTAATATGGAGTTGGTCCCCCCTAACAGCTATAACACCTTCTACTTTTATTGGAAGGCTTTCCACAAGATTTTTTGAGTTTTTCTGTGAGTACCTTTTCGTTCTGTAGAACATTTATAAGGCCAGGCATTGATGTTGGACGAGAAGGCCTGGCTCGCAATCTCCATTCCAGTTCATCCCAATGATGTTTAATGGAGTTGAGATCAGGCTGTTTTGCGGTTCAGTCAATTTCTTACACACTGATCTCATCCGAACATATCTTTATGGACCTTGCTTTGTGCACAGTCATGCTGGAATAGAAAAGGTCCTTCTCCAAACTTTTTCCACAAATTTGGAAGCATAGTGTTGTCCAAAATTCCTTTGTATGTTGACGCATTAAGATTGCCCTTCACTGGAAGTGAGGGGCCTAGCCCAAACCCTGAAAAACAGTTCCACACCATTATCCCCCTTCACAAAACTTCACAGTTGGTTCTCCCAGCATCCACCAAACCCAGACTCGCCCATCTGACTGCCAAACAGAGAAGTATAATTCGTCACTCCATAAAACACATTTCCACTGCTCCATAGTCCAGTGGTGGATTGCTTTACAGCACTTCATCCGACGACTGGCATTGGACTTTGTGATGTGAAGCTTTCATGCATCTACTCGACCATGGAAACCCATTCCACAAAACTCCCACTGCTCAGTTTTTGTGCTTACATTAATGCCGGTGGAAGTTTAGAACTCTTCAGCTATGGAATCAGCAAATCATTGTAGACTTTTATGCCCCATGCACCTTAGCAGTCGTTGACCCTGCACTGTGACTTTACGTGGTCTTCTGCTTTGTGGCTGACTTGCTGTTGTTCCTAAATGCTTCCACTTTCCAATAATACCATTTACAGTTGACCGTGAAATATCCAGCAGGGATGAAATTTCACAAACCATCTTATTGCAAAGGTGGCATCCTATCACAGTACCACGCTTGAAGTCACTGAGCTCTTCAGAACAACGCATTTTGTTTCACAAATACATACTGTACATTAGTAGTACAGACAACTTGGTTAATCAGGTAGTAGTGAGTACACCACAAGAGAGGTGATGTAATGAAAGGCACACTTGCATACGGTTGCTCATTGGTTCATTAAAAGGCAGATGGCTTAATTTGGACTCGTCGACTGGCACACTGCTGTATAAGCACACAAAGGTTCGCTGCATTATGATGGCACTTTTGAATGTTTTATAGAGACTTATATGTGTTGCAAAATTGAAATTTATTTGAAAAAATGATTTTATTCTTTTACATATTCAATAAGAATGTTTTTTAGCCTGCATAAACTCGCAATGTGCACCCATTTGGCGATGTGGGCACTGCATGATGGCACATTGCTATTGGTCTCTCCACTCGGCTTCTCCCACTGTTGGTTATTTTCTCCCAAAGAGAGTCCATCAAAAGGAATGTTTTAACCACTGTCCACTTCAATCAGTGTAAGCAGCATGGTGGCTCTGAGGCTAGGCATCTGCGTTGGCAATTAGAAGGTTGCCAGTTCGAATCTCATAAATGCCAGAACTGATTCCACTCCATTGGGCCCTGGAGCAAGGCCTTTAAACTGCAGTTGCTCCATTCTGAGTGTGATGTTAGCCTGCACCCAACCCTTCAAGCCCGGTCCTCCAACTTGTAAAGGAAAATTCAGGGGTGGTTGGCAGGATTGGCACTCCAGCCACTGTTAAAAAAAAAACCCCCAAAAAAACCCTCACACTGTTCAATTTCATTCAAACTAGTTTGGTGCTGAGATGTCACCCATTGCACGGCTGCACTTGGGTCCTAATTGGGATCCTGAGGTGGTTTGTGGTGCGGTGGGTGCAGCAATGTGCTTTATCAATGCATGCTCCCAACCTCACTTCAGTCAGTGATACCTCAAGTTTACATTCTCTTCAATTTAGTTTTCTACCCTTTTTGCCTCAGTTTTGTAGGAAAGGTGTCATTTAGGAACATGGGCAAATTTATATGGTAACTAGACATTAAGCCCGTTACAATAACGGGTGCTAGAACAGTAGTGCATTCTCTTTGATAATTTTTTTTACGCTCATTTTCCTGTTCCTCTATAGATCTATTTGCTCTTCTGAGTCTTTCTCTTTTAGCGTTTTTCTGACGCTCATTTTCTTTTTCTTCTTTTTTAGGTGGCATGTTGTTAGTAGATAGTCACAGTAATATAGGCTTGTATGTCCGTAATATTTTCTGTTACAGTAATACTGGCTTGTATGTGGCTGTAATATCCATCCATTATCCAACCCACTGAATCCGAACACAGGGTCACGGGGGTCTGCTGGAGCCAATCCCAGCCAACACAGGGCACAAGGCAGGAACCAATCCCGGGCAGGGTGCCAACCCACTGCAGTGGCTGTAATATGCATCAGTGTATTGTGTGCCTTTAATTTTCTCTCGCAGTAATACTGGTTTGTATTTCCGTAAAATGCCTGTAATTTCTCTGACAGTAATACTGGCTTTGATATCGTAATATGCGTTTAATTTTCTGTCACAACAGTGGGCAATCAACAGACTCTCCCCAGCAACTGATGTAATGTGTGGCGTGCAGTTGATAATTGTGCTTGTGGCGTCTCTCCAGCAAGTACTGTGCAGTTCCCCAGCCAAGTATTTTAATCCGTGCTGGTTTGCAGCTGATTATTGTATGTGTGGCGTCTCCCCAGCAATGGATTTTATGTGCCTGAAAATAAATCTACTTTTAAAAGTCGTCCTATTGTAATATCATGAAAATGCACATATTTAGGAAAACCCCTTCAACGACTGACACTTTACACTTTACCGGGCCAGGCTTCTTAATCGCAAATCTGACATCCTCAGAGTGAACACTTGCACAACAACAAACACTAATCCCACCTCTTTGGGGATGCTGGTCTCCGCGTCTCAGTACCCGTTTGGATTTTTCGTGCCTTTTGTTTTAAGTCTTACCTCATTTACAGAATTGGATCGACTGCGTGATGTTTTATGGGTCCCGCCCTCTCTGTCTTGTGTGACGTGTCAGGCGGCCTTTGAAGCACCTGCTCAAAGCATCGCATCATGCCCTGCACATGCGCACTTCACCAGAAGACACACACACACGGACACTGGACGCACACAGGGGTTTTATTAAAGAGGATTAGATCAAAAATATTCAAAAAAGGCATTTGTATGCCATATATGGCTACTGATGGGACGTGACGGGGAGTGGCAAAAAGTGTGTGCATGAGCACATTGTTTTAAGTTAACTTGACATTTATAAATGGCACGGGGTTTACGTATGGTTTTATAGATCCATTTTTTTCCGCTTGTGCATTGTTTTTACTTTTTGAGCGTAAGCAAAATTTTAGTATAGAATCTAAGCAAGGTTTTATAGATGAGGGCCTGGTCACACTGATGCACTGTTGTGCACATAACAGCAAGGAAGAGAAATGGCAAATAAAAAATTGCAGTTGTTACTTTTAAGCACATTGATCTCTGTATGTGCAGTAGAAACCTGTGGTGATGAGAGTGGAGCTGGAAAGGTGGATGGTGAGATTTGAAGAGCTTTGATGGAAAGGAATGGTGCGACAATCTCAGAATGTTAAGGGGGATGTTCGATTACTTGTATCAACATTTGTCTGCAGGTCTCCAAAAGACATTTTCAGCTTTTTCCATGGTGGTGTTTTGGCCATATGCCCTCAACTGGAGGATCAGCAGGTAAAGTGACTTTACACAGCAAGTCAGTGATGGAGATAATTTTGACAACTTTGTAGTTAACTTTTGATTAGCTTAACACCTAAGCCACACTGCCTTGAAAAAAATATTTTATAGTATCTTTACCCAGTGGGTAAACATTAACATTTAACATTATACATAGTTATTGTCTGTTTTTCACCTGCATTATTATCATTTTTTAATATTATTTATTGTATCAGTATGCTGCTGCTGAAGAATGTGAATTTCCCATTGGGATTAATAAAGTATCTATCTATCTATCTATCTATCTATCTATCTATCTATCTATCTATCTATCTATCTATCTATCTATCTATCTATCTATCTATCTATCTGTCTGTCTGTCTGTCTGTCTGTCTGTCTGTCTGTCTGTCTGTCTGTCTGTCTGTCTGTCTGTCTGTCTGTCTGTCTGTCTGTCTGTTATTCCAAGATGCTTTACTGGCCAAGTAAGATGTTTATCCTAAATTTCCACGTTTTAATTCCATTATGTGAAGTTCAATGGATTAAGATCTCTCTTGTAGCCTGTTCAGGATATTGACCCTTTGAACTGAACTCCATTCCAAGACACTATGCTGATACTCTACCCAGGCTTCCATATTTCTAGAGATGATACACAGGCGGATGTGCTTGCTTGCTCAGCATCATCTGTATAGTCAATGTGGAGGCAGAACTGGATGGTCTAAAATGTTAACCATTTGGGGTCACATTGGCTGCCGGTAACAGGAGTGTATTTACCATTGTGATAAGGCGCTATATAGCGCCTGACCCGCCACAGACTGACGCATAGGCATGTGCTAAAATCAAAGAACTTTTTATTTTCTCTTCAGCCATGGGGCACGTCTTCCCCGTGTCCCGCAGGCCCAACACAGTCCCAGAGCACTTTAAATAGCACAAACAATCCTTCCTCTGGCATCACCACTCCTCCCAGGCAACCTCGTCCTCTTCCTCCTGATTCTGGCTGTCGAGTGGTGGAAGCTGACCCCTTTTATAGCCCACCTGGAAGTGCTCCCGGTGCTTGATCACCTGTTGCTAATTTCACTTCCGGGCGGGGCTGTAGAGGTGTCCAGGCTGGCTCTGAGATCCATGCAGCACCCCCTGGCAGCCACCCCAGATCCCCACAGGGTTGTGGAGGACTCCATTTCCCATGGAGCCCTGTGGGAAACTGAGGCACCCACGTCACCCAGGGAGGCTGCCACCAAGCGTCCTGGGGGAGGTACTGAGGAGCCCACGGCTGCTCCTCCGGAACATATGCAGCAGGGGTGTCCCAGCCGGGCATGGGACCTGGCCGCCCGTTACACATTGAGTAAGTGGTATGTTCAGTCCCACTACTTTCTGCTCTTTAGTCAAATGCCACCCACCACAATGCCCACTCCTGTCAGTGCTGGGTTGCTGTGTACTACATCCCAACAATCCTATCCTCTGGCTAATGAAACCATGTGATATCTGTCAGTGTGTGTGGACACGCTGTCCATTGTGCAGATTGCTCAGCGGAGCTCATGTCCAAGTCTCCACTTCTGCTAATTTCATTTGTTTCCTCCTGAAATGAATTTACTGATGGGCTTGGTGACGGAGCGGCATGACTCCAGTGTATAGCCGTGTTATTTATATCTGTCACTTTGCAGATGAATTCAGAGCCTGAGGGCTGAGGTCATGAGGCTACTGATTAAATGAAGTCCTGGAGGATGCAGCCTGTCGGCTTACCATTGGACTGGCGTGTTGGTCTGTGCCAAACGGAATCTGCCCAAGAATCCCTTCCTCTCTCAACATTTGCACCTCGTTGGAAATTTGGGTTACATTTTGCTGTCTCCCCCTCTTCCCCCTTATTCCTCGGGTCTCTTTCTCTGAATCCCTGTCTATTTTTCTCTTATCTTTTTTTTTTTCTTCCATTTTTCATGTTATAATTCACGTTCATATTTACGTATTCTTGGGCATCCCTGAAACTTTAAAAATGAGTTATAAATCTTTTCTCAGGTTTTCTGATCTAGACAATCAATGGCTGACATCTGCTTTTAGTTTAGAGACCTTATTTAAAGGCTTAGAATCTTTTTAACGTTATTTTCAACGCGTTTTGTTTTTCCAACGGGCGGCGTCATTTTGATAGTTTCACACCACTTGTTATCATGCTAACACAACCCACAATGCACCAGGATGTTGTGATGATGTCATCATCGGTGCGACTAAATACTGGTGACCTCTTGCTCCTCCAGTTTCCTCAGGATTGAATTTAGTTGCAAACTCTGTGCTTGATTTTGTGAAATCTGTAGGCTAAGACTTTTGCTCGGTACTTAGGCTTTGATTTTTGATTTTGTGTTTCTGATTTTGGTGTTTCTATTTTTTTTTTTACCTGATTTTTCTACATTTACCTTTACATTTATTCACTTATCACATGCTTTTATTCAAAGCGACTTTCAAAAGAGGTCAACACCATCAAGCAAACATCCATCTGGGACACAGTCTAGGAATTCATGTTACAGGATAAAGTTACAAACTTCCATCCATCCATCCATTTTCCAACCCGTTGAATCCGAACACAAGGTCACGAGGGTCTGCTGGAGCCAATCCCAGCCAACACAGGGCACAAGTCAGGAACCAATCCTGGGCAGGGTGCCAACCCACCGCAGAGTTACAAACTTGATCACCAAAATTAAAGATCTCACGCTCAATTTGCTGGCAAGTTACTCTTCCTCGGTTACCAAAAACAAACAGCTAGTTTAACAGAAATTGATCAAACAAGAGAGCCTACAAACTCTTGTTAAACACATTGAGGGAGTCAGTAGTTCAGATGGAGGTGGGCTCCCCATTCCACCACCTCAGAGACTGCACATAAAAGGAGTCTGGATTGAGACTTCCAGATGCCGTTCATCAGCAAACCAGAGTGGGCGAGAAGGAACAGAAGACATCACAAATGTCCCTGTACATAGAGTTGCTGATCCATTGACTACTCTGTAGGCAAGCATGAAGGAGTTTAATTTAATATGTGCTGCTGCATGAAGCCGATGTAGTGATCTGAAAAGAGGAGAAACATGTGCCCACCTCGGCTGGTTGAACACCAGACGTGCTGCTGCATATTGAATCATCTGCAGACGCTTGGTGACACATGCTGGTAACTCCTGTCAGCAGAGAATTGCAAATAAGTCCAGATGTGAAAAGAGCAAAGCCTGAACCAGGAGTTGTGCTGCATACTTCATCAGATACGGTCTTATCTTGCAGGTGTTGTATTGAGTTTTCTCCCACTCCTTCCTCATAAAGGATTTCAGTCAGTAATTTCCGTCCTACTTTATCTCTTTTTTTTTTTTTTTTTTTTGTTGTGCACCGACTGACTTTGTGGTTAAAGAGATAAGTAGGATCCCGCTGACTCTGCTCATTCTGTCATTATTTCCAAATTTCCAGTCAGTAAAACAGTAAAGCATTGTGAGATGGTTGTCACTAGTATAAGAGAGAGAGAGAAAGAGAGAAGAGATTAGGAACAGGCGCTGTTATAGTGCATTGCTGCACCCACCACATGACAAACCAACTCAGGATCCCAGATTAGGACCTGAGTGCAGCCATGCAACGGGTGACACCTCAGCACCACACCAGTTCAGCGTGAGGTTTTGTATGGTGGCTGGAGTGCCAATTCTGCCACCAACTCCCAGGTTTTTCCCTGCAGATTAACGTCATACCCAGGACAGAGCAATTACAGGTTAAGGGCCTTGCTTAAGGGCCCAACAGAGCAGTGTCCCATTTGGCATTTACGGGATCCGAACCGACAACCTTTCCGATTGCCAGTGCAGATCCCTAGCCTCAGAGCCAACACTATGCTTGTGGTGTATTGCCTGGTATAAGGTTACTTTTAATATTACGTTTGATGTTTTTTAAATGTTATTCTTTTACAATTATGTAAGCCCTGGAAGTATGCACTGCAAAGTTAAACTGCATTTATAAAAAGCAGTTCCCCAAGTGGCTTAAAATTGCAGCCAACAGGGCCCCAGAGGAAATGCAAAACAAAAGCTGCAATGCTTTACCAAAAATGCCCACTTCAAAGTTGTAAAGATTCAAGTCTCAGAAAACACGCACTTCACCTTTCAGACAACAAAACAAGGCTGAAAACAATTTTTCAAACCAATTCTTATTTCTGCCCCTTGTACTCCTTCAGTCCATTAAAAGTGGATCACTGCTTGATGTTCATCTTTAGTGTAAACGGAGAGCAGAGCGGCCGTGTTTAGTCTTAGAAAACAACATGAGAAACTTACTGATCGAAGCTGAACGTGTTCCACTGTTGTCACAGACAGACCGTGTTTCTTCATGTGTACCGGAAAAGCTGTATGGCCATTTTGAATTTCCCCTTGCGGATTAATAAAGTATCTATCTATCTATCTATCTATCTATCTATCTATCTATCTATCTATCTATCTATCTATCTATCTATCTATCTATCTATCTATCTATCTGTCTGTCTGTCTGTCTGTCTGTCTGTCTGTCTGTCTGTCTGTCTGTCTGTCTGTCTGTCTGTCTGTCTGTCTGTCTGTCTGTCTGTCTGTCTGTCTGTCTGTCACCTACATAATACAGGCATAAGGAATAAAGCAAATAATTAACAGAAGTAACCATCTCATAAAAATACAACAAAAAGGACATAAAGCAAGAATTTCAATCCCAGCCAAAGGAGGTACCCTGGCTGAAATACATTTGTGATATGGAGAATTAAACTGTACAAGGTTCTCCAGGTGAGGCCTACATAATGTGTTATAAAACATAAGCATCACCACCCTACCCATTGTGCTATGTAAGCTACCATCCTTTTTGCTTTCTTGACCTCTTCTGTCCCACTGTCTGTATGTAGGTAGTGATGAGTCCACAATGACTCCCAGGTTCTTCTCATAAAGTGTTCGTTCAATTTTCAGAGTTCCAATTGTGTGTTTAAATCTCACATTTTTATTTCCTACATGTAGTTCTTTACATTTACTTACATAAGTTTTCTTTTGCCCAAGCCTGTTTGCGGTCCAAGGCCCTCTGTAACAATTCACCTGATTCTTCATCATCTGCCTTTCCACCTAATTTAGTATCATCTACAGACTTAAGAAGCTTATTGATCATATTCTTGTCAGGTTGTTTATGTAAAGTATTAAAAGAGCAGCGGCCTCAACACTGCGCCCTGGTTGACATCACCTTTAACCTAACCTGATTCTGGAAATTTACCCTCACCATAACGCTTTGAATCATGTAACTGAGCCAATTTTTTACCCACTGGCCTGCACCCTAAATCCCTGCTTCCTTTAATTTGATGGGCAGGAGACTGGTAGTGCGTTAGTAGCAGAGTTTACCCAGTCTGGTAAAATACAACAGGACACTAAACCTTTAGCCTGGAACTGAAGGTTGGACTGCTGTTCTGAAAAGGGCCTTATCTCCAGCAGGTAGCTCCTCCTCGTTTACTCTTTGTTTGCCCACCTTTTCTTGTCTGGGCTTTGTCTTACTACCTGTGTCTGCCCCATTTCAATTTTTTTTCTTACTTCTCTGTGGGCCTCTGTCCAGCTCTTTCTTCCTTCTTTGACTCCCACACTTTCAAGTCAAACTCTTAACGGCTTCAATGACCTGAAAAAATTAGAAAATTATTTGCATATTTTGCTAGCCTTGGAGAACAGGAGAGAGGAGAACAAAGGACATTTGAATCCACATTGATATGAATAACACGTACACAAAGGTATATTTACTTTTAGTATAGACTCTGACCTGTTGGAGTGGTTGTGTCTGGTTTTCATAAGACATATGGTTTTACTTTATATTAAAAAACTAGCTGTTCCCCTGGGGCTCCGCCCATGTAGTAGTGAAACAGGATGAACTTTCAAAATGAATTTACAAAAAACAAATGTAATTTTGGCCAAGCGAAAGGTTGGTACGCTCCAACGTTAAACGTCGGCACTATATCTGATCATGTTCAGCTCTGATGGAGAAAACCACGTGGCTGTGATATCTCTGGCAATCAGCAGCTACCCACTAAAACAGACGTAGCTCTGATCTCCGTCTCTCAAAAACGTCAAATGTTACTCCTAAACAATCTCTAGATGATAATGTCTGTTGAACAAACAGGTATTGCTAGCTAAGCGGAGGCAAGGTACACTCCAACACATGGCGAAAAGAAGAGTGACTCGAATGGAGGCTTGTGTGTGTGTGAGTGAAGTGAAGGCTCCATCCCCCTCCCCTCGGCCTGCAGCTTTACTTGGATTCACGCAAATAAATCAGTACAACTTATCTGCTTAATTGATAATGACATAATGGCGTACTTGCCCACACCTGCCCATGAAATAGCCTTTGAGTCAATTGTCCAATTACTTTTGAGCCCCTGAAATGAAGGGATTGTGTTCAAAAAATGCTTTAGTTGCCTCACATTTTTATGCAATCGTTTTGTTCACCCCACTGAATTAAAGCTGAAAGTCTGCACTTCAACTGCATCGGAGTTGTTTCATTTAAAATTCATTGTGGTAATGTACAGAACCAAAATTAGAAAAAAGTTGTCTCTGTCCAAATATTTATGGACCTAACTGTATATATACTAGCCATCCCCCGCGTCTCTGCCCGTGTAGTAGTGACAAAGGGCAGTGAGAAGGGCCCTGCCCGGCTCCCCACTCCTGACGTCATGCTTTCCCTTCCCCTCAGCCCACAGATTAGCGCAAGTATATCGCTCCTGCAAGTGAACTATGATTAACGCGATGAGAGAAGCTGCAAAATCAACCACAATGTTCAAGCAAATTATATAAAAAAACCCAATCTAAATCTATTAAGTAGTTCTCTCGTTCGCTACCTAATCGGAGGTAAGCTACTCCTCGCGGCTGGTGCGTGAGTGAAGAGGGCCCTGCCCCACTCCCCTTGGCCCGCTGCGTGTCTCTCGGATTTGCGCAAATCAAACGCTCCTGCAGGCAAACTACGATACATAGTGCAATGAGAGAAGTCACAAAATCAACCCGGAATGTTCAAGCAAATTACAGAGAAAAACCCGATCTAAATCTGTGAAGTAGTTCTCTCGTGAAAAGCAGACAGACAGACGTTGGATTATATATTTATATATATATGTAGATTATATATAAGCATAGTCCCAGAAAATAATCAAAAGAGGGGATTAACATAAACACCTGGCTTGTAAAGAGATGAGTGACAAAAAATTTTTTTTATAAAAGGACGATTTATTTACAAAAACAAAAAAACGAACCAAAACGCTCAAAATAGTTAAAAAGGCGCTGAAAGGAATTACCAAAACTGACAAAGTGAAAACAAATAAGTCTTCATTAAATATTCTAAATCGTAATCCTAAGAGAGAAGCAAAAAGACTAAGAAAGAAAAACAGAAACTCTAATAAAAATACCAATACAGTGGAACCTCGGTTTGCGAGCATAATTTGTTCCGGAAACGTGCTCATAATCCAAAGCACTCGTATATCAAAGTGAATTTCCCCATAAGAAATAATGGAAACTCAGATGATTTGTTCCACAACCCAAAACTATTCATATAAAAATGATTAATACAATATATAAAGTTCAAATACATAAAACAAATTAACCTGCACTTCACCTTTGAAAAGAATCATGGCTGGTGTGAGTGAGTTTCTAAACTCTTGTGGGATTGCACCCAACGGGACAACACGCGGAAGAGCATCCCAAAGCAATCTTAGTCTCCCAGCGCTGTAGCAGTTCGCCATAAAACCGAATCCGAAAAGATCGCGGACATGCTATAAGCTCCTGCCGTCGATGGGTAATACAAGGAACAAGGAACATTATAAATGCGCAGGGCCCTGCCTGACTGCTGTGTCTGTGTATAGGAGAGATCCCGCAGATTCCACTACAATAAATAACCGCGCTGTTGCTGTTTCAAGCTGAATAAAGCTGGTGTTGCTAAAGTACTGAGACTCAGCTTTAGGTTGCAAGACGGGGACTCGCACATCACAGCACACATGTGCGCGCAAGCATACACACGCGTGCATGAGCACATACACACACATGAGCGCGCACACACACATACACACATGCGCGTGCACACACACAGTCACAATGCTAATGCTGTAGTAAACAGTATACGCTCGTACGGATGTTGACTATATGAGTGAGGCACGCCGACTCAGACGGAGAATAGGAGATGATTGCCCACAATCCCGCAGCGAGAGAGAGAGAAGAACCATCAGCTCAGTTGTGATCACATCACGCTCAGCAGACAAAGCATATAAATACTACTCATACTGCAAGACCTCGCTCGTTTATCAAGTCAAAATTTATTAAAAATTTTAGCTCGTCTTGCAAAACACTCGTAAACCAAGCTACTCACAAACCGAGGTTCCACTGTACTCCAGAACACCCGCAAAGAGCATTCCATGAACCGCTAGGGACTCCATTGCCCAGCCTTCCTTGCTCTCGTTGTAATGCATGGGGTGATCTGCCTCTTATGGATATCCAACCCCCCCCAGACACAAGGAACATAAAGACATTTAGAGAAACAGTTAAAGATACACTACAGGAGTGTTTGTAAATGTAATAAAATAGTAATTCATAAAATACAACAACTAAATAACAAATGAACAGAAGAGTATTAGCAGAAATACTCATAATGAAAAAAGGCAAAGAAAAAGAAAATAAACATAAGCCAAAGAAGGGACCCTGGCTAAAACATAATAGTCTAATGTTTGTGAGGAGCTGCCCTTTATAAGTATTGATTTTTCCGGCTTCTCGGTTTTTTGCTTCTGTTCTTGGATTTTAATTACCGGATTGCAGATGAAGATTTGTTGCAATGGGTTGCCTTATTATGCCAACCGTTTTTGCCTTAATTTTGCCATTTTTTTTCTTCACTTTATAAAAGAAGAATTTATTTAAAGATTCTTTGTGGACTTGTTTCTCAAGCCAAAGGGTTTTTTGTTGTTTTTCTTTACCTTAAGAGATATTTTGATATATTTTGGGACTGTTTTAAAGACTGTGCTCAATTGTTGGGGACTGGTCAGGCCCAAACTTTGTGTAATTGGGAGGTCAGGCTGCCTAAAATGATTCCTATTCTGGGTAAACCTGAGGAGGGCCATTAGCCTGGTTTTGTGCATCTTCTAGCGGCTTCACACTATTTTTCTATTTTGTGTGCTGCTCCATCATAGCAATACCAAACATTTAGGTATATTACAAATTAAATGTAATGTTTTTTTGTAATTCCCAGCTGTAGTAAGTAAGATAGACTGACATAGCCCATTTGGTTTGTTTTGGCACACACGTCTTTTGCTTAACTCTTTCTGGGCTTTTGTCCCAGGGCTGAATATTTTTTCCAAAACTCAGTTTTCTAAAAAGCACACAAAGCAGTGATTTCACACATCAATCAACACAAAATATTTATTAATGACAAATGTCACTGTGTTGTATTTTGTATGAGCCTCTATACTATATGATGTCACATAAATATTACATACCTATTACATGGTATGGTCCAGCAAACTATGGTAGCCTTTAAAGCAAAGAGCTGAGTACAGTATGAGTTGTATCTCGTGCCTCTTTTTCAGCTGTCTGTTGCTGCACACAGCACAATCAGGACACTAGACAGACCTTTCCTGTTGCATTTCTGACGATGTTTTGATGTTTTTGTTTTTTTTCATAATAACATTTTTTCTTGTTGAAAATCTTCCACATTTTTGGCTCATTATTCTCTGGGTAAACATAACACTAAGGGTCTACAAAGCAGCTGCGAGACCCTCTTAACTTCAGCTCAAGTGTCAAGTTTCTCTCCATTGAGCCTCTTTGGAATGCAGTCTCTGGGCTTTATCTGATAAGGCTGGTCAATTACAGACAAATTGGCACCCAGAAATAACACTTGTTTGGTGAACAACGTGCCATAATTCAATGATTGACAACCTTGATGAACAAAATTTTGCACCCGTTATGAACTGAACATTTGGGATTATGTGCAATAACAAAACGTCCACTCCTTCCTGTATAACCCATTGCAAGAACCAGATCTTTCTTCCCTCTACATGCCCAAAGCCCTCAGCCTCGTTGTAACTTCTGCTGCCTAGGGTATGGGTGTATCAGACGCTATAGCGATCTCTTTTACTCCAAACAGCAACCTGGTACTTAACAATTGGAATGGAAGACTATCTGTATTGGAGTAAAGTAAGGGTGCCCCAAGTCCAAATCTTGCTAAAGTTGCACTAGCAAAAGAGATGCCTACTTAAAACCATACATTCATCTTGCTAAAGTCAGCAGTGAGCTGATCACCAAATACCCTGCAGGCGTAAAATGTGTCCTATCAAAAGAGGACCATAGTGTTGACTACAGTCTGGAACAAACTACCAAGACGTGTAGTTGAAGCTGAAACCGTTTAAAAGGAATATGGATGAGATATTGGGGCACCTTAGCTTTTAGCTAGACAAGCAGGCTAGATGGACTGAATGGTCTCCTCCCATTTGTCACAATTCCTATGTTCTTATGTGTGAAAGTTCAGAGATAACTGCAGTACTGTCTGCAACCAAAAAAGTGTGAAGAAGGAGATGAACAAAGAATGGGCCGAACATCCTTCCAAAGATTTGAACAGAAACCAAACCATAAATACACCTACATTGATTGCATGAAGCATTGAAGTCAGTAGTTAGGATAAAACTGTCTAATGTATTCTGGTTATTGGCATTACTGTAACTGAAAGTGATAACCTTTGTGAAGGAGAAGTTTTTAGCTGTTAAAAGTTTCTTTTCCTAAATCCATTAGGAAAGTATAGAGATTCATCACACACACACAGAGGAGCTGTGTGTGTAATGGGTATGAAAAACCAGTGCAGACCAGCTGTGAAGAAATCAACGTCACCTTCAGGCAGTAGAAACTTAATTACTGCCTGAGTGAAAGATCAGAATTCATAAGTTATTTCCCTTTTTTTGAGGAGAGTGAAAGTTCATCTAAGCTAGCATAAGTTTGTTTTTTGTTGTTTATTATTGTCCTTAATTTATCTTATATATAAACATCTACACGTGGAAGTGTGTGTGTGTCTGTCCGGCTCGGAAGTGTGAGGCTACAGCATGAAGCTCAAAAAGCCGGCAAGGCGGCCCCCAAGTTAACGAGTCGGAAGAAGAAAGAAGGACGAGGCTATAGCATGAAGCTGAAAGAAAGCTATTCCATCATCAAAGTGAAACTACCGTGGAGAGACAAACGAGAGAGAATCTGATAGAAAAGGAAGAGGGCAGCACATCCACAAAACGAGACCACCGACTCAGCATTTCAATTTTTTTTCTGACGATTTCAATAGTTTCTAGGAGCCTGGGCTTTTTACAGCATGAGCTTACACAGCTAGTATATTTATATATGTTTATTATTGTCCTTCATTTATATATTTATACAAGTATATGGTATATCGAAGTAAACTTGCATATATCCATTTTCTGTTGTCCTTATGTTATGAATAAATTGTATTATTTATTGGTTTATTTCAGCAAACGTGCTTGGGCTTTTTGTTGAAAAATCATCTTGTGACATTACCACATACAGTGGAACCTCGGGTCACAAACGTCTCGGACCACATACAAATCGGGTTACGACCAAAACAAAAAGTTTGTCAAACTTTTGCATCTGTTCACGACCACACACTCGGGTGACGAACAAGCCAGTTTCCTTTCCGGTTCGTACGCGCCGATAATTTCCGCACATGTTCAGTCTCTCCCTGTGCATTCCCTGTGCAGAAAGAGCGCGAGCGAGCCCAAGCAGAAGAAGTAAACATTACAGAAGAAGTAAGTAACCATTTAGTTTACTATTACACTGTGCATTCTATGGTAAAACTATTTTTGTGCTTAAAAATCTTTAAAAAACAATATATATTTACATATAGCTCGTACGGTCCAGAACAGATTAATTTTATTTACATACAATCTATGCGGGAAATTACTTCGGGTCACGACCAAATTGGGTTGCGACCAAAGTTTTGGAACGAATTACGGTCGTGACCCGACGTTCCACTGTAGTTGGTTTTCCTTTTTGTATAGTATGTCGTGTTTGGTGATTGTTAAATGTTAGTAGCAACACTGGTAGCTCAGATACTAGGTTTGTAAATATGGGGTCTGTGAATGGTGGACACGGAGGTGTTTGTGGGAATTATAGTGTGTAGTTGTAGACACTGTATGTTGTAGGAGCTAGCCCAGCCACAAACAGACACGACTCCAGATGTTCAAACACACTCACATTTATTCTCCTATTTAAAACAATTATTTACAGTGATTGCTCAGTCCTTCGGCCTGCCTTCACTCCTATCTCGCAAGCTCCGCTCACTTCCACCCGACTCTGGCTCCCTGAATGGAGTGAGGCGGCCCCTTTTTTAATGCCCTGGATGTGGTCCAGGTGCCTGATGATGAACTTCCGGCAGCACTCCCCAGTGTGGCAGAAGTGCTGCCCTTGCACCCGGAAGCACTCCGGGCGTACACCATCCCTGGTCAGTCAGCACTTCCTGATGTCCCGGAAGCGCTGTCCCTCAGGGATCAAGGACCATTCAGGTGCCCAGGGAAGAGAAGTGCCGCTCCCCCCGTCCCTCCGTCCTCCAGGCGTCCCGGCAGGGCAGGGTTCCTGGCCGTCTATCACAATGTATAAAACTGGGAATGAGAAGAATGTAGCTTGACTTTTTTGACTTTTCCCTATTCCTCCAACTTCACCATCGGTAGCACCCAAATCACTATGCAAACCTGTCAGCAACCTTGGAACCGACCCAGAAGTTGGGTTTCACTACAGTCTTTCACCACATCCAAACTACAATATGAAAAGTGAAAATCATTTCATGTAGTATTTCTCCAGTTTTGTTCACAACTTGTACAGATCTCTTTATAAGAAAGCGAGAAATGTGACACAAGAGGAGAACATTCAGTCCATTTGTTGCTCGTTTGATTAGCTAATAACCTAAGCTGTCCCAATATCTCCTCCAGATTTCTCTTGAAAGTTGTCATGGTTTCTTCTTGTTCCATATTCCCACAACTCTTTATGTGAAGAAATTCTTCCAGGCTTCAGTCCTGAATGCTCTTGCCCTTAATTTCCAGTGATGTCCTCATGTACATGATTCACTGTGAAGCTGAAAGAATTCCGCTAGATCTACTTTACCGATGGCTTTGAGGATTTTGAAGACATTGATTAGGTCTCTACACAGTCTCCTCTGCTTGAAACTCATCATATTTTTAGCATCCCGGCCAGGAGGTGATTCAGAGATTTTTCACACATTCTACCAGAGTTTGTCAGCTCTGAAGGTTCTGAAGTTCAGTCATGTGGCCCCCTGATGTTGCAGAATTTTTTCTAAACATTTTGACATCACTGACTCGTTTTTACCTTTCATTGATTTCATTGTTTAATTAGCTTTTCTTTTTATTTATTTTCTTTTTTTTTGCTTTCAGAAAAGTGCATCGGTGTTTAATTTACATTTATTAAAAAATGAATAAATGTTTGTATTTTTTTGCCATATCTTTAGATGCTAACCCTAACCCTAACCCTAATTTTCTTTTAATTTACCTTTTTTGTGGAGATTGTCCTCTTAATTGTACCCAGATACTAATAATTAATGACAAACATTGCAGCTGGTGACAAATGCCATTGACGTCACTAAAAGGCAGCTATTTTAATGTCACTCACTTGTGTGCTTATTGGTAATTTGGTCAAAAATAACCAGAAAATTTAAAGAACAAAATACTAAAAAAAAAAAGTTTAACGCACTTAAATTCCTACTTGTTTCAGTAAAAGTTTAGCATTAATGTCTTGAATATTGAGACAGATTATTTCAGCGACGAGAAGGAGTAATGTGATCCTCCAAGCATTTGCCTCTGGAAATGCATTTGGTGGACGCTTCTACCTGTGCCTACTGAAAGCGTGTGTGAGTGTAATGGACATGCACAGACTTACAGTATCTCACAGAAGTGAATACACCCCTCACATTTTTGTAAATATTTTATTATATCTTTTCATGGGGCAACACTGAAGATATGACACTTTGATACAATGTCAAGTAGTCCGTGTACAGCTTGTATAACAGTGTAAATTTGCTGTCCCCTCAAAATAACTCAACACACAGCCAATAATGTCTTAACCACTGGCAACAAAAGTGAGTACAGCTCTAAGTGACAAATGTCCAGATTGTGCCCAAAGTGTCAATATTTTGTGTGGCCACCATTATTTTCCAGCACTGCCTAAACTCTTTTGGGCATGGAGTTCACATGAGCTTCACAGGTTGCCACTGGAATCCTCTTCCACTCCTCCATGACGACATCACGGAGCTGGTGGATGTTAGAGACCTTGCGCTCCTCCACCTTCCCCACAGGTGCTCAATAGGGTTTAGGTCTGGAGACCTGCTTGGCCAGTCCAGCACCTTTACCCTCAGTTTCTTTAGTAAGGCAATGGTCGTCTTGGAGGTGTGTGTGAGGTCGTTATCATGTTGGAATACTGCCCTGCGGCCCAAGGGAGGGGATCATGCTGTGCTTCAGTATGTCACAGTTCATGTTGGCATTCATGGTTCCCTCAATGAACTGTACTTCCCCAGTGCCAGCAGCACTCATGCAGCCCCAAACCATGACATTTCCCACCACCATGCTTGACTGTAGGCAAGACACACTTGTCTTTGTACTCCTCACCTGGTTGCCGCCACACACACTTGACACCATCTGAACCAAATAAGTTGATCTTGGTCTCATCAGACCACAGGACATGGTTCCAGTAATCCATGTCCTTAGTCTGCTTGTCTTCAGCAAACTGTTTGCAGGTTTTCTTGTGCATCATCTTTAGAAGAGGCTTCCTTCTGGGACGACGGCCATGCAGACCAATTTGATGCAGTGTGCGGCGGGCGTATGGTCTGAGCAATGACAGGCTAACCCCCCCCACCCCTTCAACCTCTGCAGCAATGCTGGCAGCACTCATATGTCTATTTTCAAAAGACAACCTCTGGATATGATGCTGAGCACGTGCACTCAACTTCTTTGGTCGAACATGGCGAGGCCTGTTCTGAGTGGAACCTGTCCTGTTAAACCACTGTATGGTCTTGGCCATCGTGCTGCAACTCAGTTTCAGGGTGTTGGCCATCTTCTTATAGCCGAGGCCATCTTTATGTAGAGCAACAATTTTTGTTTTCAGATCCTCAGAGAGTTCTTTGCCATGAGGTGCCATGTTGAACTTCTAGTGACCAGTATGAGAGAGTGTGAGAGCGATAACACCAAATTTAACACACCTGAGACCTGGTAACACTAACGAGTCACATGACACTGGGGAGGGAAAATGGCTAATTGGGCACAATTTGGACATTTTTCACTTAGGGGTGTACTCACTTTTGTTGCCAGCGGTTTAGACATTAATGGCTGTGTGTTGAGTTATTTTGAGCAATTTACACTGTTATACATGCTGTACACGGACTACTTTACATTGGAGCAAAGTGTTATATCATCAGTGTTGTCCCATGAAAAGATATAATAAAATATTTACAAAAATGTGACGGGTGTACTCACTTTTGTGAGATACTGTAACTGTTTACCCAGTTAAGGGTTTAATTGGCCAAATAACCAGGTTACTTGTGAAGAAACTTATATCTGTCAATCCGGTTTCTCAGATATCAATAAATAACCTGGTTTCTCCAACCAGAATAAAGGTTTATGTGGCAATTTAGAAATCGGGTTTCTGTGAATAACTGGGTTATTAAACATACTCAGTGATCCACTGTGGTGGGGTCTCTCGCTCAGGCCTCCAGATAAGGGCAGAGGAAGGAGCCAGAAGCAGTGACATCAGGGTGGCGCCACAATTCACTAAATGAACAGAATGGATTCACATTTAAAGACACCCTGCATAAATGTTAAATAAACCAACATAGCAGACATTGCGTAAAAAGTGAGAAATAAAAATTCAACACCGACAATAACAATAAAACACATAAACACAGTGGAATGAAAGGCTGTAAATAGCAAGCCTTTTTATGCCAGACATATGCCAACCCCAACACGTGTCTCAAGCCATTTGTATGCATCTGTGGTTACTGATGAGGTGACCCTCTTGGTGGTGCTTTATAGAAGAGATCAGTGGTCTCCAATTCCAGTCCTAGTGCCCCTCTTTCTTTCACTCGGTTTTACAATCAGTCTATCGTTTTCCCTTTTCATTGATTTAGTTTTTGAATTACCTGGACTCATTTGGTCTTCCTGTTTCAATTCAAGTGATGTTTATAAAATCCATGTGTGTGATGCTGCTACTTTTGTACTTTTTGTACTTTTATACTTTTGTACACCAGTTTCAAATATCTTGTGTAGAATTTGAACACATTCTATTTTTGCTTCATTGAAACTTGTACTTCTGATTTTGATTTTGAATAATTTGTATAAAGACACTTTTTGGAATAAGGTGCTTGCCTGTGCAGTGTTGAGACTACTCCACAGAAGTCTGGCAAGTGTGTGCAGATATAAGAGCACAGAGTGTCTCGCTCCCTCCATCGCTGTCTTCTCTCTTTATCTCATACTCTCTCCAGATTGCTCCCATGCTCCCTCAGGCACTGATAACTCAGCACTTTAAGTCAGTCTTTGTTTTTGTTAATGTCCCTTGTCTAGCCGGTGGCACAGATGACCGGCGCCCTACCAGACTGCACTGTGCCACAGCGCCCTTGTGTTGCCTGGCCTGGAGATAAGAGTGATTTGAGAAGCTGCCCTCATTAGATGTTGTACTCTCTTCATCCCCAGACTCGAGACCTGCCTGCACAGCCCCAGTGAGAATAAGCAGTGGTGACTTTCAGTTTTTACTGTATAAAGAAAAGGTGCTTGTTACGGTGTGGGTGCTGCTCCATACTCCCACTTCCAACCCAACCCATCGGTAATGTAAGTGGATGAGCTGGTCTGACGGGGACAAATCAAACTGAGCAAGGAGATGGTGGAAAAGTGCAACAGTGCTTTTATTAAAACAAAAACCCAAACAGTGTCCATCTAAGGTGCAGTGCTCAAAAACGCTTCGATAAATAATCCATAAAAACAGGCTGATAAAAGTGTTTGTTAAAATTCCAATAAATACTTCCTTTAAAACGGTGCTTTCTCCTTGTAACTGGCAGCTCCCCTGCTTCTCCCATATGAGCCGTGCAATAGTGGAGTCGCCCTACCTGCAGGTGCAGCTGACTTTCCTTCTAGTCCAGTAGCCTTCCTTCCCCTTTTGCTCCATACAGCTGATCCGCGGGACCTAGACTTGGGTTCCCCAACGGCCAGCACGCTCACGCTGTGGCTCAATCTTCCCAACTCTCCCTGACACCCGCTGGTGGAGGGAAAACAACAGACTGATTGTAAAACCGAGTGAAAGAAAAACTGGCACAGAGGGGCACTAGGACTGGAATTGGAAACCACTGATCTCATCTATAAAGCACCACCAAGAGGGTCACCTCATCACAGACCTACACGGAAAGTTATCTACACTTCTGGTAACTCCAGCTCCTCTAAATTGCTTCGCTGGAGTGACCGCTTCTTCCTGCCCCAGAGTGTCAGCCAAAACTCTGCCAGAGCTCTTCTCCCATCTTGCTTCCCTTCACTCCAGCGAGTCTGCTTGCTCCTGCACCAGCACCAGCTTTTACGACTTCCTGCCATCTCCTCTCCTTAACCTCCGTCCTTCTCTCTTTTCTTCTTCCCTCCACACTCACGCTCCTCCTATTTATAATGGGGACGTGGGACAGGTGTGGCGATTAGCAGCTCCCGGCATCAATTACGGACACGGGCGATCACACGCCTGTGCACTTCAGCATGGAAATGCCTAGGCCCGTATCACGCCACGCTGTCACGCCCCCTACTTAAACCGTGAGTGCAGCGATTATTTATGTAAAAAAACTGGCCTTTCATCCAGAGTCACGGACCCGCTATACCACAGTGCTTTACAAAAGAGGGTTACAAGAAAACTAAATTGGAGTGGGCAGTCTCTGTTTAAAGGAATACCGCACCAAAAACTGATCATTTTTTAATCGGTAATTTAGTCCATGTTGTTTGTAATGATGGCCAAGAAAAATGTTAAGGAAAACTCCACCCAAAAATGATAGTTCTTGTTTATGTTTAACTAGGGGGCTCCGCCCCCTGCTCGCTTCGCTCGCCAACCCCTGGCGTTGGGGCATGACAAAGAGTGAGATGTATGAATTAGATATAGAATAGTGTGCAGGTTTGGATGCTGCTTTTATAAATAACAAATAGAGTGTTTGTCATATATTAATGTTTTATTGGAATATTTCTTTGTATACAACATTAGTAGTAAAGATGGTGTCTTGTCCTTGAATGAGTCTTCCTTGGCATGGATCATTTATAATTTTAACTTTAACGTCAGATGAACGTCGAACACGTGAGAAGGCAACATAAAGTTGTCCATGTCCAAAAACGGGTTCAGAGAGGTAGATGCCAACCTTGTCCATGGTTTGTCCTTGTGATTTATTGATGGTCATGGCAAATGCAGGTTTAATGGGGAACTGTCTGTGTTTTAATGTAAAAGGTAATCATAGGTCAGAACTCGTAAGGTCAATTCTAGGAATGAGAACAGTATTGTTAGCATGTGATCCTGTAAGAACTGTTGCTTGAATAACATTGTGTGTCATGGTGTTGACGACTAATCTTGTGCCATTGCATAAACCCTGTTTAGTGTTAAGGTTTCTTAATAGCATGATTATTGTTCCGTTTTTAAGGGTAAGGTTGTGTTGTGGTAATCCCGCCGGGTTAATAGTTATAAGCTCTGTGCATTGTTTGTTTTCAGGAAGGTTCATTCGTTGATAGATTGCCTCATCTGGATCTAGGATGTAGATTTGTGCATATTTGCGTTGTTGATTTGTTTCAGGGTGCACTGTTCCAATGCGATGCAATATTTGTCCAGATATGCGAAAGCAGTATGGGCCATTGCCTTTTGGTGGCCTGATATTTACTCCGGTAGATGCAAAAGCAAATGAACTATTGTAGGATCTAATGCAGTTCATAAAGTTTTTACTTTCAGGCACATCGTTAGTTAGAAGCTTCTGTAGATATTCAGGATATGAATGTAAAGGAGGCAGTCTAATCTGCCCCTTTTGACAACAATGTGTAAATTCATAATTTGTATTGCCAGTTGTTTCTTCTGGGAAGTTAAGTGAATGACAATGATTGCAAATGACATTCATTAATCCCAATGAATTTTCCTCAATAGTGGATTCATTATTGAAGGCGTTTTCAGCCATTTGGCTTAAGCGTTTAACAGGTGTGTGGCGTGGATGTCCGCGACGTGCATGTTTTGCTTTTGGCGTTTGAGTGCCGCGTTGTTGCATGTCCATTATTTGTGACGCGCTATTTTTTTCTTTTAATTTATTTGCCTCCGCTTTGCGCAAAGTCCGTTTCAGTCTACGTCGTGCATTGTTTGTATCGAGCCTTTTACGTTTTTGTATGTCGGTCATTTGATCTTTCTGTTTTTTGAGTCTTGCTTTCTTTTTTTCTGTCAGTTCATTTGCGCGTTGTAGACGTCTGCGTTCATTTATTCTGTCTCTTCGCTCCCTTTTTTGTATGTCTGAGTCGCGAGCTCTTTCGGTTTGAAATCGTGCTTGTTTCGATGCAGCACTTTGAGCCGCGCGCTGTATGCGTCTACGTTCATTGTGTTTGTCCATTTGGGCACGTCTCTGTAACGGTGTCACTTGTGCTTTTCGTTTTTTGATCCGAGACATTTTTTCTCCCGGAGTTTCAGAAGCCCGTTTTATGCGCCGCCGTCTATTTTGTTGCTTCTTTCGTGTTCGTGTGTTTGTTCCCGTTATCCTTTCCGAATCGTTTTGTACCCGTGACCGTGTATTCATGACTTGTTTCTTTCTCAGCATGCGAAATATGGATAAGTAATAAGGAGGATCGCACTCACTGTTAATATCTTTCCTTTTCTGCAGTTGAACGGTTAATAGTGCTTTATTGTAAGGAGATCCACCAATGCTGACACCTATGCTGTCTAGTGTGAAGGTGTTGACGTTCACTTTAGAATATGTGGCTTTGGGTGTCACTTCTTATGGATGTGTTGGGGGGGGGGGGGGTGAGGATTGTTGTTGCGCGAGCGTCTTCTTTCTTTTTGTGTTCCTGTGTCTTGTTCAATCCCCCTCTTTGTGTGTGTTCCGTCCCTTGCTTGTAGGGTCTGTGGGGTGGTTTTGTGTTCTTTTTTTTGTGTTCCATGGGCTTGTTGAATCCCCCTCTTGGTGTGTGTCCCGTCCGGTGCCTGTGGGGGGGGGGTGTGGGGGGGGCCTTCCTGTTGTGCGCGAGCCTCTTCTTTTTTTGGGGTGGGCTAGTTTCGTACTTTTTTATGTGCCTTTTCCTTTTTTCGGTGCTCGTTGCGACTCATTTCTTTGACTCCTTTTTTCTGTGCTCACTCCTTTTTTATGTGGTGTTGTCTGCCTCTCGCTGCTCCTCATCCGCCTCTCGCGGAATCTTTTTCCGCCTGCGCAGTACGTCTTTTTGCGGCTATGGCCTCTCGCGGCTCCTCAGCCGCCTCTCGCGGACTCTTTTTGCGCCTGCGCATTACGTCTTTTTGCGGCTACGGCCCATGGCCGGATGTCCCTGCGTCCATCCGGTTTAGCATTCTCGGTTAATAATATGGATAGTATTGAGTTTCAAAAGTGAAGATAGGACTCTTGACCAATTAATGAGAGGTAGACATGGATCTTCAATTCAAACAGTTGAACCCATGTGACTTGTGTTTCCAGTGGACGATACATGCATAAAATGGTAAGGCTTGTCTTTCCATCTCACAAAAATCTGTGAAACTCTGGGCCTTAAACCTTGATCCTGGTCTTAGTTGAGAACTTATGATGATATGTGTGACATGACAAGAGTTTCTTGGCCATCTGTCACATGGAATAGCCTTCATTTTGTTTCTTGACAAAGTTGTTTTATTTTGGGATTTTCTTTTTTTTTATGAACCCAGAACTGAACTTTAGAAATGCCAGTACCTTGTGACCCGCGTGAACACAGTAACAAGTTTAAGCAGTGCTAATGCAATTATAAAGGTTTCTGTAATAAGTGATTAGCATGCAAACAGGACTAATTAAGGGTAAGCTAAGGGAGTTCAACATAAGGACACTGAAGGAATGGCTGCTGAAAATGGGGCTTTGTAGTTATATATGAACTAGTCATTAAGCCCGTTACAATAACGGGCGCTAGAACAGTAGTGCATAAACATTAGTAGGAACAGTCTATATTAAATGGCAAGGGACTTTGACCTCATTCTTTTTGTTGGTCGTATTTTTCTTTCTTTCAGCCTTTCTTTTGTTGATGTTTACTTGCTGAGCTGACCGTTCTTCATGGGCTGCCGCCGTGTATTGTGTGTCTTTAATTTTCTGTGACAGTAATACTGTCTTGTAAGGCGGTAATATGCCTTTAATTTTCTCTGACAGTAATACTGGCTTGTATGTGGCTGTAATATGCGTCACTGTATTGTGTGCCTTTAATTTCCTCCCGCAGTAATACTGGTTTGTATTTCCGTAAAACGCCTCTAACTTTCTCTGACAGTAATATCGCGCATCGCACCGTGCCCCGCGCATGCGCACTTCACCAGAAGACACACACACACGGACACCTGGACGCACACAGGAGTTTTATTAAAGAGGATAATAAAAAAAAAATCAGTCATTTCAAGCAGACTTAGACATTGGAAACATTAGTAATGCCCTGGATGTATTGTGAAGTTAACTTAATGGTATCTTGATAATAAAAGGTATTGATTTCTTCCAAAAAAATGAAAATTTCTGGGTGACCCCAAACATCTGAATGGTAGTGTAAGCTGAGATTTTGTACATGTCTTCTTCTATAATATGCTATCGTGGCTGTCCGTTTGTCTGTCTAGGATTTTAAAACACCTGTAGCTTGCAAACCGTTTGACCGATTGACCTGAAATTTGGTACACATATACTATGCTGAAACTCTGAACTGCAGCTTTATATTAAAAGTGAAGAGTTTTGGAATTATTCCTCTTTTTATTTTATTTTATTGTAGAATCAACTCAGGCCATGCGGCGCTGCATACGAGTGCCGTTCTCATCCCTACCATCTTTGCCGTCACTTCCCCTACCTCTTCATATCTTAAAAACAATTAATGCTATATAAATAAAATATTGTACACATATATGGTCAACGAAGGTCAAGGGTCAACAGAATACGGTCAAGTCAAGTGTATTCACTGCACATTATATTGCAGTGCGCTGTCACTGTCTAGTGACATAATAATTGTCATACCACCCTTCCAGTATTTTTAAGCTTTCTAAAATCCATCCTAATTAATTAGGTAGTATAGACTAATGCTTCTCAACGCATGGGTTTGCTGGATGCCCTAGATGGATTACTTTAATGTTTTAGATGGCTATTGATTACAGTTTTCAATTCTTCATTCAGTCTTTGGGACATTTTTCTTCTTCATACTTGTTCCTTTCAGGGGGTGGTAGCTCCCTAGTTGGAATAAGTTCTTTTGTAATTGCGGCGTTTTAAGTAACCGAAGACAATCTAGATATGATATTAAAAGGCGATACCTCTCCCATAGTGATACAGGGGTAAAAATCACATAACAGAAAACAACTTAGCAGCATTACAGACGGGAAGCCATAGCAAGACAATACCAAGGTGGGATCTTGAACTATACAGTCTGCCATTTTTTGTCGCTGCGCTGGAAGGCTTTTCAGGGCGGATGACGATATCACCCATCCATCTGTCAGCTTCAAAATATATGGCTGCTGTCCAAGTCTTTTATACTGTCTTCTCCACGTGCAGACCTTTGCTTAGGTTCCAAACAAGGCAAGGAGATTCAGTTTCATCTCTAACATACAGAAATAGTACAATGCCCATTTTCGTAGTTGTACCTTCTCTCTTTAAATGCTTGCCTAGCAGTTCTAAATGCTGAGAGCCCCTGTGTGCTAACTTTGGCCCGGCCTGTACATATGAGTGGATTTTTTGTACAGAGCACAGTGACATTAAATGTATTATTCTGATTACAATACTGAGGAACTGAAACAACTGACATCAGTCCAGCTACGAGCAGATGACAAATCGGTTTACACCTCACCACGTGCTTCATTAAGAAGGCCAAAAAACATAGGCACGTTCCTCAGATGCCCTGCAGCATCACCTAATTGTCATTTGCTGATTGGCTGGACACATCGTTAGGTTTAAAAAAAAAAAAAAAAATTGTCGATTAACTCCAAACATTCGCAGACATTTCCTCAATATGCCAAAATGCAGCCGTCACTTTATTTATTCATTATTTATTTTTTAAAATCTTGCACACTTCACAAGAAAGCTGTCATGAACTCATACTCACAGCAGCAGGCGTGTAAGATTACTGTGTTTAAGTGTGTTTAGCAGGAGTGTGCTGTAGTTGAGGGAAGGCGGCCTGATCAATGGCGTAACGCGCAAGGTTTGATTGGCAAGAGCCGCTGTGGTGCTCCTAGACTTGGAGTGCTTAAAGTGGACTGGTCCCAGCCACTCTCAAACCTTCAAGGGGACCCCCTTCCTTCGATATCATATATACAGTTATGTCCATAAATATTTGGACAGAGACAACTTTTTTCTAGTTTAGGTTCTGTACATTACCACAATGAATTTTAAATGAAACAACTCCGATGCAGTTGAAGTGCAGACTTTCAGCTTTAATTCAGTGGGGTGAACAAAACGATTGTATAAAAATGTGAGGCAACTAAAGCATTTTGTGAACACAATCCCTTCATTTCAGGGGCTCCAAAGTAATTGGACAATTGACTCAAAGGCTTTTTCATGGGCAGGTGTGGTCAAGTCCGTCGTTATGTCCTTATCAATTAAGCAGATAAAAGGCCTGGAGTTGATTTGAGGTGTGGTGCTTGCATGTGGAAGATTTTGCTGTGAACAGACAACATGCGGTCAAAGGAGCTCTCCATGCAGGTGAAAGAAGCCATCCTTAAGCTGCGAAAACAGAAAAAACCCATCCGAGAAATTGCTACAATATTACGAGTGGCAAAATCTACAGTTTGGTACATCCTGAGAAAGAAAGCAAGAACTGGTGAACTCAGTAACGCAAAAAGACCTGGACGTCCACGGAAGACAACAGTGGTAGATGATCGCAGAATCATTTCCATGGTGAAGAGAAACCCCTTCACAACAGCCAACCAAGTGAACAACACTCTCCAGGGGGTAGGCGGGCATATCGATATCCAAGTCTACCATAAAGAGAAGACTGCATGAAAGTAAATACAGAGGGTGCACTGCATGGTGCAAGCCACTCATAAGCCTCCAGAATAGAAAGGCTAGATTGGACTTTGCTAAAGAACATCTAAAAAAGCCAGCACAGTTCTGGAAAAACATTCTTTAGACAGATGAAACTAAGATCAACCTCTACCAGAATGATGGCAAGAAAAAGTATGGAGAAGGCGTGGAACAGCTCATTATCCAAAGCATAGCACATCATCTGTAAAACACGGTGGAGGGAGGCAGTGTGATGGCTTGGGCGTGCATGGCTGCCAGTGGCACTGGGACACTAGTGTTTATTGATGATGTGACACAGGACAGAAACAGCCGAATTAATTCTGAGGTGTTCAGAGACATACTGTCTGCTCAAATCCAGCTAAATACAGCAGTCAAATTGATTCATGATACAGATGGACAATGACCCAAAACATACAGCCAAAGCAACCCAGGAGTTTATTAAAGCAAAGAATTGGAAAATTCTTGAATGGCTAAGTCAGTCACCTGATCTTAACCCAACTGAGCAGGCATTTCACTTGTTGAAGACTAAACTTCAGACAGAAAGGCCTACAAACAAACAGCAACTGAAAGCCACTGCAGTAAAGGCCTGGCAGAGCATTAAAAAGGAGGAAACCCAACATCTGGTGATGTCCAGGAGTTCAAGACTTCAGGCTGTCATTGCCAGCAAAGGGTTTTCAACCAAGTATTAGAAATGAACATTTGATTTCCAGTAATTTAATTTGTCCAATTACTTTTGAGCCCCTGAAATGAAGGGATTGTGTTCAAAAAATGCTTTAGTTGCCTCACATTTTTATGCAATCGTTTTGTTCACCCCACTGAATTAAAGCTGAAAGTCTGCACTTCAACTGCATCGGAGTTGTTTCATTTAAAATTCATTGTGGTGATGTACAGAACAAAAATTAGAAAAAAGTTGTCTCTGTCCAAATATTTATGGACCTAACAGTATATATACATGAGACCTCCAAGGAGCATTCCCTGCCCCATTGTATATAACTAAAAACGAATTGGAAGGAGGATCAAGACACTGAATAAATGGAGGACTGCCAGTAATTTGGTTTCACTTCAAATACTGCTTGTGGGTAAGTTGTGAAGTGGCACATCAGTAAGCTTTAGTGGCTGACTCAGCGAAGGTCAGAGGCCATTGGACTTCTGCCTATGCCAGTTATAGCCATTGAAATAAATGGAGGGCTGAACTTATTGGCCTCCCTTAAACATTTTCTGAAGGGGGCCCTGTGCAGCTCTCTATGCAAAGAGGCAAAAGGGTTTGAAAACGTGAGTAAAGAACAGGACTAAAATGAGCAAAGGTACACAAGTCATGATAGCAAGAGAGCTGGCTTTGGGGCCGAATGAAAGATCAGCATTCAGGGATGTAAACAGTTACTGTAACATACAGTAGATCAGGGGTCTCTGAGAGCTCCTTTTACAAAATGAAAATGGCCGAGAGCTACTCATGTTTTCTAATGTTTATTCTCAGAGCTTATTTCAACCCAAACAAACTGAATAAGCTTGATTTGCGTGAACATTTACAATATGCTGGTGTCCACAACTTAAATTTTGCATTAAAACATCACAAAAAATATTGAGTTCACCTGCAAGTGCATTTTGTATGTCTGTATGCATTTTCTAGTGTATCTCACACTATTGAATTAAAACATGAGTGCTGTCAAAACAAGACAATGCAATTCCAAATCCACAGATATGACTTCTTCATTTGTCATTTTGTCACATGTCACTGTTTCACTTTATTCACAGGTCCAGTTGTATGTGTGTTGTGTTTTTTAGTTAGTCAGATGACTGGCACTAAGATGTATGGTGGAGTGGAGCCACTGAGGTTCACTCTTATGGAGTCATTTAAATGTTCGTCTGTCAGTCTTGGTCTGAACTTTGATTTCATGACATTCATGTCAGACTCACAGAGGTATGGAGACCCAAACAAAGCAGACATTTTCAGAGCTGCTTGGTGAAGATTCTTCTAGTTATCGGGCTCTACTAAGCTCCAGAAATGCTGTTGAGACTTGAACTGCACATTATTTTGAAGGATTACTAATATATAATATATAAAATCCAATGTCTCTCTGTCTGTCTGTATGTCTGTCCGCTTTTCACGAAAGAACTACTTAATGGATTTAGATTGGGTTTTTTCTATAATTTGCTTGAACATCCATCCATTTTCCAATCCGCTGAATCCGAACACAGGGTCACGGGGGTCTGCTGGAGCCAATCCCAGCCAACACAGGGCACAAGGCAGGAAACAATCCCAGGCAGGGTGCCAACCCACCGCAGGACACACACAAACACACCCACACACCAAGCACACACTAGGGCCAATGTAGAATCGCCAATCCACCTAACCTGCATGTCTTTGGACTGTGGGAGGAAACCGGAGCGCCCGGAGGAAACCCACGCAGACACGGGGAGAACATGCAAACTCCACGCAGGGAGGACCCGGGAAGCGAACCCGGGTCCCCAGGTCTCCCAACTGCGAGGCAGCAGCGCTACCCACTGCGCCACCGTGCCGCCCATTGCTTGAACATTCCGGTTGATTTTACGACTTCTCTCATTTTGCTATGTATCATAGTTCACTTGTGTACCGATTTATTTGCGCGACTCTGAGATCCACACAACGGGCCAAGGGGGTTGGTTTGGGGGTGTGTGGGCTCTCCTCACTCACTCAGCAGCTTTGGGGCGTATTCCTTAACTCCACTTAGCTAGCGAACAAGAGTAACAATTGAATTCAACTTTGTTTGATATTTGAAATAAAGTGTTACTTAGGTCTTGATGAATTTGAGTCCGGATAGTCTCTTAAGTGTATGCCACATTGAAAAGAGAGATTGCAATTCAGATTGTGGATCGTGATATGATTTTTTGGAAAGATTGCCCACCCCTAATGTGACTTATCAAGTTTTCAAATTTATGGAGGATTCATTAACCCTTTGGCAAGCTACTTGGAAAGGGGTGGCGAGCTACCTCACGAGCGACGTGTTGGAGACCCCTGCAGTAGATACTATTCCTTTTTTATTTTTATTGTGACCTTAAAGAAGAATAAAAAGAATAAACCTTTGGTTTTTTCATTTCTACAATCCACATAGTTCTCCTTTCTCTTCTATGCACACGGAGGGTCACTACACGGTGGGTACTGTGTGCAGGAGATAATAAACCTGAAATGAACTGATTGCACCATATCAAAGCAATGCCTTACATTTGTTTAGAAAGCCAGTTCCATTGTCCTCATGCGTGCACATTGTACTATTCAAGCTTGCAATACCAATCAACGCTCTGCTTTATGTGCTTTTTGCAGCATAATAAAAATGTAAGAACTGTGCCATATAACTGAGCCATGATCAAACACGAAATACGATTTTTCCCCTAACGCATACCGAGACGCTTTTTTTTGTCTTGTCTAGAAGATGATAGAAGGACAACCGAGGATGTCATATTTGAGTAAGTAAAAGTAATTAGTAACTTCTGGCTTCCTAACAAAATAAAAACTTACAGTTTCCAGTTGGTAGACATTTATTCAGATCCATTTTGTGTTGAGCCAAATCTTATTTTAGAATTTCGTGCCAACACGGTATCATAATTTGTTGTAATTTAAATGAACTTGGAACAAATCACTTTTGATTCCTAGTAATAACATTAATGAATGTTGCTACGTGTGCTGAGTTACAGCAATCTGTGAGATAACCAAAGTACTGCACCCCACTCTGAAAAGGCCGCCCACCCTTGTGCTTTTTGTGTTTTTTTTTTTTTTTTTTTTGAGTTTTTGACCATTTGCTCTGTTATTTGACTTCACCATTAACTGTATTGGGATTTGGTTCACCTTGGATCATCTTTGCTGGCAACTCCTTGTTGTCTTTTTGTGCTCCACGGAGCTTCATGTTGGCCTAAGAGAAGGTTTATGGATGTGGTGAGCGAGGACATGCAGGTGATGGATGTGACAGAGCAAGATGGAGAGGATAAGATGATATTTAAGAAGATGATCCGCTGTGGCGACCCCTAACGGGAGCAGCTAGAAGAAGAAGAAGAAAATGATTCATGTTATTCCAGAGCATTTTTGTTAAGAATAAATCTTTTATCCCAGTAAGGAGAACATAGGTTCACGTCCCAGGTCTTCCATGTGTGGATTTTGCAAAGCTCTTTGAATAGTGAGAAAAGCGCTATTTAAATGTAAAGAATTATTATTTTATATTCGATATGGCCCTTTGTGTTACTAGTTGGGTTTTTTTTTTATTGTGTTTTCCTCCCAAGTGGGCATTTTTGGAATTGTTCAGGACTTTTGGCTAGCCTTCTTAGATTGTGAAATTTCCATCAGCAATGAGGGACATTTGAAAGCTGATGTGTACCGTAAACCAACGCATACGGATCAGTATTTAAGGTTTGACTCTCACCATCCACTAGAGCACAAAATAGGTGTCATCAGAACTCTACCACACAGAGCAAGCACCATACCCACAGACACAGCGACCAGGGAAGCAGAAGAACATCATATCAAAAAGGCCCTGAGTAAATGTGGTTATCCCAGCTGGACTTTTGTCAAAGCAGGGAAGACACCTAAAGAATGCTCTAAGCAATCCATTCAAGAGGAAGGTCAACCGCTGCCTAAGCGAAAACCTTTGGTGATCCCTTATGTGTCAGGAGTATCGGAACAGCCGAGACGCATTTTTTCAAAACACCAGGTCTTGATGGCTTTCAAACCCCAAAACACGTTACGGCAAAAATTGGTGCACCCCAAGGACTGGGTGCCCCGGCACAGACAGAGTAATAGAGTTTATGCAGTTAATTGCCAAGAGGATTGCTGTGAATCATACATCGGGGAAACCAAACAACCACTGGAAAAGTGGATGGCACAACACAGAAGAGCTACCTCGTCAGGCCAGGACTCCGCAGTCTATTTATATCTACAGGACAGTGGTCACTCTGTCAGTGATGAAGATGTGCACATTCTGGACAGGGAGGAATGCTGGTTTGAGCGAGGGGTCAAGGAGGCCATTTACGTGAAAAAGGAACGGCCATCTCTGCACCGAGGAGGGGGCCTAAGGGTACATCTTTCACCATCTTACAATGCTGTGATTGCAGCCATTCCCCAACTCTCTGTGAATGGTACTCATGGCCATTGATCAGCGGACAATTTGCATATCATTGATCACATGGCCTATTGTTAGTCAATGGTGCTAGTTTGGTCATTATGCAAAGGTACTGTTTATAATGTTGGAGAAACCTGCAGTCAGCTGAGACTGAGGAAGTCACTTGGATGAGTGAAGTAACGTATCTCCCTGGAAAAGAACTATGTCCAGATGAACAGAATCAACTTTCTAGAATTAAATGCTTTGTGAGTCTTGAGTATCATAACAGTTTATTTACTGTTATTTTTTAATATGTGGCATTCTGGGGAAAATGTTGGGTAGCTCACATAAAAATTACTACTAATTAACGGCCATCAATGAACAAAAACAGATTTAAAAAAAAAACTGGATCTCAAGACCAAAAAGGTTGAGGACCACTGGTATGGGCAATCTTGCCCTCTTAAAGCAGTCTGATTTTGAAAATGACTTGGCTTTTGCAGCTAGTGTCTGGCTTCTACTCTACTCATCTACTCCTCCATACACCCTTTCATCCATTCTGTCTTCTCTCTGACCACTCATTTTGTGGCACGAAAAGGTTTCGTGCCCCTCTTGAACCTGGCAGCCCAGCAGTTTCTTTAGAGCCAAAGAGAAGGTATTGATACTCCATAAATGGCCAGGTGCCTTATTGGCTCTTGTAGTGCTAATTGGATGGGCAAAAATTTTATAACTTTGACCTACTGTTTAGAAACTCAAGGGGCATCACTTCATTGGTTGAAAATTGTTTGGCATTTTTTGGCAGTATTTCCTCCCATTACCTCAAAAACCATTAGGATTAACTTGTGACTTAGAATTACACAAGACAGTTTGTTGTGTGAAAGTGCCATGTGAAGGTCTGATGTCACGTCTGGGTTAGTTTGGGGTCAGCTATGAAGAGACGCACTACAGAAAACACAGAGAGTGCCACCGACACTTATGTTGTAAACAGCAGACAAATATTTGGGTTACTGGTGTCATGAAGCAAGCTGTGTATTTTATAGGTAGCAGTCTGCTGCCCTCTAGTGGTCACATTACTAGTAGCTGTGCCTCATATTTGACTATTCCTGTTTGAGAAGCTGCAGTCATATTGTCACATGCACAGACTACAGTGAAATTGTTATCTGTATGTCCGACCGACATGTAACATATTGCCACTCCCCAGCACCACGATAAACAAGAATGTATTACGATACACAATTTTATTTAATGGAAAACACAAACCCACTTATGTGATAAAAAAAAAAAAAGTACTAACAACTTACTATTTTCTTCTAGCATGGTTTTGTGTACAACTTGGTCAGCGGTAACTTGTTTAATGACAGTAGATTTAATCCTAGCCTTAAAGACTGAAGAACAGTCGTAGACTACTAAGCACTGTTGTAAGTCGCTCTGGATAAGAGCGTCTGCTAAATGTTGTAAATGTAAATGTAAATGATATACACTGATTAGTTTCCACTAGTTCAGATATGTATCCAGTTCTTGAAACCTTGTGCAGGGGAAAAATAAGCTGTAGTGTAATTTTTGGGGGAGATGGCCTGAAGAGTATGTCCTCAGCCCGAACTACCCCAAATGCACAATATGATGCATTCAAGAAGTCCCAGAGGGTCACAGAAGAACATCCAAAAAAGTCGGTGCTCGTGAAGTCGCAGCTGTTAGAGGAACATCAGTACTTGTCTCTTATTTGCAAAGACACACTTGGATGATCCCCAAACTTTATTTTTTTTGTTCATTTTCTTTTATGGTCAGAGTAGAACTCTTTGGACCACACAGATTCCACTATGCCTTGCATCTGACATACAGTGCATCCGGAAAGTATTCACAGCGCATCACTTTTTCCACATTTTGTTATGTTACAGCCTTATTCCAAAATGGATTAAATTCATTTTTTTCCTCAGAATTCTACACACAACACCCCATAATGACAACATGAAAAAAGTTTACTTGAGGTTTTGAGGTTGGAGCAGGTTTTCTTTCATCCAGGATGTCTCTGTACATTGCTGCAGTCATCTTTCCCTTTACCCTGGCTAGTCTCCTAGTTCCTGCCGCTGAAAAACATCCCCACAGCATGATGCTGCCACCACCATGCTTCACTGTAGGGATGGTATTGGTCTGGTGATGAGCGGTGCCAGGTTTCTTCCAAACGTGACGCCTGGCATTCACACCAAAGAGTTCAATCTTTGTCTCATCAGACCAGAGAATTTTCTTTCTCATGGTCTGAGAGTCCTTCAGGTGCTTTTTGGCAAACTCCAGGCGGGCTGCCATGTGCCTTTTACTAAGGAGTGGCTTCCGTCTGGCCACTCTACCATACAGGCCTGATTGGTGGATTGCTGCAGAGATGGTTGTCCTTCTGGAAGGTTCTTCTCTCTCCACAGAGGACCTCTGGAGCTCTGACAGAGTGACCATCGGGTTCTTGGTCACCTCCCTGACTAAGGCCCTTCTCCCCTGATCGCTCAGTTTAGATGGCCGGCCAGCTCTAGGAAGAGTCCTGGTGGTTTCAAACTTCTTCCACTTACGGATGATGGAGGCCACTGTGCTCATTGGGACCTTCAAAGTAGCAGAAATTTTTCTGTAACCTTCCCCAGATTTGTGCCTCGGAGGTTTACAGACAATTCCTTTGACTTCATTCTTGGTTTGTGCTCTGACATGAACTGTCAACTGTGGGACCTTATATAGACAGGTGTGTGCCTTTCCAAATCATGTCCAATCAACTGAATTTACCACAGGTGGACTCCAATTAAGCTGCAGAAACATCTCAAGGATGATCAGGGGAAACAGGATGCACCTGAGCTCAATTTGGAGCTTCATGGCAAAGGCTGTGAATACTTATGGACATGTGCTTTCTCAATTTTTTTATTTTTAATAAATTTGCAAAAATCTCAAGTAAACTTTTTTCACGTTGTCATTATGGGGTGTTGTGTGTAGAATTCTGAGGAAAAAAATGAATTTAATCCATTTTGGAATAAGGCTGTAACATAACAAAATGTGGAAAAAGTGATGAGCTGTGAATGCTTTCCGGATGCACTGTACAATAAAACATGGGATGCTAGTGTGATGGAGTGGGGATGCTTCGGAAGATTTGCCGTTATTGAAGCAACTGTGAATAGAGCTGACTGACGAAATTCACCACAGCGTTTTATTTTGCAGAAAGTTGTATTGTTGTTCATCAGTGACCCATCCATCCATCCATCCATCCATCCATCCATCCATTCATCCATTATTCAACCCGCTGAATCCGAACACAGGGTCACGGGGGTCTGCTGGAGCCAATCCCAGCCAACACAGGGCACAAGGCAGGAACCAATCCCAGGCAGGGTGCCAACCCACCGCAGATCAGTGACCCTATGTGATGAATATTTTTTTCCCAGCACCCCATGGTACTTAGAAAGGCCAATGTGACATTGCAGAGCTGTAGCAGCCAGTATTGGATGGGACGTCCCCACCGAGTATACAGTGAGTATAGAAAAGAATCCCCCCGCTTTGAAATATTCCCATATTTTTTTGCTTTACAACTTTAAATGAAAACACACTCAAAAATATTTCTTCCCAGCTTTACTTACTTAACGCAACCTATAACATCCAAGTGAAAGATATCACAGCTACAGTTCAGAAAAATTATAAAATATCAAAAACAAGACCTACTGAGATTAATAAAGGATCACAACCCCCCCATGTCAATATTTTCTTGACCCCCCTTTTGCTTTAATGACAGCCTTAAGTCTGTTGGGATTCTTTGCTATCAGCTTTGCACACCTAGATTGAGTAATATTTACCGTCAAATTGGATGGTGAGCGTTGGTGGTCTGCTATCTTCAGATCTTTCCACAGATTTTCAGTGTGATTTAGCTCTGAGCTCTGACGGGCCACACCAGGACATTCATTTTGTTCTCCTTCAGCCACTGTGTGGTCAATTTTGCTGTGTGCTTCGGGTCGTTGTCATGTTGAAAAGTGAACATTCTGCCCATTTTCAACTTTTTGGCAGAGGGTCGCAGGTTTTCCTCAAGAATCTGACGGTATTTTGCCCCATCCATTTTTCCTTCTACCCTAACGAGAGCCCCAGGCCCCCCACAACAGGATGCTGCCCCCTCCATGCTTTACTGTAGATATGGTGTATTGTGGATGATGAGCTGCATTGGTGTACCATTTGGTATTGATGCCAAATAGTTGGATTTTGGTCTCATCTGACCATAAGACCTTTTTCCACTTGACATTAGAATCTTCAAGGTGCATTCTGGCAAAGCTCAAACGAGCCTTAATGTCGCCTTTCTTGAGAAGTGCGACCCTCCCGAACAAGCCACAACTGTGAAGCACTTGTGAAATTGTTGTGACCTGCACACAATGACCACTCTTTGCCATTAAATCTTGTAACTCCTTCAAAGTGGCAATTGGCCTCTTGGTAGCCTCTCTTACCAGTTTCCTCCTTGCTCTTCCATCCAGTTTGGAGGTACGGCCAGATCCAGGGAGGGTCCTAGTAGTACCAAACACTTGCCACCTCTTTATTATGGACTTTACTGAGCTCCTTGGGATTGATAAAGCCTTTGAGATTTTTTTGTCTCCATCTCCTGCCTTATGTCTGTCCACACCTCTATCCCTGAGATCTTTTGAAAGTGGCTCGCCACCCATAGTCAGTTGTTTGCGGTCAGTTGCACTACCAAGCAAGGGAATGAATGCTCCAGGAACAGCTTCACTAATCACACTGATTATGACTGATCACAGGCGGAAGGAAGCCAGTAACCACAATGGAAATGGTGGGCACTTACACCTGTTTGAGTTTAGGAGGGGGATCCTTTATTCATCTCAATATTTCTTGCTTTTTATTTTTTAAAATTCTTCTCAACTGTAGCTATGATATCTTTCACTTGGATGTTATAGATTGCATTGAGTAAGTAAAGCTGGAAAAAATATTGGTTTGTGTGTTTTCATTTAACGTAAGGCTGTAAAGGGAATATTTCGAAGCGGGGGATTCTTTTCTATACCCACTGTATAATGCTGATTCAAGTAATGGGCAACAAATTAGAGCAAAGCTTGTGAATACATTTTAACATGAAACACACATGCAGTTGGATACTGGAAAAATGCTGGTGTATTCATTGTGGCTTTTTATATGGTCGTGTATGTGACCTGTATGTAATATGTAAGCCTAGCCCTTTAATAAAATTACCCAGAGTTCTGTGTGTTTGGTGCCAACTGGAAGGAGTGAAGAATCCACGTGCATTGGTGTTATGCTTATTTAGTAGCAGTGACAGTAAACAAGCAAAGGTGGCATAGGGGGGAACAAAAACTTTTCAGTTCAAGTGAGGTGAGAACCAGCTATTGAATATGCAGTGGGGGGCAAGCCTTAGTGAATTCATCCTTCTTGACTGAAAGAAGTTTTTCTGTTGTGGTATTTAATTCTATTAATTTGATGTCAGGCAGACATGTAGTGGCATAATGGTTAGCACTGCTGCTTCATATCCCAGGTCACATTTCTGCCCACAGTTATAGGTGCAGCATAGTTGACAAACATTTCCCTTATGCTCAGGGACACTTGAAACACCATTACATCTTTTTTTGGAATGTGTTGGAGGGCTGAAATGCAAGAATGGATATACATTAAGAAATTAAATAAAGTTGACAAGACAAAACATGTAATAAAATATCTTGGGTTCAAACTGTCTGGAATGAAATAAAAATCCAAGTAAATTTAAGAATCACTGCATCTTTGTTTATTTGCATTTTCCATACTGGGATTGTAGTTCAGTTTTTCTTTTCCCATTGATTTCATTGCATTTCTCAAAGTTCGGCAAAGTTACAGAATATTTCCATGATTTTGCCAAACATGAGGTGAAGCGAATTCAGTTAAGGGAGATTATTTTTGCCAAAATTAAATGGAATCCAGTGTGTTAACTCAGGGGTGTCCAGCTCCGGGCCTGATGGACCGCAGTGGCTGCAGCTTTTCATTCTAACCGATTTCCTAATCAGCGAGCAGTTTTGACTGCTCATTAACTCCTTTCACCTTCATTTTAATAGCCCTGTTTTTATGGTTACAGTCCTCCGAATTGATTTGTTTCTCCATTAAATGACTGCCAAACAGAAATGAGATGTAAAACGAGCCAACAGATGGCCAGCTAAATTGCAACGTCAAACTCCAGCCAATTTCACTCCAACTAGTTTCTTAATGAGAAGCCAATTCTTGCTGCTAATTAAAGCCGTTATTGAATATCAGGACTTGTTGCCGCTCTCATTCTGCAACAGCAGACTGTTGATTTTCTGTTTTTTCTAAGACCACCGTCAAGATGTTTTGGTGACCTGAGCAGACCAACATGACCGAGACCTTCACCTTTCTTTATCTTCTGGTGAGCTGGTCATGTGGCGGCTTGTTTTGTGTCTCATTATTGTTTGGCTGCTCATTAAGGATAAAGAACCAACTAAAGGGTCTGAGTCACGTCAGTTAACACTAAGGCAAAACAAGTTAATCAGCAGTAAAAAGATTTAAGATTGAAAACCTGTAGCCACTGTGGCCCCCCAGGGCCGGAGTTGGACACCCCTTTGTTAACTACCTTTTAGTGCTATGCATATGCATGAGGTGTGTTTAATTTTGGGATGGTTTTTATTGTTTCATAAGAAAAATCATATCCGCTAAATGATCGATTGCTTCTCACTACACCATGCAATTTTTGTATCAGTTTAAAATTCAATAGAAAGGCGTATCATATTTTAATTAATCTCCACAGATCACGTGTCATGACTAAAAGCAAAGCAAAGCAAATGTTTTGCACTTTGAACAGCAGCTGCTCTGAATGTGTTGCATTTCAATTCAAGACCACACGTTAATCAGCCAAAACTGAATGTATTCAATAACAACAATTCATTTTTGTATGACCCAAAATCACACAAAGAATACTTCAATGGGCTTTAACTGGCCCTGTTTCATTGACAGCCCCCCAGCCATGACTCTCTAAGAAGACAAGAAAAAAAAAAAACTCCCAAAATGCCTTGCAGGAGAAAATGGAAAAGCTTAGAAAAGGAAATTCATGGAGAAACTCCCTTTCAGGTAGGTGAGGCATGCAATGGGTGTCAAAAAAAAATGGAGGAAATAAATCACAAGAAACAGAATACCAAGTAGTCTTCTTCTCAGTGCTAGATGACCTATCTTATCATTGCCATCTCAGAAATACAATACAATAATGCAATATAATCTGTTCATGCGTGAATAGATTATACCAACCACTAAATAAAGAATTAGCACATATAAAGATACTGATCCATTAAAATATACAGAAAACAAAGTAGAAACTGAATAACAGACATGGAAACCAACAATATCTGTTTGTTAATTATTTGTACTGCTATGGCCAGTTGACAGCAGAGGAAATGAAATTGTAAGAAAGAGATACAAAGACAGAGTCAGTGCTGGAGACCTCGGCCAATTGGCCGCCCACCCCCTGCTAGTCATTCTTTAGTGGAATCTCTAGTAGCCGTCCAATCTGATGAAAGGACCCTTCTATTCGAAGATTCCAATACTCCTTTATCTCAGATGACTTTTCCATAGGCAGTAGAGCAGTGGCACCAAGTGACACATCGGGATACCAAGATAAGTAAGCGAAAACAGGATATTAGTAACGGTTTATAAAATATTGTGATACAAATGACTAACGAGCACAGATACAGTATGCACAGCTAATCAGCAGCTCTAGTCAGGGTATGCCAAACTAAAGTCGTGAGTCTTCAGTTGGGATTTAAAAGCTGAGACTGAAGGGGCATCTCTTACATTAGCAGGCAGATCATTCCACATCAAATCAAATGACCAATCAACATCAACACCTGGGCTAAGAGGCCTTCCACTTCTAAACATTTGTGTGTTCTAACGTTAAGCATAAGATTTGTCAAATTCAATGTGACATAGTTAGCTAAAACTTTGAGAAATATTTTTTAGGTCTTGCTGAAAAAGTTTACTCTTATGTTGTCATTTTCTAACCCACTTAATCCAGACCACGGCCGTGGGGTGAGGCAGGTCCCAGCTTTCATAGGGTGCAAGGCAGGAACAAATCCTGGACAGGGCATTAGTCTATCGCAAGGCAGTCACACACACTCCTACACACTGGTGCACAGTATTAATCCCAGAGGTGAAACTGTCTTTTTGCATGACTTGTTTCAGAGCTCATGCCCCTGGAGCAATTTTCAAGTTAAGGGTGTTGCTCAAGGGCCCAACGGAGTAGGATTCCTTCTGGCAGTAGAGAGATTTGTACCGTTAGCCTTCTAGATACCAGTGCAGATCCTTTAGCCTCAGAAACACCACTCCGCCCTAAGCGTTTGCCCTTAGTGTTGCCGATTCACCTAACCTGCATATCTTTGTACTGTGGGAGGAAACCAGTACAGACAAAGGAGAGCATGCAAACTCCCAACAGGGAGGACTTGGGATGCAAACCCAGCTCTCCTTACTGAAAGGCAGCAATGCTGCCCTTATTTTATTATAAATTGTTTCAATAATGTGTCATGCTTGCCTTATATCATTCATGTCCATTCTTCTTCTGATAGTCCTAACTAATGCATCAAGAAGTTATCAACAAACCATATTTAGAGCAATATATATATATCCATCCATCCATCCCGCTGAATCCAAACACAGGGTCATGGGGGTCTGCTGGAGCCAATCCCAGCCAACACAGGGCACAAGACAGGAACCAGTCCCAGGCAGGGTGCCAACCCACTGCAGGACACACACAAACACACACCAAGCACACACTAGGGCCAATTTAGAATCGCCAATCCACCTAACCTGCATGTCTTTGGACTGTGGGAGGAAATCGGGAGCGCCCGGAGGAAACACATGCAGAGAGGACCCGGGAAGCGAATCCGGGTCTCCTAACTGCGAGGCAGCAGCGCTACCACTGCACCACCGTGCCACCTGCAATATATATATATATATATATATATATATATATATATATATATATATATATATATATATATATATATATTCACGGCATTCGTAGTCTGTGTCACAATCTGATTGTATGGGTGGTTACCTACCAGGTAACGCTTGTGGTTGGCCAGCAATCTGCTAACATCCGCCACGGTGCCCTCAGTTTGTGAGGAGCAGATCATAGAATGGTTGAAATAGTTTACTGTCAAATAAATGCAAAGAGTACACGACACGTGTTTCGCCCTCATTCTGGGCTCATCAGGTGTACACACTCCACTGCACTCCCTCTCGGGAATCGAACCTCGGACGTCAGCGTCAGAGGTGATGCTCCTAACGTTGCGCCACGGCGTTTATTTGACAGCATGTAGATCGGGGTAATTACATTCACGGCATTCGTAGTCTGTGTCACAATCTGATTGTATGGGTGGTTACCTACTATATATATATATATTTATTTATTTATTTATTTTTGTTCTTTATTTCGCCTTATACAATTTCTTGTATTAGGAATTTGTTAGTTTTCGCATACCCCTTGGGGTCAGAGCGCAGGGTCAGCCATTGTACAGCGCCCCTGGAGCAATTGAAGCTTAAGGGCCTTGCTCAAGGGCCCAGCAGAGTAGGATCTCTTTTGGCAATGACGGGGATTCGAACTGGCAACCTTCAGTATACCAGCGCAGATCCTTAGCCTCAGAGCCACCACTCTGCCCATGGTGTACAGATGCCCCTTATTAATCTCTGCATATCTGTAGGCTACAGCTTTTCAGGATGTTACTGTAGCAGTTGGAAATTCTTCTCCGGTTGCTGCTTCTCTTACACCACCCCTTTCCAACAAGCAATGGACACGACAGAGAATGAAATCATCATTTATATCACCAGCTTCCACCTGTTCAATGAGATGGTCAATTCCCTGCCTCATCACTTCTCCATTCGCTATCTTTAGTACTTTCATTGGAACTGCTTATTATTAATCACAGTACTTATTAATCATGTCGTGATAAAACTGTGCCAAAATCAAATGCACCACATACATATGCATTAAACACGCTGGATTGCATCTAATTCTGGAACGCATGATCATCCACATTCAGCAGGGATTGGTCATCACTAATCATGAATTGCTCACTTTATGAAAATATTCTTAAGGAGAATGTCTGGTCATCTATCCGTGGCTTATACAAGCAGGACAATCTGTCAAAACACTGAAGCAAATCTACAGCTGAATACTTCAGAAGAAACTAAATTCAAGTTATTGGAGTTGGCTTAGTCAATGTCCTGACTTGAATCCAACAGAGAGGACCTGAAACATGCAGTTTACGCTGGTTAAATGACTACTGTCTCTGGATTCAAACAGGTCTGCAAAAAAAGAATGGGTGGAGGTTCTGTAACAGTGGTGTGAACGACTGATATCAATGGAGAAGCGTTCATGTGCCATTACTGCAGCTAAAGGTGTTGCAGTTAAGTGTTTTGCAAATATGATGGCCAGTACTTCTTCACATGGATGTACTAGAAGCTTTATTCCTTAAATAAGTAAAGTAACATTCACTCGGGTTCTCTTTCTCTGATACAGTGGAGCCTCGGTTTGTGAGCATAATTCGTTCTGGAAATGTGCTCATAGTCCAAAGCACTCGTATATCAAAGTGAATTTTCCCATAAGAAATAATGGAAACTCAGATGATTCGTTCCACAACCCAAAATTATTCATATAAAAATGATTAATACAAAATGTAAAGTAAAAATACATAAAAAAAATTAACTTGCACTTTACCTTTGAAAAGAATCATGGCTGGTGTGAGTGAGTTTCTAAACTCTTGTGGGATTCCACCCAACAGGACGACACGCGGAATAGCGTCCCAAAGCAATCACAGTCTCCCAGCGCAGTAGCAGTTCGCCGTAAAAGCGAATCTGAAAAGATTGCGGACATGCTATAAACGCCTGCCGTCGATGGGCGATACAAGGAATATTGTAAATGCGCAGGGCACAGTACTACTTGGCCACGACCCTGCCTGACTGCTGTGTCTGTGTATAGGAGAGTGGCAGATCCCGCTACAATAAATAACTGTGCTGTTGCTGTTTCAAGCAGAATAAAGCTGCTGTTACTAAAGTACTGAGACTCAGCCTCGTGTTTTGGGGTGCAAGATGGGGACTCGCACGTCACAGCACACACACACACACACAGTCACAATGTTGTAGTAAACAGTATACGCTCGTACAGATGTTGACTATATGAATGAGGCACACCGACTCAGATGGAGAATAGGAGACGATTACCCACAATCCCGCAGCGAGAGAGAGAGAAGAACCATCAGCTCAGTTGTGATCACATGACGCTCAGCAGACAAAGCGTATACATACTACTCGTATTGCAAGACCTTGCTCGTTTATCAAGTCAAAATTTATTAAAAATTTTAGCTCGTCTTGCAAAACACTCGTAAACCACGTTACTCGCAAACCGAGGTTCCACTGTATTTCATTTTGTGTAAAGACTGAGGCCATTCATTTTGTTGAAGTATGCAAGAACAGAGAATAATAGGAAGGGGCAAATACTGTTTTATGGCACAATATGCACTACCAGTCAAAAGTTTTAGAAGAACTCAGTTTTTATGGAAATGCACACAGTTTAATGTTTCAAGAAATCAAGGCATAGAACAAATGGCAAATAAAAAAAAAGTCAAGGAATCACTAAGTGTACAAAATTTTATTTACATTTTTGATTCATCAAAGTAGCCACCTGTTGCCTCTGCAAATCATCAAGTCCTTGTGACAATGTCGGGTGGGTCTTGTAACACTCAGCTGGTGTTCCTGAACCACAAATAACGGCTGCCCAAGTACCAATAGGATTTTTTTTTGCTTGTTTTTTTGTTGCTAACGTTTGGTCTTGCTGTATAATAATAAAGTATAAAAAACCATGTAGAAATATATGGTGACCAGAAAGAAGCGCACAGGAAAAATGCGCACACGGGAAAAACCGCACGTGGATAAATGCGCATGCACATGGAAAAATGCGTGAACAGCAAAAGCGTATATGCAAAGAAGAAAAAAAATTTATATTATACATCGCAATAAACGAAATTATATAACTGTTCACTAAACATATTTATAAGCTTGTATGTTTTAATTTGAGCTAATTGGGGTAGTGTGCTGTTGGATGGTCCATAAAATAAAATAGTCATTAATCCTTTTATTACTGTCATTGTTGTGCCTAAATTATCATTTCTAGGAAATTATTATTCACTTTAGTGAACGCCCAAACTAACAGACTGGAGCCGACCAAAAGGAAATACAGACAACTTTATGCGCTTGTTGCCAGCTCTGTAGAAAAATATAACGAAATTGATGGACAAATTGTCTTACTTGAGGAGAATTGCTAATTTACAATAATACTGTTAATTAGGCTACGGTGGGTTGGCGCCCTACCCGGGATTGGTTCCTGCCTTACCCCCTGTGTTGGCTGGGATAGGCTCAAGCAGACCCCTGTGACCCTGTGTTTGGATTCAGCGGGTTGGAAAATGGATGGATGGACTGTTAATTAGGGTGTGTTAATCGTTTATATTTTATTATAATACAAAACGTCTAGCAGTATAGGTGGTGAATATTTTATATTTAGATAGATAGATAGATAGATAGATAGATAGATAGATAGATAGATAGATAGATAGATAGATAGAAGGCACTATATAATAGATAGATAGATAGATAGATAGATAGATAGATAGATAGATAGATAGATACTTTATTAATCCCAAGGGGAAATTCACATATTTCTATATTATTTTCATATTTTTGTGAATATTTTGATTCAGAATGCCAGTCACGCTGTGCAAGTCACCAACTCTGCCTCCAGCAAAAGAACCCCAGACCATCACACTTCCTCCTCCATGCTTGACAGTTGATGTCACACACTGAGGAACCATCCTGTCACCATCTTGACAGTGTGTAAACACCTAGCGTGATGAACCGAAGATTTCAAATTTGGATTCATTGGTCCATAAGACTTTCTCCCAGTCTGCAGTAGCCAACAGCTGGTATTTCAAGGCCCTACTTTGTCCTTTTAAGGAATAGCTTTCTTCCTGCTACTCGCCTTGTCAGATGTGCAGCACAAACTGACACTTGCTTTTATCGACCTGCACTGTTAAGCTGTGCTTGAAGCTGTTGTGCTGTGAGGTGCCTGTGATCACACAAGCTGATGACCCCCAGAAACTTGTGTTCTGATTGGCTCAGCCAGATCTCTTCCTATCAGAGTTTCTTCCAGTTTCCAGTTGCCTTTGGATTGTTTAGGATGCCACTGGACTCACTGACACTGATTTTTTTTTGCAAATTTCTCTAAATGAAAGGCCTACACTTCTACGGGTAATAAAGCTCTGTCTCATTTCATTTGTTAATTTCCATTTTCTTGCCATCATCAAAAGAATATTGTCGAAGTAGTACTTCAGAGGATGTAGTAACACAGTCAACTCCAACTCTGCTTTAGGACAGACAGAGGATTTTTAAGTAATCAGCAGAAGTTGGGACACCTGTGTAAATTGTTTGCTTGAACTTGCAAGGCTTAATTTACTTTATTTGCTGCAGAACATCTGAAGGTTGTAACCTGTTCGATGTTCGTTAAAGGATGCCAATTTGTAATATTCTGTTTTCGCTAAACTAAGTCAAGTCAGGGAGCATGCACTGGTACAGCGCATTGCCACACCCACTACACGACGAAACAACTTAGGATCCCAATTGGCAACCCCCCCCCCCCAGGGAGACACACGGGACTGGCCCCCACTTCGGAAATGACCTTCTATCTACCGCAGCCAGGTGTTACGTGGGCAACCCCTTGGCCTGGCCTGGCCCAGTCACTCGGGTCCCCAACAATAAGGATCCTACGAGCCGGATCACCATCGGGAAAACGCGCCACATGGCTGTAGTGCCGTAACTGACTCTCCCTCACAATGCAGGTCATGTGCCTCATTCGGGACTCCATGAGCAACACAAAGTCAAACCAACGGTACCCAAGGATTTTCAGGAGAGACACAGTACCAAAGGAGTCCAGTCTTCGTCTCAGGTCACTGGATAACGTCCATGTGTCGCAACCATAGACCAAGACAGGAAGCACCAGGATTCTAATGACTTGGACCTTCGTCCTTTTGCAGAGATATCGGGAGCGCCACACACCCCTTTCCATGCTCTCCCAATCCGTCTACTGACGTCATAGGAAGAGTCACCAGAGACATGAATGTCACTGCCGAGGTAAGTAAACCTCTCGACAAGGTCAACACTCTCTCTACAAAACTAAACTTAAATTTAAACCTCTGGCAGTTGACTGCTTACCTTTTCACAATTTTAGGTCATTCATTGCATTTCAACTGATTAAATTCGAAGAAGAACTGGAAAAACGTGAGGTGTTCTAAAACTTTTGACCAGAAGTGTAGCACTTTTCACAAACAGCGCTATCACGCTATTTCTTCAGACAGTATGGGGTAATGTCTAAGGCAGTGTTTCCCAACCATTTTGGGGTCATGACCCAGTTTTTCACATTCTCGTACGAATTGGTTAGCGATCACGTGAGCATCCGAGTGTTAGATGAATCAAGCGCGATTGACAGATCTTTTCCTCCTTGGTGAATTCAGCACGATCATCAAAGTGGCAGTTGGGGAGGTTGTCCAGGATTTGCTGGGATTCACATGTGACGCTGCTGCTATGAATCGGGCATGACCATCGAGGAGGGTTTCGCCATGGGTCATTGATGGTGGCCCACTGGCAATGCTTCTATAGCCCATAGGTTGGGAAAACACTGATCTAGGGTACTGGGCCTTGATTAACACTGCTCTGTCCAGAAATGAGTTTAATACAGAGCCTCTCACTGCCAGCAATTTCAGAAGTGAGGAGGGAGAAGCCCAGGGAGAAGTATCTAGCCTCTAACTGTGAGAAAGGAGTCCATTCTTTGTGTTCTCTGTTAGCCTACTCTCTGGGGTCAAATGCTGGGAATCGGTCAGCCATTATAAAAAGAGCACGTCTTAACATTTCCTTCTTCCTCTTCTTCTTGTCTTTCAGAAGGAGCTGAGTCTTCCCCGCAGAGGCAGCTTGTGAGTATTTTGCTTTTCTTTTCCTCTACGTGCCGCCCCATGCTAGCTGATCGGCTGGAGGCGAGACAGCTCGCACTTGGCCGAGAGAGCCTGTCTGCTTCATGTTGCAAATATTCTGAATATTCAGGCTCTGCGTTTTCCGAGGAGCTGTCAGATTGGCTGTTGCAGCCCCTGTTTTAACAGCATGTGAGAATCTGGTAGGCTTGTGTCCCCAGTGAAGCGGAGGTGTTTCAGTAAATGCTGTCCCTAACTGTCGCACCTTCAGGGCCAACGTCTGAATCCTCTCCCGGAGTTCTCTTGACTTCCTTTATGCTCCCAGCTTGTGATGGAATCTCCAGAGAAAATTCAGACGGGACTTGGGAGTGTTTTTATGGGGGAGGGTTTGGTGACCTAAAACACCCCCACTCCCCCCCCCCAAAAAAAAAGGGTCAGCAGGGTGACAGCTGCTCAATTACAGGCTCCTCCCGCTGGCTCTCGTGCGCTCCTCTGGCTGGAGTGGTCATTGTGAAGCGTGGACTTGTGTGCACTAAACTGGATTAGCCTCAGTTTTGAGTTTCAGGAGGGGGCGTTGAGCTGCTCAGGTATTTGTTGGCTGCGGAGTTTTATAAGCCTGCAGATTGTTGTAGCGTGACTGCTAATTAGCAGGCTCCCGCTGGTGTGGAGGAGGGGCTGCGTTCGGACCCCTTGGCAGAGTTATCCTGCTTCAGAATGGCCAGGAGTCGGGAAGAACTTTGTGCACTCTGAGTTGCCCGGTGCCCATACAGTCATGAAGAAGAGGAGGGCACATACTGGCGTGCCCACTGTGTGGATCCAGTAAGTGCAGCACAACGCCTCTAGGTATTGCTGGTAACGCAAGGCTGCTTGCATTAGACGTGGATGGTCTGGTGAAAAGGTAGGTGTGTGCTCCTTGGGTGTAAAGTGTCAAGGAAAGACTAAAGGCATTCACACACTGTCCCAACAGGTGAGACCATGTGGACAGCTGGAGTGCCATCAGCATACAAAAACAAAAATATCAGAATAGATGCCTTGTGTGTGTAGCTGGTGGTACTGCCATAGTAAAGGGCTGAATAGACATTTCTGTATTTATTAGTGGACAAGTCTGTCTACGGTATTGGTGGGGTCGCCTGTAATGTTATATACTGTGTGGAGGGGGCCGTCTGTCATACCACAGTGTCTGTGCATGAAAAAGGTCATGGGCTTCATGCTGCCGCTGTCAAGATATTTAGAAAACCAGCTTTGTCTGCCCTTGTCTAATCTTGTAAATGTATGTGCAATGAGCATGCTGAGGCCAAAGATCATGTGATTGTTAACAAACAGATGTCTCTGTGTTTGGCCACGGGTTCACTAAAGGGCTCTATGGTGGTCTGTCATTTATCCATTACAAACTTTTGCTTACTATGCTAAACTGCTACTTGCTGAACACAAATATATTTTCAGATTGACTGTATCATGTTGTAGTTTGGAGAAACATGAAATCAACTTTTATCGAGTTTAGCTCGTCAGTCACTTAATGATGCTGACGTATTGGATTCGTTCACTTCAGTTCAAAATGTTTTGCTGTTGATAATCGTTTGGACTCAGCATATGACGCTTCTCGTTTCATTTGGCCAGCGCTAGTGGGGTCCACTTGCCCCGGATATCGTGAAACCTTTTGCAGTGTACGTCGCTGAATGCACCAGGATTAGCAAGGAAAAAAGTCCAAGTGTGAATGCAGAAAATGAATCTTTAGTGACATGTTGCACTTCACGATTTTGTATGCTTAAAACAGGTCACCCATCCACACATGGATTTTTGCGCTGTAGTTTCTAAGAAAGTTTTTAGTCACATCGATGAACACCTTACATCTGATTTCCTCTGCCCCCGTCACTGAAGGTCTGTCTGATTTGTGGACCAACGAAAATGCCTTCCTTAGACTACGTCCACACTACTATGTTTTTCTTTTAAAAACACACGGACATTACTGTCCATTTACACCTTTCCATCCACACTATGGTGACGTTTTTTTAACCCATGAAAACTAAGACTTTAAAAAACGCTCTCCAGAGCCATGAACGTCTAAAAACGGTGGCTCAATGTTGCAGTGTGGATGAAGGAAAACATAGATTTTTGAAAATGCAGACTCTAATTGCTACCTAATTTGTTTGTGCTTATTATGTAGCAGTTTCCTAATTGGATTCTACTCATTACAACATCTCATTCCCTGACTGGTTACCCTTTATGGTAGAAAAATATTTTCCAACATAGAGGAGATCCTTTCCAGGGCACTTTTTATGTTGCTTACCTGTGTGCATCTAAATGATGTTTTGTACGGTTTGAGTGCTCTATACATACATATGCAAAAAGCAAATCATTTACCGGTCTCTGCAGTTTTGAGATACATCAGGTGGCAGGTGGCATCTCCATCACTGCAGAGATACTTTGCCAGTCCAGTGTGGGTGTAAATCTATGTCATATGCATTTTTGGATGTTTTAATGCGGACAGAAATATTTTCGTAAATGATGTGAAAAAGCTAATTTGGAAAGAGATTATATTAAAACTAGACAAAGAGCCCGTTTCGACAACGTAAGATGAAACGGGCACGAGTGCAATAGTAATAAGTATAAGCACCACAAACCGATATAGGTGTATTGAATGAATGCGTAATTAGGCCTTGAGCTGTAGTCGAAATCGCCTTTCAGGCCTCTAGAGCTTTAATTGAAGTCTCCTTTCTCTTTGAATTTTTGCGGCCGTAAATCCGCCGCCTCCCACAATGTTGGGGTTGGATGTCGGTCGAAGTCGCCTTTCTCTTTGAATTTTCACGGCCGTAGTCGCCTTTCTCTTTGAATTTTCGTGGCCATAAATCCGCCTCCTGCCGCGATGTCGGTCTTATAAGGTTTTTCGGGCAGCTGCGCAGAAGGCGACTGCGCAGAAGGCGACGTGCGCAGAAGGCGACTGCGCATTCGGCTTCGGACGGACGTGAGTGAGTGAGTGAGTGAGTGAGTGAGTGAGTGAGTGAGTGAGTGAGTGAGTGAGTGAGTGAGTGAGTGAGGAGACTGGCGAATTATGTATTAAGATGAAAATGTAGTCCTGTGGACAAACCTGTAATCTTGGCCACAGTTATTCATGGTAATATGTTCTGTGTCAGGTTCATAATGAAATAGGAGGTCTGGCCAGGGCCACTTTTGACTGCGTCACTGTGACAGACTTGACCCCAGCTCCAGTGGCCGGCTTTGGCCTATGCAGGACCTAAAGGGTTTAAGTTTCAAATATAACCTTAATGTTACAAAATATCAATGGTGTCTTTCAGAGAAAGGTAAACCATAAAAACCTTTGGTTAAAGCATCAATCTCTTTATAAATACTAGGTGACTCAGCCCCGTGCTCACTTTGCTTGCCTACCCCCAGCGGCAGGTTGCGGCTACACCACTTGAAGGGTGTTGGGGCGCTCCACCATTAGAGAATGGGATTGTATTTAAAGAGGTGGTATGTAGAATAGTATGAGGAGCGCGGGAGGAGGATGGTTTGGTGCTTAGTTATTACAGATAGAAAATGAGTTTCTTGAGTATTTCACTACTTCTTCTTCTTCTTTCGGCTGCTCCTGTTGGGGGTTGCCACAGCGGATCATCTTCTTCCATATCCTCCTGTCCTCGTCATCTTGCTCTGTCACACCCAGCACCTATATGTCCTCTCTCACCACATCCATAAACCTTCTCTTAGGCCTTCCTCTTCTCCTCTTACCTGGCAGCTCTATCCTTAGTACCCTTCTCTCATTATACTCTGCATCTCTCCTTTGCACATGTCCAAACCAACACAATCTCACCTCTCTGACTTGGTCTCCCAACCGTCCAACCTGAACTGACCCCCAAATAAAATGTAATATAAAGTACAAGTAAAATGTAATTAAACACAATAAAAAGTAAATAAATGAAATTACATTAATGGCTCATCAAAAACAATATCATGAATTCCTTTATCGTCTAACTTACATTCTATAAACGTTGCTTTTTTGCATTTCTGTTCGCATACTGTTTGGGATATTTTTCTCTGTTTCGGTAATTGGATGATTCTCTTTGTCCTTGATTTTTATTATATGCAGCTCTTTTTTGTTCATTTTCTTTTTTTTCGATGTTCATTATCGGCTCTTGTCGCTCTTTTTTTTATTGCGATCTAAAATATATAATTTGCTTTCCTGTCTTATAATCGACTGCGTTGAAGGGTGAGTTAGCAGCACAGAGAGTTTCACAGGATGGGACAGAGAGAGGTTTTGCGCAGTAAGAGTAATGATTGGGTGAGCAGTGTGGAGGGGCGTGGTTAAGGCTGAATATCACGGACACAATAGAAAACCTTTTTAATATAATAGAGAGAAATACTTATTTGAAATAGCTAAAAGGCTCAAAAAGATGCAACAAGGAATCGCCACAAGTCCAAATATGTGATCCAGAAAGGGAAATCCCAAAAATAGAGCAGAAAAAGATGAAAACACAGAAAATCCAATAGAGAAACACAACACTGACAGTTCAGCTCAACTTCAGTACACCACCCTTGGGCTCATCTGGCAGCTCTAGGACGGTCAAATTGGCCTGAAAAGTAAGGCCGCAATATTCCAGTTAAAATAAGTACATATTCAAATATATTCACACCTAGGTTAATGATTCTGGGCGTTATACATGTGCATATATTTCAAATCTCGGAAGGAAGTGCACAGAAAAAAAGAGCACAGTCATATAAGCGCATGGGAAGTAACCGCACACGGTAAAATGCGCGCACGGAAAAAAATGCACCTGGAAGAATACGCATACGGTAAAGTGTGCACGCAGAAAAAAGCACATGGTGGCGACATATAACTATTACAAATAGGCAGGAGGAGGAGTATAGGAACCTCATCAAGGACATTGTTAAATGGTGCGACTCAAACCACCTACACCTGAACACCAGCAAAACCATGGAGCTGGTGGTGGATTTTAGGAGACCCAGACCCCTCATGGACCCCGTGATCATCAGAGGTGACTGTGTGCAGAGAGGGTGCAGACCTATAAATACCTGAGAGTGCAGCTGGATGATAAACTGGACTGGACTGCCAATACTGATGCTCTATGTAAGAGAGGACAGAGCCGACTATACTTCCTTAGAAGGCTGGCGTCCTTCAACATCTGCAATAAGATGCTGCAGATGTTCTACCAGACGGTTGTGGCGACCGCCCTCTTCTACGCAGTGGTGTGCTGGGGAGGCAGCATAAAGAAGAAAGACGTCCTCACACCTGGACAAACTGGTGAGGAAGGCAGGCTCTATTGTAGGCATGGAGCTGGACAGTTTGACATCCGTGGTAGAGCGACGGGCGCTGAGCAGACTCCTGTCAATCAAGGAGAATCCACTGCATCCACTGAACAGGATCATCTCCAGACAGAGGAGCAGCTTCAGCGACAGACTGCTGTCACCGTCCTGCTCCACTGACAGACTGAGGAGATCGTTCCTCCCCCACACTATGCGACTCTTCAATTCCACCTGGGGGGTAAACGTTAACATTATACAAAGTTATTGTCTGTTTTTACCTACATTTTTGTCACTCTGTAATTTAATATTGTTTTTTTTGTATTAGTATGCTGCTGCTGGAGTATGGGAATTTCCCCTTGGGATTAATAAACTATCTATCTATCTATCTATCTATCTATCTATCTATCTATCTATCTATCTATCTATCTATCTATCTATCTATCTATCTATCTATCTATCTATCTATCTATCTATCTATCTATAAAATATACACCACCTATACTGCTAGAGGTTTTGTATTATAATAAAATATAAACGATTAACACACCCTAATTAACAGTCCATCCATCCATTTTCCAACCCGCTGAATCCAAACACAGGGTCACAGGGGTCTGCTTGAGCCTATCCCAGCTAACACAGGGGGCAAGGCAGGAACCAATCCTGGGTAGGGTGCCAACCCACCATAGCCTAATTAACAGTATTATTGTAAATTAGCTATTCTCCTCAAGTAAGACAATTTGTCCTCAGTTTCGTTATATTTTTCTACAGAGCTGGCAACAAGCGCGTAAAGTTGTCTGTATTTCCTTTTGGTCGGCTCCAGTCTGTTAGTTTGGGCGTTCACTAAAGTGAATAATAATTTCCTAGAAATGATAATTTAGGCACAACAATGACAGTAATAAAAGGATTAATGACTATTTTATTTTATGGACCATCCAACAGCACACTACCCCAATTAGCTCAAATTAAAACAATACAAGCTTATAAATACGTTTAGTGAACAGTTATACAATTTCGTTTATTGCGATGTATAATATAAAATTTTTTTCTTCTTTGCATATACACTTTTGCTGTTCACGCATTTTTCCATGTGCGTGCACATTTATCCACGTGCGGTTTTTCCCGTGTGCGCATTTTTCCTGTGCACCTTTTTCCTGTGCGCTTCTTTTCGGTCACCATATATTTCTACATGGTTTTTTATACTTTATTATTATACAGCAAGACCAAACGTTAGCAAAAAAAAAACAAGCAAAAAAATCCTATTGGTACGTTATTTGTGGTTCAGGAACACCAGCTGAGTGTTACAAGACCCACTTGACATTGTCACAAGAACTTGATGATTTGCAGAGGCATCACGAGTGGAAAAAAAAATGCAAAGAAAAAATGTCAGTAATAATGTAAAGTAGAGGAGTGCGGTGCCAGCATGTGTGGCATGTGAGAGTTGAAGCTCATTTTTTGTGGTGGTTTTATGGCTTGCTGTCCTGACAAGGATCACGAGACTTATGGGTCAGTTAGTAAGACCTCGACAGTGTGAGAACAGCAAGTGAAGCAGAAGAACAGGCAGGCACGTCAAAGGTGGCCTTGGTTTATTATTTAGGAGGTGTTCAATGGGCAGCAGCAGGGTACCATTAATATTACGGTATTTGGAATAGAAACCCTTTCGGTATCTGTGGACTCTCCTGGAAAAGTGGCTTCGGTATGGATTATGGGATTGTCAAGTCAGGGTCCACACCGTCTGTCTGCTTTTTTTTTTTTGTCCTTTAAAGATGTAGCAATATTTAAATTTACTTATTTGGGTGACGCCTTTGTCCAAGGTGACTTGCAATATTCATGATATAATTGGTTCCTTTTCTTTTGGTTTTCCAATTGGAGCACAGGCAAGTCAAGTGACTTGCTCAGGGTCACACAGCATCAGTAGCAGCATTTGTACCCACGGGTTTTGAAGTCCAAAGCCTTAACCACTACACCACACTACCTGTAATATTTTAATACCAGTAATGGCACACTGCACTATAACATGCAGTGAATACACTTGACTTGAGCATTCCTAGTTTTCCTCCTCTTTCACTGTACATTTAGCATTCGTTTGCTCAGAGGTTGATGTGCTTGCTGCTTCCTGAGCAGCTCGTTTTCTCCATCCTGGTGGCCCGCTTCTTCTCTTCTTCCATCGGCATCTTTTTGCGTTAAAACTGATTAAGTCCGTTTTTGTGTTGCAGAATTCCTTAATTTTTCACTTAAGCTTGCACTTTAGCCTTCAATCTGCCTCAAGAATGATTTAAGATATGAAGAGGTAGGAGAAGTGACGGCGAAGGTGGTAGGGGTGAGAATGACGCCCGTAGGCATGTGCCACGTGGCTGTCGTGCTGCCCGCTGCAGAGAGTTGATTCTACAATAAAATAAAAAGAGGAATAACCTTGGAGGTCACTCATCACCCTGAAAGCGAACACTAGACGTCACGTAGTATATGTGTACCAAATTTCAGGTCAATCGGTCAAACGGTTTGCGAGCTACAGGTGATTTAAAATCCTGGACAGACAAACGGACAGCCACAGTAGCGTATTATAGAAGAAGACAGGTGGCCTGAGTATTTTTAATTACACCTCATTGTTTTAGGCATTACTGTATGTGTCAAACCAGCAGCTACGTAAGACGGATATTAATTGTAGTGCGCTTTGGTCAATTATTTTGTGGTATTCATTAAAATTGACAGATCATGTAAACATAGGCGTAGCCAGGTTTGAACCCCATTATATTTTATGACATTTCCTACTGATTGATGACAGATGGAGATCTGATTCATGTGCTTCTCTCATCTCCTAAACCCCCAATGAATGCCCGGCTACACCCCTGCTTGTAAATACAGCGTATCTGTTTACTGGGTAAGTTTTCAGATGGCAGCTTTTTAACACTTAACGCTGTTGTAGTAACGCTTTAGCTGAAGTGTGCGTCAGCAGCGCTTCCCAAATTTTGCATGTTGTTTCAGTTTTGCCAACACGTTTTTGGAGTCTCACTGTAAGACTGCAAGGCTGTTATTTCCTGCGAAGCGTCTGCAGTGTCAGACATGTCCATGTTAACTTGTATGGCCTTCCTCATCTAAACTGAAAAGCGCCCTCTTCTGGAACAAGCAGGAAATTGTGTTGAGGTTGGGGCCTAGTTTAATGGTTGTATTGTTTTGAATATACAACATACATTTCTCAATTTATTGTTTACTGATATTTTGACAATTGCTAACAAATAAAGGCTGGCCAGCTGGTTCAGCTCCATATGATGCTAAAGTAAATGTAGATGTGGTGGGCAAGGGGATGGGGGTCTCAGTCTAATGTTATTGCTGTGGTTCAGAAAGCTCCTGCTGTCCATTTCTGCAGCAACATGTATTTTATACAGTGCCTTTTGATAGCCTGTACCCTCTCACGGTGCTCCATTGACTAATAATTGGACCTTTCATATTCAGCCCCTTCTTAGTGCAGTTGACAGAGGGCTAATATCTATCTATCTATCTATCTATCTATCTATCTATCTATCTATCTATCTATCTATCTATCTATCTATCTATCTATCTATCTATCTATCTATCTATCTATCTATCTATCTATCTATCTATCTATCTATCTATCTATCTATCTATCTATCTATCTATCTATCTATCTGTTGTTTTATAGCACCTTTCATAGCCACCTCACAGAAAGGCTGCCTCATTCATGCCCAGATTATTCTGAATGTGCTTTGTGAAATAAACGTTTGTAGCACCTTTCATAGCCGGTTTGGTACTTCATGGAATGATAGGTTTATAGTGCCTTTCATGCCTAGCTCAGTTTTACTGTATTTCACAGAGTAACAATTGTTTTATAGCACCTTTCATAGCCATCTCATTCTGATTGTACTTCACAGAGCCATTTCTTTAGAGTGCCTTTCATAGCCAAGCTCAGTATTAATGTTTGTTTTATAGCACCTTGATCCTGCCTTGCTAGCTGGGATAGGCTGCAGTAGACCCCCGCGACACTGTTCAGGACTAAGCAGGTTAGAAAATGACTGACTGACCTTTCATAGGTAGGCTAGTACGAATGTGCATCGTGTAATGATAGGTTTATAGTGCCTTCCATGCCGAGCTTAGTCTCATTGTACATCAGAAAGTAACACCAAGTCAAGTCAAGTCAAACTGGGGAGCATGCACTGGTACAGTGCATTGCCGCACTCACTATACAATGAAACAACTCGGGATCCCAGTTTGCAAACCCCCAGGCAGACACGTGGTGTAGTCCCACCCTCTGGAAATGACCCTCTATCTGCCTCAGCCAGGTGTTACGTTGGTGACCCCTTGGCCTGGTCGAGCCACTCAGGTCCCCAACAATGAGGATCTTACAAGCCGGATCACCCTCAGGGAAACGTGCCACATGGCCATAGTGCCGTAACTGACGCTCCCTCACAATGCAGGTCATGTGCCTCATTCGGGACTCCGTGAGCAACACAAAGTCAAACCAACGGTACCCAAGGATTTTCTGGAGAGAGACACATGAAGGAGTCCAGTCTTTGTCTCAGGTCACTGGATAGCATCCATGTCTCACAAACATATAGCAAGACAGGAAACACCAGGACTGTAAAGACTTGGACCTTCATTCTTTTGCAGAGATATCAGGAGCGCCACACACCCCTTTCCAGCGACCTCATGACCCCTCATGCTCTCCCAATCCGTCTACTAATTTCATAGGAAGAGTCATCAGAGTCATGAATGTCACCGCCGAGGTAAGTAAACCTCTCAACAAGGTCAACACTCTCTCCGCAGACAGACAGACTGCTGATGGCCGTGCCCAAGTGGTCATTAAAGGCCTGGCTGTTTGGTTTTTATCAGGACACTCACAAGCCCAGACACCTGGACTCCTCGCTCAGTTTCTCGAGTGTTTCCGATCAGAGCCTCTATTGACTCCACGAATATCACAGCATCGTCAGCAAGGTCAAGATCCATGAATCTTTCTTCACCAAGAGATGCCCCACAGCCGCTGGACATCACGACCTTGCCCAACACCCAGTCCATACAAGCATTGACCAGAGTAGGAGCAGAACACACCACTGACTGACCACAGAATCAACTGGGAAAAACGCAGAGGTCCTGCCTCCACTCTGCACAGCACTCACAGTACCAGTGTACAGGCTGGCCATGATATCCAGCAACCTCGAGGGGATCCCGCGAAGTCTCAGGATGTCCCACAGGGCAGCTCCATCAACTCTTTGTGAAAATCGACAAAGGCTAAGAAGAAACTCCGATATTCCGATATTCGCGTAACACCAGTAATTATTTTATAGCGAGCCTGGTATGTACTGCATGTACTTCACAAAATAATTGTTTTATAGTGCCTTTCGTACCCAGCTCAGTGTTACCATACTTCACAGAGAAATTGTTTTATAGCACCTTTCATAGCCAGCCTAGTATGAATGTGCATCGTGTAATGATAAGTTTATAGTGCCTTTCATGCCTAGCTTAGTTTCACTGTACATCAGAAAGTAACACCAGACATTGTTTTATTAGCATCTTTTGTAGCCAGCCTAGTATGTATGTAGTTCACAGAATAATATTTTTATAGTGCCTTTCATAGCCAGCTCATTCTGGTTGTACTTCACAGAATCATTGTTTTGTAGTGCCCTTCAAAGACCAGCTCAGTTTGAATGCAATTATTTGTTTGTATATCACTTTTCATAGGTAGCCTAGTATGAATGTACTTCACAGAAGGATAGGTTTATAGTGCCTTTCATACCCAGCTCAGTTTTACTGTATTTCACAGATTAATAATTCTTTTATAGCGCCTTTCATTGGTAGCCTAGTATGACTGTACATCACATAATGCCTTTCATGCTCATCTCAGGTTCAGTGTAATTGTTTTATTAGCACCTTTTGTAGCCAGCCGGGTATGTATGTAGTTCACAGTGTTTTATAGTGCCTTTCGTACCCAGCTCATTTTTTCTGTATTTCATAGAGTAATAATTGATTTGTAGTGCCTTTCATAGTTAGCCTAGTATGAATGTACTTCACAGAAGGATAGGCTTATAGTGCCTTTCATGCTTATCTCAGGCTCAGTGTAATTGTTTTCTTTGCACCTTTTGTAGCCAGCCTGGTATGTATGTAGTTCACAGTTTTATAGTGCCTTTCATATCCAGCTCAATTTCACTCTACTTCAGAAAGTATCTGTAATTGCTTTATAGTGCCTTTCATAGCCAGCTTGGTGTGAGTGCTCTTCACAGTAAGAATGGTTTTATAGCATCTTTCACACCTCCTTCATCTCTATGTGTTTTAGAACGTCATGCCAATCACATGCCCTGCCTCTGCTCATGTTGGCACCTGTCTGCCATACAACAGCAACATTTCTAGTAGTGTCCCAGTGTGTTTGTACTTGAAGGGGGACCGTTGCCTTTGTCACTCCTGCTTGCGCGTCTCCCTTGTTAGTGAGAAAGCTGAAACCACTTTGATGCACTTGCTCAAACACGTACATGAAATTGTTCCCGAAAGCCGAGTGAGTCTTCAAGGACGCTTTTCCTGCTACTGGGCACGACCTGTGCGGCTCTCATTCCTCTCTCGGCAGCTTGAGCTCCTGGCAGGCTAAAGGTCGGTGTGTTTCCGTGATTGATGGAGGCAGTGATTTGTCCTTACTTGCGTGTGCTCCGCTAATCCAGGCTCTGCCACATGCTGCGTTGTCTCGGTGTAGAATGCTGGCTGACTGCTTTTGTCACTGTCTTAGCGTGTGGCTGGCTTGTTCCGACAGGAATGTGAAGCCGTTTCCACTCCTCTGCAGGTTAATCCTCTCTGTATGGCCTCACTCGGAGCAGCTTGCACAAGCGTCTGGTGCCACACTGCTTAGGACTTGATGATCCTTGACTTTTCTTTTAATATTTTAAACTGTCCACAAGCCTAATTCTGGCTAATGAGTGTCCATCCAAGCTGTTAGGTCAAAGTCATTTCTGCCAGTAAGCGTGTTTTTAGCTGCTGTTCCCCAGTATGTCCTCTGGAGGGCAGTATTCTACTGCAGTACGCTCTACTTGTTGCTGGCTGTTTGTCACCAGTCACTTTGCTGGTTCGATTCTGTTATGGTGTATAAAATCTACAAATTATTTTCTATATTTTTATTATTATATTTTGCTCAATCCCAACCAGATGAATTCAGATGTAGGACACTTGTATAGGTATTATAATAAAAAGGCATATCCTCTTTCCTTACACCTTACTTTTATAACAGTTGTTCACAGCATAGTGCTAAAATGGTTTTACAGCCTGCATGCAGGTACACAAAATAGTCCTAAAGGGCACAATGGCCTAAAATGTCTGTGTGCTGTAACTTGAACTGTCTCAGGGCGGATGTCGACTTTTGTCGAAATTCAGAGGTATCGGATGGTAATCAGCTGTAAACTCGCTGATACGTTTTAGTTTGACTCTTTTTGCTAGGAGGAAAGTTAGCTTCGTTGATTTGACTTTGACTTCCTTCGTGTGAATGAATACAGAAGAGCAAACGACACAGCTGATCGTAGTGTTGAACATGTTCACGTAGCTTATATGCCTGTTAAGGGCAACATTCACCTAGGAGGATACCGGCACTTACGATGACAAAAGTATGAATCAGAATGCATTGCACTGCGACTGCCGCCATCACACAAAGGTAGCCATGCAGCCGGCCCACCACGGCATTCCTTTTGGCCATTGAACAGCTGCCAGAGATGACATACAGGTGCCAATAGCTGCCACAGCACACAGCAACAGACATTTTATGTTGACTTATGTGTGAAAGCATTGCTTTTTTGGAAAAATATTCAGCCCTCAAAGAATTAACAAACCCCTTCACTAGAACCGAGGGGCCAAGCCCAAACCCTGCCATTATTCCCTCCTCTACCAAACTTTACAGTAGACACTATGCAGTCCAGAACATTGTGTTTTACCAGCATCTGCCTAACCCTGAATCACCCATCAGACTGCCAGTTAGTGACTCCGCATTTCCACTGCCCCAGAATCCAATATCGGCCTGCTTTACACCATGCCGGCCAACACTTGACACTCGAATTTCACCTTCAAACCAACTGCTAATCCTAGAGGTTCACATACTTTTGCCACTCACAAATATGTAATATTCGATCATTTTCCTCAATAAATAAATGACCAAATATAATATTTTTTGTCTCATTTGTTTAACTGGTTTCTTTTTATCTACTTTTAGGACTTGAGTGAAAATCAGATGATGTTTTAGGTCATATTTATGCAGAAATATAGAAAATTCTAAAGGGTTCACAAACTTTCAAGCACAACTGTAGAATCATGTGACTTGCCCAGGAGGGCTAGTTCAGAGTCCTGCTCTAAAGAATCAGTGAGTGGTATGCTGGGTGAGCTGTTGAAAGTCTACAGTAGGGTTCTTAAGAACACCGTAAATATAAAAACAAATAGTTGCTAAAAATTAGGGGTGCAGTGGTTTCATTTCTGCCTTGCAAGCAAGGAGAACAGGCTTCAGGCCCTGGGTACTCCCTGTGTGCAGTTGGCATGTTCTCCCACTGTCTGCATCGTTTTTCTCTGGAGACCTCTTTTTTTCTCCTACAGTCCAAAGACATGAAAGTTCAGTGGATTGATGATGCAAGGTTGATCCCTGGTATGTGTGTGTGTGTGTGTTCACTCTGTGATGCACCGCCACCCTGCCCAAGGGTGATCCCTGGCATGTGCCCAATATTCGCTGGTATAGGCATCAGCACCCTGTGTCCCTACTCTGGATAAGCAGGTCAGTCAAGTGGATAGATGGATGGATATTAGAGATTACTGATAAGGTTCAGCTTTAAGTCGTTGTAATTTAATTTGTTGAAAGTTAAAAGGGACATAGTTTAATAGTACATTTATATATCATATTTGAAACAATTCTAATAAAGTATCGTGCCTGAAAAATTATTGCATTAGTCTTTAGTACTAGGGTGTTGTACCGTGTTGGCCATTATGAATGTAGTGAGAAGTCAAGCAAAATGACCCCATTTTATTGGCTAACTAAAAAGATTACAATATGCAAGCTTTCAAGGCAACTTCAGGTGAGATGTAATCAGATGGAATCGTTACATCTCACCTGAAGAAGGGGCCTGAGTTGCCTTGAAAGCTTGCATATTGTAATCTTTTTAGTTAGCCAATAAAATGGGGTCATTTTGCTTGACTTCTCACTACATTTAGTCTTGGAAACGTACTCAATGTTGGAGTGTTGTTACTGTATTGTACTTGTATGATGAACAAGGGATTCACCAGTGGCACCAGTTTTCGTTCGGTGGAATCGATTCGGCTCAACCTCGACTTCCCTGAGCACCCCTAGGTGAGGTTTTACAAGACGTCTGTAATTTTCAGCTCCATGATGATTCGACTACAGTCACAAAAATGGCACCTGCATGATGGGCTGGCCACGTGTCCACTCAGACTCGTCGTCCTCCTACTCGACAAGCAGAGAACTACGTTCAGAAGTCGCAGACATGGCTTATGTTAAATGTCTGCTTTAGCGCCTCCATTCCAAAAATAGACAATATGAGCATCGGCACAGCTGGAGAGGATGTTGTAATACGCATGGAAAATGACTCAAATGTCAAAGTATTAGAGAAACTTGAGCGTGAGTGCAGCTGAAGCCTGGGGTCTCTCACACATATACACACAGAGCCCTGAACTCAGAGTTATTTATTATCATTATTATTATTATTATTATTATTATTATTAGGTAGCACTGCTGCTTTGCAGACCAGGATTCACAGCCCGTGTGCTTCCTGTGTAGAGTTTATATATTCTCCCCATATCTGCATGGACTTCCTCCCACAGTCCAAAGACTTGCTGGTTAGATGGACTGGTGTTGCTAAATTGGTGTGTAAGTGTGTGTTCACCTGCGATAGACTGGTGGCCTGTGCCCAGTGATTTCTGGGATAGGCACCAGCTGCCCCGGATAAGCGGGTTAGGAAAATGGATGGATGGGTGGATTGTTGTTGTTGTTTGACAGACAGCTTTATATGTTACAACTAATAGGAAGTAAGGAAATGCACACATGGTGTAACAATCAGTTGTGTTTAGGGTCTTTTTGAAAGGTTGGCACATTTTAAATTTACACTTATTTGCTTTATTAAATTTATTTATTTATCTTTTATAACAGTAGGACCTGTTCAAAAATAACCATGATAAGAAAAGGTAATTCTATATATTTGTAGAGGACACAGAGTACAGGTCAGCCCTTGTGATTTACGGCTTTACAATTCACAGATCCTCCTATTCAAGGGTTTGTCATCAATCATTAAATGGAATTTTATTTTTTTTGAGTTTGACGACCTTTTGTGGAAAACTGCACATTATGATGCTGCCCCGCTACTTAAATGGACTACAAATCCCAGCAACCCCTGGAAATACTGTGTCATTGAGCAGTTTTAGTGATCGCTGCAAGGGCTGCTGGGTGAAAGATGAGGGCAGTAGTTTCAAAAGTGAGCCATAAGAAGCCGATGGGATTGCAGTCGGTGGTGCATTTTGGTTTCAACGTTTCACTGCACAGTTGGATTACAGTTACACCCTTCGGATTACGGTTTTCTCTGGATTTGTGTTCCTGTCCTGCATCTGCTTGTTCGTGTGATTTCGTTTGGGTTTGAAAACGTCTTCATCTAGGGGGCACTCTGAACTATGAATCTTCACTTACATCGGTATCATGGTAGGACAAAACTTTACATAATTTTCGGTAGGCTGTTCACAAGGGAATTTTTTTCATAATTACGCCACCACTATCTATAATGTTAAAAAAAATGTAGTTGTGTACTATCATAAATATTCACACAAATTTATTTGAATAAGTCAAATTTTGTGTACAATAGAGAACTGCTGACCTGTGCACTTTGCCTGGGGGGCTCCACACATCTTGGTCTCTGCTGTCGGCCTTACACATGTGATTTGATTGCGCTGTGATCGTTCTCATTTGTGTTTCTAGCAACATTTTGCATCTTATTTAGTCCAGTAAACTTAGAATATAAAGTAGTCGTGAGCCCAAAATGTTTTCATAGATTTTTGCATTTGTGGATGGTCTTGTACCCCTAACCCCCACGCATCGTAAGGGATCACTATACATGTTTGCTAATAACATTTTACAATATCATGCAGTTTTAAAAAAAATCATCTTGTGCTTTATGGTTGTGAGACATGGACGCTATCCAGTGACCTGAGATGAAAACTGGACTCCTTCAGTACTGTGTCTCTTCGGAGAATCCTTGGGTACTGCTGGTTTCATTTTGTGTCGAATAAATGGTTGCTCATGGAGTCCCGAATGAGGGACATTACCTGCATTGTGAGGGAGAGTCGGTTACGGCACTATGGCCTTGTGGCGCGATTCCCTGAGGGTGATCCTCATTGTTGAAGACCCGAGTGGCTGGACCAGGCCAAGGGGATGCCCATGTAGCACCTGGCTACAGCAGATAGGGTGGGACTGGACTGTGTGTCTGCCTGGGGAGTTTCCTACTAGGATCCCGAGCTGTTTCGTTGTGTGGTGGGTGCGGCAACACACTGTTCCAGTGCATGCTCCCCAACCTGACCTGACCTGTGCTGGTTCAGATAGCTTTCTTAGAGAACTCACACAATGTCAACATGACACCTTGTTTTGGGTTGTCTCAACACACCAGAGTTTTACAATTTTTCTCTTCCTTGTAAGTCATTCTGATATATTTTGGTACTCCCTTTACGTTTTGGGGCCTTTCTGGGCCAAAGCCTGCATGTAGTAGTTGGGGGCTGGCTGTCTAGGAATGAGGCTTCATTTTAAACTGATGTGCTTTGTGGAACATTTTGAAGGCCTCACAACCCATTTTCTCCATGTCTTAAGCCCCTAAGCACAACAACAGCGTGCTATATGTACTTTATATTTATTTTTGTATTTATGTAGGTATGTATGTATTTATTTATTGTATTTTGGTCAGATGTTCTGAGGAGACATCCAAGCACAAATTTCATTGTACTGAGTGGCTTGACTCGACTTGATAGGAGCTCCCCAGAGTTCACTAGTAAGAAGAAAAACAATTAAGAGTTCTTAACCTTAAAAAGCAAGTCATTTCAAATTAAGGCAAAATAAATGTGTTCCATTACTCCCTGCAGTTGCTTAGTATTAAAGAAAATGGCTGGAATGAAAACGTGCAGCCCTCCACGATGTGGGTTTGACACCCCTGTCTTATTGTCTTGACTTTGTTAGGTCTCTTTATCTTGCGGTTTTACCCCCTGAAACTGTATTGCGTCAGTTCTCCTAGTGCTGTCTCCTGGGATCTGATTATGTCAAGTCTCAGAGAGTCTGATTCCATCAGATGTCGGCTTTCTGATCCCAAGTCTGATCATGTCAGGTGTCAAAGTCCTGCAGTTATACTCCTTGGAGTTTTTCTCCTGTTGTATTTCGCTGTCTGTTTTATTGCTTCAGCACTCAGAATCTAAACCTGTTAGGTCTCGGTACCCCTGGGTCTAAACTTGTTCAGGCTATCATGTCTTCCGGCTTTTGCATCTACAGTCTGATCCCCTCTGATGTTGGCCTTTCACTTTTCAGTCTCGGTGACCTGTTTTGTTACACCGTCTTCATCTTTAATGCTTTGACTCCTGGAATGTCAGGCCTTGGTATTTTGCCCCATAGACTGATCCTGTCAGGTGTTGGCTTTCTGCTCCCATGTCAGATCCTGTCATATGTCCATGTTGTAAAGGTTTACTCCCTGGTGTTATGTTATGTCACACGTTCTGTTTTAATGCTTTAGAACAGGGGTTCTTAACCTTTTGATGACTCCAGACCCCCAATGGATTGTCCAGTATGGTCCCATACCCCCTTTAGTTGACTGTCGAAATAATCATCACCATTCCTTATATTAGTTGCCAGAATGAATGGCGGCGCACAGTCGCCACCTTTATATGCAAAGCAAAACGCGCTTCTAGAGTCTTCAAGATACATACATTGCCAATAAACAAGTAAATACACACTTGTTCAGTAAATATACATTTATTAAATTTAAATATTAAAATGAAAACGTATTAAATTTAAATTTAAAATTAAAGTTGTAGCAAATTAAATACAAGAATTTGCAGGAAATGTCATTCTCGAAGATTCTATCACGTTCCATTCACGTACTACCCAAGTATAAATGAATACATTAAATAAAATAAATACCAGTACCCAGAGATCGATTCCCATACCCCCAGCATTTGTTTCCCATACCCCCCAGTTAAGAACCCCTGCTTTAGAACCTGTTGGGTCTTAACAGCCTCCACTTGCCACCTTGGGTCTGATCTCGTTCAGGTCATGATGTCCTCCGGCTTTTATAGTTACAGTCTGATCCTGTTATGACTCTTACTGAAGCTTCAATATTGTACCCCCACACTGTCTTTGTACTGCTTTAACTTCTGTTAGTGAACCTGTTAGGTCTTACCATTCTGCCCCTTAGACTGAGCCTGTCAGGTGCTGGCTTTCTGCTCCTGAGTGTGGCTCTGCCACATCTCCATGTCCTGCAGTGTTGCTCCTTGAAGTTTTAGTCCTATTATATCACACTGTCTGTTTTAATGCTTGGCACTTGGAATCTAAAGCTATTAGGTCTTGACAGCCCCCAGCTGCCACCTTGTGATCTGGTTTATGTCATGATGTCCTCTGGCTTTTATATCTACAGTCTGATCTTGTCAGGTGTTGGGTTTCTGCTCCCAAGTCCCACCCTGTCAGATCTTGATGTCCTGGGGTTTTTACTCACTGGAGCTTCCATTCTGTTGTGCCACAACTCCTGGACTGTGAACCTCTCAGGTCTGAGCCTGTCACCTATTGGTTTTCTGTTCCCAAGTCTGAACCTGTCCTGTCCTTAGAACTTTAATACTGATACAACAACAACAACAACAACATTTATTTATATAGCACATTTTCATACAAGAAGTAGCTCAAAGTGCTTTACATAATGAAAATTATACAGTACACCACAATGTCAACTTTAATACTCTGAGGATGTACACCTTCCCAAATGTGGCCCTGTCCCATCTCCATGTCCTACAGTTTTGCTCCCAGATTATTTAATCCTGTTACATCACACTGTCTTTTTTTAATGCTTGGTTCTTAGAATCTAAACCTGCTAGGTCTTGACAAACCCCACCTGCTCCCCTGGGTTTGATCTCGCTCAGGTCAAGATGGCTTCCAGCTTTTAAATCTACAGGTTTTCATCCATGTGTGATCCTGTGAGGTCTCGGTGTCCTGCCGTGTTACTCACTGGAGCTTTGATACTGTTATGCCACAACTCCTGTACTGTGAGCCTGTCAGTTATTGAATTTCTGCTTCTAAGTCTGATCCTGTCATGTCTCCGTATCCTGCAGTTTTACACCATTTAGCTTTAATACTGATACAGCATCTCACAATGTCACTTTTAATGCTTTATAACCAGTTATGTCTTAACAGCCTCCACTTGACACCTTGGGTCTGATCTCGTTCATGTCATTATGCCCTCCGTCTTTTATAGCTACAGTCTGATACTGTCAAGCGTTGGGTTTCCTCACCCATGTGTGATCTGGTGAGGTCTTGGTGTCCTGCCGTGATACTCACTGGAGCTTAGATACTTTTATGCCACAACTCCTGGACTGTGTGCCTATCAGTTATTGAATTTCTGCTCCCAAGTCTGATCCTGTCTTGTCTCCGTGTTCTGCAGCTTAATTCCCTGGAATTTTAATGCTGATACAGTATCTCATACTCGGCCTTAATGCTCTGGGAATGCACACGTGTTAGGTGTTGGCCTTCTGCTCCCAAATACGACCCTGTCCCATCTCCATGTCCTGCAGTTTTGCTTCAAGAAGATTAAATCCAGTTATAGCACACTGTGTCTTTTAATGTTTGGCTCCTGAAGCATAGATCAAGGTCAAGATGTCCTCCAGCTTTTGTATCTATAGTCTGATCCTGTCAGGTCTTGGTGTCCTGCACTTTTACTCACTGGAGCTTCAATACTGTTACTCCACACTGTCTTTAACGCTTCAACTCCTGGAATGTGAACCTGTCATGTCTGACCCTGTCAAGTACTGACTTTCTGCTCCCGAGCCTGATCCTGTCACGTCCCTTTGCCCTGCAGGTTTACTCCCTGGAACTTTAATATTAATACAGTATGTCACCCTGTGAGCTTTAAGGCTCTGGGAATGTACACCTGTTAGGTGTTGGCCTCCTACTCCCAAGAGTAGCCCTGTCGCATCTCCATGCCCTGCAATTTTACACCCTGGAGCTTTAATCCTGCAATGTCACGCTGTCGACTTTAATGCTCTCGGAATGTAAACGTGTTACGTCGTCACATTTCCACCTGCCACCCCAGTGTCTGATCCCGTTCAAATCCTGATGTCCTCTGTCTTTAGAGTCTGATTCCATTCAGGTCTTGCTGTTCTGTTGCAGTCTGTCTTTAATGCGTTAACACTGGGGGGTCTGAACCTGTCATGCGTTTAAGACCTCCAGCTTTTCTGTCTGGCCATGTTGCTCTCCTCTGGTTCGTAATCCTAAATTGACCTGCGGTCTGAGTGTGTCAGTTGCTAAAGAACCTCATGTCTGCTGCCTTGCTGGGCTCCTCCTCACGCCCCTCGTTGCTGCTGTTGGGCTGAAACCTGAAGCCTGGCAGATCGGCTCTGTGGCCCACACACACCCACACACCCACACATGACCCTGACTAGATTTATGTCACTGCCACAGCTCCCTACCTTGTGACTTGTTTATTTGGGAGCTTTGCTCCTTCCTGCTTTTGGTATTGCTGGTATTCAGTGTGTAAACAGTTGATGTCAGAGACGCAAATCGTCTCTGCTGGTTGTTTTGCTCTATAGAAATCACAGCAGGCGGTGGTGCCGAGTGCACAACCGAGCAGAGCGAGCGACCCTGAGTGGCAGCGTTTATTAGCTCCACTTGCCTGCCACTTAATGTCTTCATTCCTTGTTACCGTCTCATGCTGCCAGCACTCCTGTCCAGTCCCTGCTTTATTCCAAGGCCCGCTTTCTGTTCATATGTATTCATGTTTTCATGTATTCTCCCCCCTGCCAGTTTGGATGTGGTCATGTCACTAATGGAGCTTTGCTTCACTCTGATGTACTGTTCTTAAATGCCTGATTTCACATGTCACACCTATGCTTTGCTGAGGCTGGCACACCTTGAGTAGGGGTTTTAGAGCCCACCACTCCAGCGGAGTTAAACTTCATCATGGAGCAGAAGCTTATCAGGTGGTATTGGCCCATCATGTGCTCATACATTGCTAGAAAAATATTCACCCCATGGATATTTCCACATTTTATTGGCTTTGCCCCCTGCTTGTTTCGCTTGCCAACCCCCTTCCCCAAACTTTACGTCACTGCTGCTCAGGTTGTGAAGAGGAAGGCTGAATGCACCCCAAGGAGATGCGGTCGCACCTCCGAAACCCCCTCTTATATGGTGATACAATGGCAAACAAATAGTTTGTTTTCTTTTTTTACCTCCTCTTTGCTCGATCAGCTTCTGGATTGCTGCTGCTGCCATGCCATTTAATCTGCATCTCGGGCGGCGCACTTCTGTCATATCACCTACATCCATATATTCGATCTATTTTCACTTTTACCTTTTCGTCAATATCGCATTGAATTTTGATTCCGTGTTTGGAATTACATTGTGACGATGCAACGTATAACTGCCCATTAGTGAATATCGTTTCTTTCTCTCTACACGAACTGTCTCTGACAATAGCATTCACACAAATGAGAAATGATTGAACCGTGTGTGTGGTTCTAAATGTTTTAGATGTGGGGAGGACTTTTCCAAATCTCTTTGCATAAGCTCTTGTCTCACGGGGCTGAAATTTTCTCTTGCGGCATTTCACATTCACCAAACAACCAATCTTTTAATTCTTGCAGAAATGGGAAGAAACACTACTTTTTCCTGATGGCAACACGAATTAGACGATCTACAAATCTCTGACTTAAAGTTTAAATCCGAACAATATATTAGATCTCTTTTCGTTGTCCTGTTATTTCACAGAGTAATAATTTCCGTTTGTTTGCACTAATGCGATCTTTCTTATCCTTTTTTGGAGACTTTCGAATTTTCACACTTCCATTATCTCTAACCTGCTCTGCATGTGTACCGTGCCAGCGTTTTTGAATTCTTTACGACATTCTACTTTTATTTCCGGTCCCAGGCCTGGTTAAATCTCTTGGCACAAAGACTCGCCTCGTGGGACGTGAAAGTGTCTCTCTGAGAAAATCATGTCTTGTCTCCTTCCAACCTTCCAAGATTATTTTTTATAATAGAGAGATAACATTGGATTCCCGGTGGATTTCATTTGGCTTTTTTGACAACCAATCAACAGAGAAAGAAGCTTTATTGTCAAAGTGAAAACAGACCTCCATAAAAAGCGGTCAAAATTCATTACAAATGAACACAAAATGGAATTCATAAGTGTTCTCCTACTTTAAGTCAGCATTTAGTAGATGGCAGCCTTGACAGTGTCGAGTCTTGTGTGCTCAGATCCATCTCTACCAGCACTGCCATTTCTCTCCATTCTTCTGCACAGAACATCCCAAGCTCTGTCAGATATCATGGTGGTCCTGACTGAGTAGCCTTTGTTGAGTCCAAGCCACACATTCTCTGTTGGATTGAGATATGGACTCTGGCTCAGCCACTCCAGGACATAACATTATTATTTTTTTAAGCTATTCTTGGTGGCTTTGTCTTTATGCTCGCGCTCATCATCTTGCTGGATGTCAGATGTTCTCTCAAACTGAAGGTTTTTTCCTCCAAGATTTCCCAGTATTGTGCTGCATTAGTTTTACCCTTAACAAGCCTTCCAGATCCTGCTGCAGAGAAGCATCCCAACTAGCTTGATTCTGCCACCACAAACATCAGGACCATCGACAACATTTATTTACGTAGCATGTAATTCAAGGTGCTTTACAAATGGTAGTAAGTGAAAACTATGACAACTAATAAATCAATGGTCAATTGAGAGAGGAAGAAACTCCACTGAAGAGAAACCTCTGGGGTTCTGCCAAGAAAATGCCCACCCACAAACAAAAGAAAAAAGAAATAAAAGCCAGTGCAGACATCATCAGGTGTAGGACCTGCGCGGTGTTCATCTGGGGTGGGGCCTCAGTGTTATTTATCAAATGAAAACTCGGTGTTGTTCATCAGGGGCAAGATCTGCGTGTTGTTCATCTGGGGTGTGGCCTCGGTGTTGTTCATCAGGGGCGGGGCCTCAGTGTTGTTCATCAGGGGCAGAACCTGTGTGTTGTTCATCAGGGGCGGGGCCTCAGTGTTGTTCATCAGGGGCAGGACCTGCGTGTTGTTCATCAGGGGCGGGGCCTCAGTGTTGTTCATCAGGGGCAGGACTTGCATCATGTTCATCGGGGCGGGGCCTCAGTGTTGTTCATCAGGGGCAGGGCCTCAGTGTTGTTCATCAGGGGCGGGGTCTCAGTGTTGTTCATCGGGGTGGGACCTGCGTGTTGTTCATCTGGGGTCTGGCCTCGGTGTTGTTCATCAGGGGCAGGACCTGCATGTTTTTTATCAGGCGCGGGACCTGCGTGTTGTTCATCTGGGGCGGGGCCTCAGTGTTGTTCATCAGGGGCAGGACTTGCATGTTGTTCATCAGAGGCGGGGCCTCAGTGTTGTTCATCAGGGGCGGGCCTCAGTGTTGTTCATTGGGGCAGGACCTGCGTGTTGTTCATCTGGGGTGTGGCCTCGGTGTTGTTCATCAGGGGCGGGACCTGCATGTTTTTCATCAGGGTCGGGACCTGCGTGTTGTTCATCTGGGGTGGAGACTCTGTGTTATTTTTCAGATGAAAACTCTGTGTTGTTCATTGGGGAGGGACCTGAGTGTTGTTCTTCCTTCTATCAGCCTCATTCTTCACTGTGCTGATGATAATGGGTAGGGTAACATGATGCCCCAAATATCAATTTCAGCTGATTTACGAATCTCCCATGTGCCTTCTGCTGAGATTTTGTTTGAGTTTTTTCCCCTTGGTCCTATAAAGCTGCAAAAGTGTCCGGGCAAAAGTTGTTGTGTGCCCAGTCTGTCCAGTGTCAAACACTGTAGCTTGATGAGACCACAGTTTTTTGCCCTCAGAGTAAATGCCATGTTACACTGCACATTGTCAAAAACACACCATCCCCATCATGAAGCATGGTGGTGCCAGCATTAGGCCGTAGGGATGCTTCTCTACAGAAGGTCCTGAAAGGCTTTTGAGGGGAAAAATGAATGTAGCAACATACAGGGAACTCCTGGTGGAAAACGCGATGGAGACTTCAAGAAACCTGCGCCTTGAGAGAAGATTTGTTTTCTAGAAAGTCAATGAGTACAAGAATAAAGCTAATGTTCTATAGGAATGGCTTAAAAACAGCAATGTTAATGTCCTGGAGTGGCCAAGTCAGAGTTCAGATCACAATCCATTTGAAAATGTATGGTTGGATGTCACAACGACTCTTCATGGATGATTACCATGAATGTGATTACATGCGCTTTAACAACCCAGTTTCTAGTTAGAGAAACTGGTTTTTCGGTCTCTGAGAAAACCAAGTTAACACACAGATTTCTCTGTGAAGAACGTAGTTATTTGCCATGTAAACCCTTAATCAGGTTACAGTTAAAGATTTCGTAGTCCGTGCATATCTGTTGCACTCCGTTAGCCTGCGCATGTCTTCTCTAGTTGAAGTGTCCATGAAGATAAATTTTGTGAGGCAAATGCATGGGTGATTGTGTTATTCCTTCTCCTGGTCAAAGTGATCTGTCTCAGTGTTTCAGAAATCACTAAAATTATGTCGATGAGCTGAACGTACAGTGCTAAGCTCAGCAGCACCGTGTTGGGGGGGGGGGGGGGGGGATACATTAAAAGTAATGTGTGTTACGAAGACAATTACTTTTTAAAGTAACAAGAAACATAATGCGATATGTATCTTACTTAAGTTAAAACACCCGAGTTGCTTTATCCCAGCAGCACTGGTTGAAAGGCAAAAACCACACAAGTACCGGTACGCCGCTCCATTGTAGGTCTCACTCGTAGAGCCAAACGGTAAAAAAGTGTGCTGCATGCAATCCGGAAACAGAAACAAATCAACAAAGTGTCAGTTTAGTTTTCATCCAACTGTTTGCTGTAGAAATGTTGAAACTGTGTGAACAGGTGACTCAATGACCAGAGCCACCATCATCATCATCATCTTCTTTTCCCACTTCTTTGTGGGGTTGATGTGCTTGATCAACCTTCTCCAAACAGCTCTTTCCTGCACCTCCACTCCAGTCAAGTTCTTTCCTGTACTTTAATCATTTCCCTCCCTCTTTGTCATCCCTTACTTTCTCTTCACCTGGACGTCCATTCCCATCACTCTTTTATCCACATATTCCTGGTCTCTCCTTCCATCTCCTTTCCAGCACTTTCTCAGATGTTTCTCCCACGTTTGTTGTATCTCTGATTGTCTCGTTTTTTATCCTGTCCTTTTTCGTAACCCAACACATGCATCTCCACCTTCTCGTTTCTGACACATCTAACTTAATCTCCTGCGCTCCTTTTACTACCCACGGCTCAGTTCCATATATCGTGACTGTCTTACAAACCTCACCTTTAACCTTCTCCCTAATTCTTCAGTCACACAATACTCCCAATATTTTTTTTTCCTGTTGTTCCATCCAAACTGCAACTCTGTGGGTTATCACAGCATATCATTTTTCCATTTTGCACTACCACTGATCCGAGATATTTTAATGTCTCCGCTCTTTTCATACACACTCCCTGCAGGCTAAGTTTTGAATCCTGATCCTCATTAAATGGTGTTATCAGGTGAGGCAGCGGCCAGTGTCCACGTGTCAAATCATTGGTGGCTCAAAATTAAAAGTAGATGGATGTTATTTACTACACAGCACGTGAAGAACTAACCATATTTATGATGTACAGTGAAAGTAAAAAGTATGTGAACTCCTAGGAATAATATATATTTCTGTCTAATTCCCATATAAAACATGACCGTATCTTCATGTCAGTCCCAATAATGAACAAACGCAGTCTCCTGTAACTAAAGATACACAGATTTTCAGAGAATTTCTGACCATATTGAATAAATCATTCAAACTGTGAAACTGAAGGTTGGAAAAAGTAAGCGAACCCTAAGCTAATGACTTTTTAAAAAGCTCATTACAGTCCGAATTTAGCACACCGGAGTCCATTTAATGAAACGAGTTGAGAGGTGTGGTCTAGAATGACTTCGATTGATCAAAAACGCTATAAAGTTTGAGTTTGAGCTTTTGACAAGAAGCAAATCCAGATGGGAATCATGCCTCGCTCAAAAGAGCTGTCTGAAGAGCTACGATCGACAATTGTTCATCTACATAAGGCTGGAAAGGGTTACAAAGTCATGTCAAAGATTGAGATATTCATCAGTCTACTGTTAGGCAAGTTGTCTATAAATGGAGCCAATTTGGTATTGTGGCTACTCTGCCTAGAAGTGGGCGCCCTGCCAAGATGACTCCAAGAGCACAACGCAAAGTCAGCAGTGAGGTAAAGAAGAACCTTAGAGTGACAGCAAAGGACTTGAAGAAGTCATTAGAAGTGGCTAACATCTCTGTTCACGAGTCAACTATGCGCAAAACATTGAACAAGAAAGGAGTCCATGGCAGGACACCAAGAAGGAAGCCACTGCTATCAAAAAAGAACATTGCTGAACTCCTGAAGTTTGCGAAAGAGCACTTGGACACTCCACAACGGTACTGGGAAAATGTTTTGTGATGAAACCAAAATTGAACTATTTGAGAGAAACAAGCAGAACTTCATTTGGTGTAAAAAGGGCACTGCATATCAACATCAAAACATCATCCCTACAGTAAAGTATGGTGGAGGGAACATCGTGATTTGGGCCTGCTTTTGCTGCATCAGGGCCTGGACAGCTTGCCATCATTGAGGGGAAAATGAATTCACAAGTTTATCAACAAATTCTCCAGGTTAATGTGAGGGTGTCTGTCCGTCAACTTAAGCTCAGAAGAGGCTGGGTGATACAACAGGACAATGACCCAAAACATCGCAGCAAATCCACAGCACAATGGCTTCAGAAAAACAAACTCGGCCTTTTGGAGTGGCTCAGTCAGAGCCCAGATCTCAATCCTATTGACCTGAAGAGAGAGAGCCATACACAGAAGACAACCAAAGAATATGGAAGAGTTAAGGCAGTTCTGCAGGGAAGATAGATAGATAGATAGATAGATAGATAGATAGATAGATAGATATGAAAGGCACTATATAATAGATAGATAGATAGATAGATAGATATGAAAGGCACTATATAATAGATAGATAGATAGATAGATAGATAGATAGATATGAAAGGCACTATATGATAGATAGATAGATAGATATGAAAGGCACTATATAATAGATAGATAGATAGATAGATATGAAAGGCACTATATGATAGATAGATAGATAGATAGATAGATAGATAGATAGATAGATAGATAGATAGATAGATAGATAGATAGATAGATACTTTATTAATCCCAAGGGGAAATTCACAATTGGCTTAAATGGGCTTAAATCCCCCCCTCTCACGATGTGCAGGTCTGATCTGCAGTTACAGGAAGCGCCTGGTTGAGGTCATTGCTGCCAAAGGAGGATCAACCACTTATTAAATCCCAAGGTTCACTTACTTTTTCCACTACCACTGTGAACGTTGAATGCGTTTGTAAAATAAAGACATGAAAGAGTAGAATTTTTTGGCTTAAGCTCAGTGTGTAGATCAGTACCTGTGACTTATGGTGAAGATCAGATCACTTTTTATGACCAATTCTTGCAGTAAACCAGATCATTCCAAAGGGTTCACTTTGACTGTACAAGAATATTAGGACAGGCTACATGCTTTGTTTGTGGGTTCATGGTGGCTGAAGGTGACGTCTAACTCTTTTTTTTTTTTTTTGTTGCACAGTTCAATGAGCGTTTTGACAAAAGGAAACCCCCTAAGTGGATCTGCGCTTGTGAACGGAGGTTTTTAAGAAATCAGGTCTCTGTGATCCGAAATTGTCCCTAGTGTGTGCTTGGTGTGTGTGTATGTGTGTGTGTGTGTGTGTGTGTGTGTGTGTGTGTGTGTGTGTGTGTGTGTGTGTGTGTGTGCCCTGTGGTGGGCTGGCGCCCTGCCCGGGGTTTGTTTCCTGACTTGCTCCCTGTGTTGGCTGGGATTGGCTCCAGCAGACCCACGTGACCCTGTAGTTAGGATATATCAGATTAGATAATGGATGGATGGCATAAACCAGGTTATCCCCGAATCCCAATCCCGATTTCATGTGCGGTGTGTGCATGTGAACGCACTGAATGACACCTGACAGAGCCGAGCAGATTAGCAAAGACGAATGAGGAAAAATGGCAGAGAGACTGAGAGAGCTAGCTGTGCACACTGAGTCAGGGATGTCACGGCTGCCATCTCCTAAATTCTGACTTGAAGCGGGTGAATACTTGCGTAGTTAATTATTTTGTGTTTTTGACGTTTGTAATTAACTTAGTATATTGTGATCAGGTGGTTTTTCACTTTGACATTGAATCTTTTTCTGTTGATTGCTGTCAAAAAAGTGAAATTACATCCACTGGTGTATAGCAGTAAAATGTGAAAACTTCCAAGGGGTGAATTATGCTTAGTCGAGCTTTAAGCACCCCTCATAGACTAGTCCTGGTCCTCCTGTGGTCACCCACAGTGCAGGTGTTGGGGGTCCTCCTGCCATTTCTACCCTGTGTTGGCCTCTTTTTCCTGCTGCTACTGTTGCTGCTTGGCGATACCTGTGGGCAGCACCATGGACCGATTTGGGCTGTCGTATGTGTGTGGCACTATACCCGGGTTGGGAGCAGGAGGGGAGTGCCCAGCAGACTAGACTCGAGGATGTGGAACTCTATTTGAGCCGTCTGCAATAAAGAGAACAACAAAGAAAAACCCACCAGTCCATCACAGCACGTCTGTTTGCTACCAGCCAGGTGGGATTGCAGCCCATCCGCAAAAGCTGCGTGTCAGAGGAAGCTGCACCTTTAAATTTCCATCTCCTCCTTCTGAGTCGGAGGGAGTTGCGAGCAAGAGAGCCTGGCGTGCAGAACGCAATCAAAAGCCGCCACCGCGAGCGCTCCGTGGGGATCTACAGAGCTCGTCTCTCCAGCCATGAGCGTTAGCCGGGAACATGTCTGACTCGTTCTGGACGGTGCTTTCCAATTTCTCCCTTCCTGAGACCAACATGCTGCGGCGATCAAAGAGGTAGGGGCTGCTGTGGAATTCATGGGAGCAGGCTGTGTGTTGAATGGCATATGCGAGAGTGTTTGGGGGGTCAGTTGATGTTCTCACGGGACACAACGCCTTGGGGCGCCTCCTCTCCGTGCAGAGAAGCCTTCCTTCTGATTGTCTCCCCCTTCGTCTTCTGTAAACGGCAGTACGGCTTTTGCATTGTAACAAGGCGCTGCTCTACTCAAAGGCACAGCAGGTGAGGAGCTCAGCTGGCCTGGGTGGTGATCGGATAAAGCAGACCGGTGCTTGGGTTGCAGAAGATGTGGGGCTGGGTACTAAAGTGGTACCCTGTCACTCATGTTTCCCACTGTGCCTGCCGCAGCCGTGACCTATATATAAAACATGCAGGCGGCTCGTCTCCTCCTCATCACTACCCAGACTGGATGCCTTGACCTTTGCTTTATCGCTGGAGTGACCCTTTGGAGTTGCGATTCAACCGTGAGGTTCAGCACTTTGATGTGGGTGTCAAGCTGTAGGGGAAATGTCTGGTTAGGCAAGCCCCCAAAGATGTGGCGAGCATTTCCTTGCTCCTTCTGCCCTCTCAAGTCAGGAGTGCCAGTGGTGTAGGCAGCATGGGTGGGGGGGTGTCCATCATAGCAGCGGGTTTGACATAGAAGACCACTGGAGAGCAGCACTTGAGAGTTTGACAAATGAGAGCCCCTCTCTAGCAGGGCTGTCAAACTCGGATCCTGGAGGACTACAGATCTTGTTCAGCCGCTAATGGAACAGATTGCTTCTGCCTTATGTTTAAGTGTCTCGCTTTTTAAGATTTCTAACCCTTCATTGTCTCTCTTCACCTTAACCAGCAGCCACATAATAACGAGATGGAAAGCGAACCCCAGCAGGTGACCAGCTAGCTTGATCTCATTTGCATCCTGGTGTCTATCATTCAGTAAATTAATGGAAGGAGTTTTTTGAAGGAAAAGAACGAGCATTACATGGAAAGAACAGGAGTATCAGTCAATATGGGTTCAGATGGGGAAGGTCGTCTTTCACTAACATGCTGGGATGTTTTGAAGAAGCGGATGATATGAGAGGTGCAGATAGATGACATTATTTATCTTGCTTTTTTCATAAGGCTTTTGGTAAAGTGCCTCAGGGAATGTTAGTGATCGAACCGAAGGGAGTTGGAGTTCAGAGAGCAGTGTGTAGGTGGGCACAAAATTTGACCAAACACACCAAACAAAGTGTTATGATGAGGGGAACCTTATTAGAATTAGGTGATGCTTAAAGTGGTGTCCAGCAGGGGTCAGTGCTGGGGCCGCTGCTCTTTTTAATATGCATTAAAGCATTCTGCGTAGGAACACAAGGAACAAGCTGGTTAAGTTTACAGATGATACCTGACCAGGTGGAATGGCACATAATAAAGAATCCGTTCAGTCACCACAGAGGGACTTGGACAGCATACCAGCATTTAATGGAAGTGAATGTAAAGTATTAACACGTGGTGTTCTAATGTTCTGTCTGTGTTCATAAAATATTGCAAAAGCTTTCAGCATGGGAAAGGCATCATATTAAGTATAAAGTATTATTAATGTTTAGGCACAGCCCAGTGCTAGCACTGATGATTTGGAATAAGGAGACCAGGGTTTGCTTCCTGGGTACTCCCTGTGTGGAGTTTGCATGTTCTCCCTGTGTCTGTGTGGGTTTCCTCCTGGTGCTTCGGCTTCCTCCCACAGTCCAAAGACATGCAAGTAGAGTGGATCGGTGATGCCCAAGTGTGTGTGTTTATTTAAACTGATGGATTGGCACCATGTCAGGAAGAACTCTCATTTTGCACCCAGTGCTTTCTGAGGCCCCTGCAACCCTACTCAGGGTTAAACAGGCTTAGAACATGGTATAGAACGGTATTGATATTAATGTTAAGAAAAAAGTGAAGGTATTAAAACCAAAAATCCATACAGGTCCTCCAAACATTTGGAAGGTACTCTCAAATAAAAGGAAAATCATATGTTTTGAAAATGTCTACTGTGGCAGAATAAGAGCATTAAGAACAGGAATGTCAGAGAACAGCCAAAATGGGTTCAGATGAGGGAGATCATGTTTCAAACAATGCCAGAATTCTATGAGGAATGAATGATATTATGAGGTAGATAATTAGTTAAATGAGCAATTTTAAATAAGTATATAGATGAAATGGGTAGCTGAACGTGCCATATTACTAACAGGAGCGGAATGTAGATAGATAGATAGATAGATAGATAGATAGATAGATAGATAGATAGATAGATAGATAGATAGATAGATAGATAGATAGATAGATAGATAGATAGATAGATAGATAGATAGATAGATAGATAGATAACTGAAAGAAAGAAAGAAAAGAACTGAAAGGGACTATATAACAGTTAGCTAAATAAATAGATAATGCACTATATAATAGATAGATAGAAAAGGCACTAGATAGATAGATGGATAGATGAAAGGCGCTATATAATAGATAGTGAAAGGCACTGTAAGAAAGAAAGAAAGAAAGTAAAAGAACTGAAAGGGACTATATAACAGTTAGCTAAATAAATAGATAATGCACTATTTAATAAGAGATCGATAGAAAAGGCAGTAGATAGATAGATGAAAGGCACTATATAATAGAAGTGAAAGGCACTGAAAGAAAGAAAGAAAGAAAGAAAGAAAGAAAGAAAGAAAGAAAGAAACCATATAACAGATAGCTAGATAAATAGATAATGCACTATATAATAAGATAGACAAATAGATGAAAGGCACTATATAATAGATAGTGAAAGGCACTGTAAGAAAGAAAGAAAGAAAGAAAGTAAAAGAACTGAAAGGGACTATATAACAGTTAGCTAAAGAAATAGATAATGCACTATATAATAAGAAATTGATAGAAAAGGCACTAGATAGATAGATAGATGAAAGGCACTATATAATAGAAGTAAAAGGCACTGTAAGAAAGAAAGAAAGAAAGAAAGAAAGAAAGAAAGAAAGAAAGAGACTATATAACAGCTAGATAAATAGAAAATGCACTGTATAATAAGTGCTAGATATAAAAGCACTATATAATTAGAAAGAAAGGAAAGAAAAAGAAAGAAAGAAAGAAGGAAAGAACTGAAAGGCACTATATAACAGATAGCTAAATAAATAGATAATGCACTATATAATAAGATAGATAGATAGATGAAAGGCACTATATAATAGATAGTGAAAGAAAGAAAGAAAGAACTGAAAGGGACTATATGACAGATAGCTAGATAAATAGAAAATGCACTATACTGTATAATAAGAGATAGATAGAGGAGCTATGTTAAGTAGGTAAGTAGATAGAAGAGATATTTGACAGCGCTATATTAGATAGGTAGGTAGATCTGTGGGGTCGGTGGGCAGGTAGGTAGTCAGCATTTTATTTGTCCAATTTGAAAACAGCTTTTTACAGAACTCAAAACATTTGGAATTCTAGTAGCTGCAGGGATCCTAAGAATTCTGAGTTATTGCTATGTAATGTTAAAGGTAGTTAAGTGTAGGTGTGTGTATGGAGTGTAACAGGCACTGTTACATGGTGTTGTTTTGGCTTATTTATTTGAATCTGTGTAATCAGTTTCTTGTGGTGCCCTATCCAGGGATTGCTCTTGCCAAGGGCCCTGTGCTTGCTGGAACAGATGCCAGCTTCCTTGTTACCCTGCTTTGGATAAAACGGGATTCGAAAATGGATGGATTGTGTGAGAGAATGTGAAAGAATAAATTTGAGGTAACAGTAGTTAAGTATTTTGGTTTGCAGTGCACACTGAAATATACACCATAAGCATTTGTTTTAGAAATGTCATGAATAGAACTACTGAAATGGTTAAGTGCAAGAATGTACTAGGAGGAAGGATGATGTCATACACAAAATGTACCTGGAGATGATTAAGAGATCAGCAGATGTCCTGTAAACAACAAGACTGCACAGTCGTCACATAAACAGAGGTTTCAAGGGTAATAGGTGAACCTTAAGAGAAAGGTGAAAGACTTTTATTTAGATTGTTATTTGGATGTGTAAGCCAACAAGCCAGTCAGAGTAAATGTCAGGATTAGTTCAACATTGTTATGTAAATTCAGTTTATAATAATTGACCTCTGCCCTTATTTTTTGACCATTCTGTAACAGACTACTGTGATGAATACTCCTTCTTCTATATTTGCTAAAGAGAAATAAAGGCTGCAGTGGACAAGTGTCCTCTAGCTTTGATTCCTAACTTGAAGAGGTTTTAGTGAAGGCAAGATTTCTGTCTTTAATATATTTCCCAGCTTAATTTCTTTCACAATGGGTGTTTTCTTGTACGTTCCTGCTCCAAAAAAAATTTCTTCTAGAACAATAAAGTCTATGTAACCTAACCTAAACAGACATGGCAACCCTAGAGGAAGTCCTGGGAAGAGGGACTAAGCAGATTTCAGGATTGGGAAGTCTGAGCTATGAGGAGAGATTGAACATTTTCCATTTAAACAAATGGAGATTAAGTGGTGACAGGATTGAAGTGTTTAAAATTATGAAGAGGGTTAGTACAATTTCATTTAAACTGGGAAGTTTCAGTTTCAGAGTTTCCAGTAGGAAGTGTCAAGTCAGATTTTCTACTTTTGTGTGTTTTGTTATAAAGAATTCCATGCGGAAAAGTGTATTTTTAGCAACCTGTAGCAAAAGACTTCAGGTTTTGGTGGTCATGGACACCTGACCTCCTACTTCCCATTGGGTTGTATTAACAGTCATGCTTTCGACCTTCATGTTGTTTCCTTGGAATGTTACCCACGTGAAAGTAAGCAGTCATACACACAGTGGTGTCCAAATTCTATCTGTGAACATATTGCTATGGTGTTTGGATACACAATATACCGCATAATGTGTTGTTCGGTAGTTGCCTTTATTCTTAATGAGCAAGCACAACAACAGTTTTCTAAGAGGCTTCCACATTTGTTTTAACGGACCACGGTCAACTTGGGTGTGATGTCATTCCCAGTTCTCATTTCCAAGGTAAATGGAACGTAACAGAAGACTGTTACTTTAAAGTGAGGGCACCATTGCAAACGTGTTCCATGGCAGTTTCACACAAATGTTAGAAGGTTTTTCTTCACACAGTGAACCACATGGAATAAGTGATCAAGTAGTGTGGTAGACAGTAGGACTTTAGGATCCTTCAAATTTTGACTTGATGTTATTTTGGAGAAATTATAGTCATATGAAAAAGTTTGGGAACCCCTCTTAATTCCTTGGATTTTTGTTTCTCATTGGCTGAGCTTTCAAAGTAGCCACTTCCTTTTAATATCTGACATGCCTTATGGACACAGTAGTATTACAGCAGTGACATTAAGTTTATTGGATTAACAGAAAATATGCAATATACATCATAACAAAATTAGACTGGTGTATAAATGTGGGCACCCCAACAGAGATATGACATCAATACTTAGTTGAGCCTCCTTTTCAAATCTAACAGCCTCTAGACGCTGTCCTCCTATAGCCTCTGATGAGGGTCTGGATTCTGGATGGAGGTATTGTTGACCATTCTTCATACAAAATCTCTCCAGTTCAGTTCAATTTGATGGACAGCCTGCTTCAAATCATCCCATAGGTTTTCGGTGATATTCAAGCCAGGGGACTGTGACAGCCATTCCAGAACATTGTACTTCTCCATCTTCATGAATGTCTTTGTAGATTTTAAACTGTGTTTTGGGTCATTGTCTTGTTGGAATATCCAACCCCTGAGTAGCTTCAACTTTGTGACTGATACTTGAACATTATCCTGAAGAATTTGCTGATATTGGGTTGAATTCATCCAACTCTTGGCTTTAACAAAGGCCCCAGTCCCTGAACAAGCCACACAGTCCCATGGCATGATGGAACCTCCACCAAATTTGACAGTAGGTAGCAGGAGTTTTTCTTGGAATGCAGTGTTCTTCTTTCGCCATGCAAAGATCTTTTTGTTATGAACAAATAACTCCATTTTTGTCTCATCAGTCCAAAGCACTTTGTTCCAAAATGAATCTGGCTTGTCTAAATGAGCATTGGCATACAACAAGTGACTCTGTTTGTGGCGTGAGTGCAGAAAGGGCTTCTTTCTCATCACCCTGCCATACAGATGCACTGAATAGTAGAATGATGTACAGATACACCATCTGCAGCAAGATGTTCTTGCGGGTCTTTGGAGGTGATCTGTGGGTTGTCTGTCACCATTCTCACAATCCTATTCATATGCTGCTCCTGTATTTTTCTTGGCCTGCCAGACCTGCTGGGTTTAACAGCAACTGTGCCTGTGGCCTTCCATTTCCTGATCACATTCCTTACAGTTGAAACTGAGTTTAGACCTCTGAGATGGCTTTTTGTAGCCTTCCCCTAAACCAGGAGACTCAACAATCTTTGTTTTCAGATCTTTGAAGAGTTGCTTTGAGGATCCCATGCTGTCCCTCTTCAGAGGAGAGTCAAAGGGAAGGAAGCACAACTTGCAATTGACCACCTTAAATACCTTTATATCTCATGATTGGACACACCTGTCTATGAAGTTCAAGGCTTAACGAGCTCATCAACCAATCAGCATTGAGCAGTGACAGGCATTCAAATCAGCACAATGACAAGGGGACCCACATTCGTGCACAGCCAGTTTTTCACATTTGATTTAATTTCATACAACTAAATACTGCGTCACTAAAACTCTTTGTTCGGAAAACACCGCAGTACTCAGATGTTCCTGGGAAATTAAAGACATAGCAATGATATCTTTTTTGTTGAAAGGAGAGTCAATTATTATCCAGGCAGAGAGGGGTTCCCAAACTTTTTCATATGACTGTATGTGGATAGGACTGGCAAGCTTTGCTGGGCTGAATGGCCAGCTCTCTTCTAGATGATTCTAATGTTCTAAACACCATAGGATTAAATGAAATGACATGAACAGAGAAGACTGGCTTCAGATTATGATATTTGGAGGTAGTAGTGGCCTGAGACCCCTTGAATTAGCCAGGCACCTGTTGGCACATGTAGCATCTCATTATTTTTTGGTTGCTGGTCAAGAGATAAAAGAAATAATAAAGAGGTTCTGAAGCTTAAAAGGCAAGTTAATTAAAATTAAGGCGCAAGACATGTGTTGGCTAAGCAGTAGTGTTGAGTGATCTCTGCTGAAGTTTGATGAGAATGCAGAAATGTTCAGAAATGTCAGTGGGGAAAGAGAAATGGAGCTAGTTCTAAATGGATTATAATGGTACGGTGGTCTTTAGGGTGTCACTGGGGACTGAGAAAGCATCTGCTAACTGTGCTTTACTGATTGTTGTGGCCAAAAATGTGGCAACAGTGGTAATACAATACAATACAATTTATTTTTATTTATCCCAAAATCACACAAGAAGTGCCACAATGAACTTTAACAGGCCTTGCCTCTTGACGGCCCCCCAGCCTTGACTCTGTAAGAAGACAAGGAAACACTCCCAAAAAGAAATCCTTGTAGGGGAAAAAAATGGAAGAAACCTTGGGAAAGGCAGTTCACAGAGACCCCTTTCCAGGTATGTTGGACTTGCAGTCAAAAAAAGGGAGTCATCATCATATATTATCATACCACTGCCGTATCCAGGTAAGAGTGGCATTATTAGCATCCTTAAGATCTTCATCGGTACATGTAGGGCCTCAGGAACATTTATAGAGAATGTGGTCAATTGTTTGGGTGAGCTCACCACAGGGACATTCAGCGCTTGTTGTGAGGCCCCATCTAAATAGGTTGTCCCTTGTTTTGCCCACCTTTGACCTAGCTCGGTTAAGCATGATCCAGTCTTTCCTAGAGAGGGATGTTCCATTGGGTAGATGCTCTTGAGGTGTAGGAAGAGCTTCATTGGGAGGGCTACAATACAATACACAGAACAGAACACAAGTACTCCTCAGTACAATACAATATAATAGTGCAATAGAAATACTAATACTAATCACTGCGCCACCACTCCCCCCGATGAGTCCGCAATACTCAGAGTCCTTTATTTGTCTCTGTGTCTCCTGAGCTCTTATCAGCATGAATGACTAATGTCCACAGAGTCTGTGATGTAAGGGATCAGTGCTTTATACTCATGGGCTATTCCTGTCACTGTCATTACCGAGGGGAATAATACGCTTAATCCAGCAGTGAAGACACAACGTACAGTCAATCTGTGTTGAACAGCAAAGTATTTTCAAAATGTTCTCATTATGGTCAGCTAATGTACCCCTCAAATGAGAATATTACCATTTGTGGGATGCAAATCTAACTGGAGTACCAATTAGGTAGCAGCAACATGCTTGCGTGTATATGGCATAAATTATTCACGCATACACGAATTAGATTGGTCAGTGCTGTGAAGTGTGGGGTGACATATACAGAGGACACATGCATGAACGTTCTGCACATTTGTCTTCGGTTAGTGCCATCCCCATCCAACTTTGGCAGCCTCATTTCTGTATTGTGACGCTGGTCTCACAAACCATCATGGGGCACTGGGAAAAAAAAGGCTTATCTAAGATGGCTGCATGGCAAATTTTCTGGGGTAAATTCTATTGAACAAGATCATCGGCAAACTCAGCAAATTTGCTGCAAAAAACACTCTGGGGGGATTTTGCCGATCAACACCACTTAACAGCTGTAGTTGGTTATCAATTAAGGAAGTGGCTGGAATGAAAACCCACAGCCTCAGCGGCCTTGTGGGAAATGAGCTTGTCACCTGTGCACAAAAGACTTGTGGGCCACTATGGGGCAGCACTGAGACACTATGTTATGGAAAAAGCTGGGGGGCAGCACTGAACTGTCTGTATCCCCAAATCTAAGTCCACCATTGATGACACGGAGAATCTAAAATCTGTTCCGCATCGTGGGCTGCTGGGTATTCATCTGAAACACTCAGAACTGTGGAATGTTTGGACACAAGTGAGATACTAAAACTGTTGGTGTGCTAATATTTTCTGTGGACACTGGGAGTCACCTCTACTTGATGTGACACCCGTGATATCTAAAGCGATTTTTTTTTTGTTATTAGGATTATGTTTTTGATATTCATTGTTAAGTTTGGTTTGTTTCAATTCCGTTCTTGTCTTGTTTTTTCAATATGTTATATCACACATAATGTAAGTGTCCGGGGTTTATTGTGAGTGGTCAAATAAGACCAAAAGATAACAAAAACAGGCATCAGTACAGGCAAATGGTCAAAACGGAGAAGTCAGATATACCAGGTAACCTGGAATCAAAAGGGCAAAATGAGAATCGTATGTCGAAACCGAAAGCAAATTTTGACACCTGGTGTCAACTTAGAGGTTAGAGCTAACTACGCTAGAGAGATTTTTAAGATGCTGTGTTATATAACACATAATGAAACCGAAGTCATACAACATCGCTTCCATGGCATCTTCAAGAAAACGATCATAGTCACGTGATGCATCTTTAAAACACGTTGTGTTAACAAAGAAAAAGCAGATGGGAACAAAACTGGAACTTTGTTGAACCCACGCAAACTGATATACTAACCTTACATACAGAATCCTGATAACAAAAACAGACCAAATGACAAGTATAAAACATATTAGGTACCACACCACCACTGACCTGTGAGGAATGGAGGGTTTGCTAAGGGTAAACGAACCTGCATTTCTCTCACATTTGGTGGTGTTTGTCACCCATTCCCCTAATCAAAATCTTCTCTCGGTGTTCCTTACAGCTCATGTGTACACACACAGAATCCTTGTTTTACAAAGGATAAAGCCATAACCTCTAGTGTCAGGCGTTTCCAAGGTGACTTTAAGTCCTCGGGATTTGCAGCGTGTGCCACTTTTTCTCTTGACACTCGCAGTTCCTGGAGTAAAGCTGCTATTTATGTAGTAACCATCCACCATGGAGTATGTTATTCTGTCACGCGGCTGGGACCTCAGGCCCTTTTTACCAGTGATATCATTAGGATGAGCACATCAAAAGGACTGAAGTCTCCTCTACCCACGGGCTCTGTTTCAGTTCCTGCCTTGGCACACCAGACCTTCCAAGAGGCATTAGTTTGGTTACACCGTAATGCTTCATTTAAGCTTACCTGGATTTCAATCTAGACAAACAACACTGCCTACTTGTCCTTTTACTAAATATAAATATCTGTAAATGTTCAAAAAAAGGCACACCAAAGTAGCTCTTTGAGATGCCTGGCTAGAAAGGAATAGCCATCTTAGTTGAGAACTGAGGGATTTGGGTAGCTTCTTGTTATCTCACTAATAAGGTGGAGGCTCAAACATGACAAGAAGGTAGGAGGCCTCCAAAAGAAGCCATTAAAGCAGGGGAGGCCCCTCACTACCCAGTCCACCTCATTCCAAACTACAGTAGTAGACTTCCATCCTACTAGACCACAAAACAAGGAAAGCTAGCTGAAGAACTAGAAATATCCCAAAAGCAATTAAAAGTCAAACAAGGAGGTGGATTACCATAAGCTCTATTTAAATAAAGGATTTCTTCACAAAAAATTTGAAAATATGGCAAAATGCTTAAAAGACAATCCTATAGCAAACAATAATCCAGAGTCCATAAAAAGAAGCACAAAGGTCACAGAAAACAGACAAATTCAGAGAAAGAGCAATACTAACATTCCTCCATTAAACTCAATGGTCTCCTGATCTGAGCTTTCTCTGCTTTGGCCTAAATGGCCGGCGGGAGGACTCTGAACTGATGACATCACAGAGGCTCCACCTACCAGACACAACTAAGCAGCCCCAAAACATAAGCGAGCCTCCTCCATGTTTCATAGTAGCTCTGGTGTTCTTTTCTTTTGAAGCTTCATTTTCTCATCTGTGGACACTACAGTAGAGCTGATGTGACTTACCAAAAAGGTAAAATTTTGTCTCATTTGTCCAAAGGGACATCCTATCAGCAGCATTCCATCTTGTCAATTTGTATTTTAGCCCATTCCAGTCTGGCTTTATGTTTTTCTTTCAACAATGGAGTCCTTCTGGTCTTCTTCCATTGAGCCCACTGCCATTCAAAAAGTGATAGATGGTGCGATCAGACACTGATGGACCTTGACCTTGGAGTTTAGCTTGTATCTCTTTAGAAGTTGTCCTTGCCTTTTTGTCTACCATTCTCACTATCCTTCTGTGCGTTCTGTGGTTGATTTTCTTCTTGCTGTCATGTCCAGGGAGGTGGGCTACAGTCTCATGGACCTTCAACTTCTTCATAATATCTGCAACTGTTATCACAGGAACATCAAAGCTGCTTGGAGATGATGGTCGTGTAGACTTTGCCTTTAACATGCTTGTCTTATCATCTGCTTTCTCATCTCCTCTCACAACTCTTTCCTTTGCTTTCTCTGGTTCATGTTCAGGGTGGGACACACAGCACCAAATAGCAGAGTGACAACTTTTCTCCCATTAAATAGGCTGAATGACGGATTGTGACACACCTAAGTTGAAAAATCACTCAAATCCAATTATTTAGGATCTTTTCTAGGGATACCAACAAATGTGTCCCAATCATTTTAGAATATCTTTGTAGGAGCAGCAAAACTTGATCTCTTCTCAAACCTGCTTTGCTTTACTTGATGACACATCAAAGACATATGGGTACACAGGGGGACAACTACATTTCATGTACTCACTTCTTAGGAGGCATACAGCACTTTTTCAATGAGCTGTAAGGGGACGAGCAAAGTTGTCTTCGTCTCTAACAATCTCCAGCTGATGAGGTTTGGTCATCTATAAGGTAGTGGACAGCTTGTTCATGACAACTCTAATGGAGATTTGGACAGTTTATTTTGATCTTCACTGGCACTGTATGGACCAGCTCAATAAAGTATTAAGGTCACCAGCCATGGAGAGTGGTGGAACATGCAAAGTGTCTGTGTGGGAATAGCTGGGCAACTTGTTGTATAGCTGAGCAGCTCAGGGCGGTTGAACAGCTAACTGACATTATCAGCTGTGGAGAACAGAGGGTCTGACAGCTCGTTACGGCCACAGGCCGAGTCACACGTTTGGCTCCATGCTTGGTTGCGGTGATTTGCTCAGCTCATAGTGACAATCAGCTACAGGGTTAGGGCACGGTGGCGCAGTGGGTCCTCCCTGCGTGGAGTTTGCATGTTCTCCCCGTGTCTGCGTGGGTTTCCTCCGGGCGCTCCGGTTTCCTCCCACAGTCCAAAGACATGCAGGTTAGGTAGATTGGTGATTCTGAATTGGCCCTAGTGTGTGCTTGGTGTGTGGGTGTGTTTGTGTGTGTCCTGTGGTGGGTTGGCACCCTGCCCAGGATTGGTTCCCTGCCTTGTGCCCTGTGTTGGCTGGGATTGGCTCCAGCAGACCCCCGTGACCCTGTGATCGTATTCAGCGGGTTGGAAAATGGATGGATGGATGTTCTTAACTGAGTGCAGGATCAGAGTGGTAGATTCATTGGTACATTATGTGGCTAGAAGTATATGGAGACCCCACCGACTTGTTGCATTAAGGCTTTTTTTATTGTCAACAGGTGCATCAAATCAAACACATAATCATACAGTCTCCATTGACAAACATTGGGTCATACTGAAGAGGTTAGCGACTTTAAACGTGGCACTGTCATAGGATGTCACCTTTACCCCAAGTCAGAACATGACATTTTCTGCCTTCCTAGATCTGCCCTGGTCAACTGTAAGTGCTGTTATTAGGAAATGGAAGCGTTGAGGAGGAGGAACAGCTCAGTCAAAGTGGCACACCACTCAAACTCACAGAGCGGGGCCACCAAGTACTGAAGTGTATAAAAATGGCTGATCCTCTGGGCCATTGCTCACAACAGAGTTCCATACTGACACTGGAAGCAACATCAGCATGAGAACTGTGTATCTGGAGCTTCATGAAATGGGTTTTAATGGTCGAGCCCAAGATCACTATGTATAAGGCCAAGTGTTGGCTGGAGTGGTGTAAAACACACTGCCTTTGGAATCTGGAGCAGCGGAAGCATGTTCTCTGGGGTGAGGAATCACGCTTCACTATCCAGCAGCCTGCTGGACCAATCTGGGTTTGGTGGATGCCAGGAGAACACTGACTTTTGGACTTTATAGTGCCTACTATAAAGTTAGATGAAGGATGGATAATGTCAAGGTTTGGACTCAGCCCCTTGGTTCTTGTGAGGGATACTGTTAATGCTACAGCAGACAAAGACATTTCAGACAATTGTAATTGTGCTGTTCAGTTTCTGGAAGGCCCTTTTCTGTTCCAGTATGACTTTGCCCCTCTGTACACAAAGCCAGGTCCATAAAGACATGGAGGAACTTGAGTGGCCTACACAGAGCCCTGACCTCAGCCCTACTGATCATCATTTGGAAGAATTGGAACACTGATTGTGAGCCAGGTTGTCTTCTCCATCTTTAGTAGTTTCTGCTGGAGAATGTGAATTTCCCATTGGGATTAATAAAGTATCTATCTATCTATCTATCTATCTATCTATCTATCTATCTATCTATCTATCTATCTATCTATCTATCTATCTATCTATCTATCTATCTATCTATCTATCTATCTATCTATCTATCTATCTATCTATTATATAGTGCCTTTCATTCATATCTATCTATCTATCTATCTATCTATCTATCTATCTATCTATCTATCTATCTATCTATCTATCTATCTATCTATCTATCTATCTATCTATCTATCGTTCTTGACCTCACAACTGCTGTTTTGGCTGGAAGGGGTACACATTCCCATTGGCACAGTCCAAAATCTTTTGGAAAGCCTTTTCAGAAGAATAAAGGCTGTTATAGGGGGTGAACTCTATATCAGGGGTCACCAAGTAGCTCACCAAAGGGTTAATGAACCCTACATAAATTTGAAAACTTGATTAGTCAAATTAGGGGTGGGCGATCTTTCCAAAAAAATCATATCGTGATCCTTTTAACACAAAATCACGATCCACAATCTGAATTGCAATCTATCTTTTCAATGTGGCATACACTTAAAAGAATATCCGGACTCAAACTCATCAAGACCTAAGTAACACTTTATTTTAAATATCAAATAAAGTTGAATTTAATTGTTTTGTTCACTAGCTAAGCGGAATTAAGGAACATGTCCCGAAGCTGGCGAGCTAGTGAGGAGGACCCCCCCCCAACCCCTCCCTTCGGCCCGTTGCATGAATCTCAGATTTGCGCAAATAAATCGGTACCGCAAGTGAACTCTGATATATAGCGAAATGAGAGAAGTCACAAAATCAACCAGAATGTTCAAGCAAATTATAGAAAACTCGATCGAAATCCGTTAAGTAGTTCTCTCGTGAAAAGCGGAGAGACAGTCAAAGTGAACTTTATTGTCATCTCAATCATATAAAGTATACAGATAGATGAAATTTTCGAAGCTCAGAGTCCACAGTGTAACAACATGAAGTGCAAATAATAAATTAAAAATAGAATTAAAATAAAATTTAAAACAAACTACAAGACATTGTGCCAAGACAAGACAAAGTAGTAGCAGCAATATTGACATGTAGTTAGCAATATGAACATTGATGCAATGTATGGTATTTACAATCTAGATACATAAATCTAGTCAATAGATATGTAATATAATAAATAAATAATTGATATAGATAATACAGAAATTATCAGTGTATGATAGTAGTTGTTTGAAACATGTGTAAACAATGACAGGTCAGAATGTTTCACAGCAGAAGGATATCATACAGATATCAGACATTGGATTTTTTATATATTATACACTGCCTGGCCAAAAAAAAAGTCTCCACCTGGATTTAACAAAGCAAATAGGTACGAGCCTCCTATTGGATAATTACTGCATGGGTGATTATCTTTCAGCTGGCAACAAGTTATTTAACCCCAACTGGTGCAATGAGTTGCTTCTCATTTCTTAAACAACCATGTCGAAAGACACATCTCGTGGTCGTGGAAAAGATGTTAGTCTGTTTGAGAAGGGTCAAATCATTGGCATGCATCAAGCAGAGAAAACATCTAAGGAGATTGCAGAAACTACTAAAATTGGGTTAAGAACTGTCCAACGCATTATTAAAAACTGGAAGGATAGTGGGGACCCATCGTCTTCGAGGAGGAAATGTAGCCGGAAAAAAATCCTGAATGATAGCGATCGGCGATCACTTAAATGTTTGGTGAAATCAAATCGAAGATAAACAACAGTAGAACTCATGTCTATGTTTAATAGTGAAAGAGCGAGCATTTCCACACGCACAATGCGAAGGGAACTCAAGAGATTGGGACTGAACAGCTGTGTAGCCATAAGAAAACCACTAATCAGTGAGGCAAACTGGAAAAAAGGCTTCAATTTGCTAGAGAGCGTAAAGATTGGACTCTGGAGCAATGGAAGAAGGTCATGTGGTTTGATGAGTCCAGATTTACCCTGTTCCAGAGTGATGGGCGCATCAGGGTAAGAAGAGAGGCAGATGAAGTGATGTACCCATCATCAGACTCTACCATCATCAATGCAAGATCTTGGTGAAAAATGAACGCAACACTGCATGGAACTAAATCTTGTGACATTGCAGAAGCTTATTGAAACAATGCCACAGTGAATGCGTGCGGTAATCCATATTACTAACCGAGAATGCTAAACCGGATAATGGACGCAGGCACATCCGGCAATGGGCCGTAGCTGCAAAAAGACGTACTGCGCAGGCGCAAAAACAGTCCGCATCCGGCAATGGGCCGTAGCTGCAAAAAGACGTACTGCGCAGGCGCAAAAAGAGTCCGCGAGGGTCGGCTGAGGAGCTGAGAAAGGCGGATAGAAGAGGGCGAGAGAGGCGGATGAGGGGAAAAAAAAAAAAAAAAAAAAAAGAGGCTCGCGCACAACAGCAAGGCACCCCCCCCTACAGGCAACGGACGGGACACACACAAAGAGGGGGATTCAACAAGACACAGGAACACAAAAAGAAAGACAACAATCCTCAACCCCCCCCCCCACCCCACACACACACATCCATAAGAAGTGACACCCAAAGCCACATATTCGAAAGTGAACATCAACACCTTCACACTAGACAGCATAGGTGTCAGCATAGGTGGATCTCCTTACAATAAAGCACTATTAACCGTTCAACTGCAGAAAAGGAAACATATTAACAGTGACTGCGATCCTTCTTATTACTTATCCATATTTCGCATGCTGAGAAAGAAACAAGTCATGAATACACGGTCACGGGTACAAAACGAAAAGGAAAGGATAACAGGAACAAACACACGAAAACGAAAGAAACAACAAAATAGACGGCTATGCAGCATAGGTGGATCTCATTACAATAAGGCACTATTAACCGTTCAACCGCAGAAAAGGCTCCATATTAACAGTGAGTGCAATTCTCCTTATTACTTATCCATATTTCTAAAAGAAAAATGTCTCGACTCCAAAAACGCAAAGCTCAACTAAAGCTTCTAACTAACGATGTACCTAAAAGTAAAAACTTTATGAACTGCATTAGATCCTACAATGGTTCATTTGCTTTTGCATATACCGGAGTAAATATCAGGCCACCAAAAGGCAATGGCCCATACTACTTTCGCATATGTGCACATATGTGCACAAATACTGCATCGCATTGGAACAGTGCACCCTGAAACAAATCAACAACGCAAATATGCACAAATCTACATCCTAGATCCACATGACGCAAACTATCAATCAAAGTGCTGCATCGCAACAGGCACGGATTCAAAACGAAACACCTCCCGTCTCAGACATACGTTAATGGCAGCGAACGCTACAACGGGCTTCTCACACAGCACAGGCAAATCGATTACAGCTCCAAAACAACAAGTCCCAAATACTACACATGCAACAACGCGCCTCTCAAACGGCACAAGCAAAACATACACCAGGAAAATTCATTCGGATTAATGAATGTCATTTGCAATCATTGTCATTCAGTTCACTTCCCTGAAGAAACAACTGGCAATACAAGTAATACATTTACACGTTGTTGTCAAAAGGGTCAAATTAGACTGCCTTCTTTACATTCATATACTGAATATCTACAGAGGCTTATAACTGACGATGTACCTGAAAGTGAAATCTTTATCAACTACATTAGATCCTACAAATCGGTATCCACTATGAACATTAACGGTGGCACTGCACGTGACATCCGTCTTGAAAAAATGTTGTTTATTGATGAATGTTCAATGACATGAAGTCACTTACTCAACACCATTCATAAACTTCTACAAACGTTTATGAATAATAATATTCGATTTGGAGGAAAGGTACTTTTATTAGGAGGAGATTTTAGACAGTGATTAGCTATTCTTCCAGATGCCATGCACTCAGCTATTGTTCAGTGCACCTTAAAATACGCAGACAATTGGCATTGCTTTCAAAAGATACAGTTAGTAAAAAAGATACGATGTCCAGAACCAGATCATAACAATTGCTTATTACAACTGAGAGATGGTACACTCACCAATACAGCTGGACTTCAGGCACATATTATTACAATTCCTCAAGCCTTTATCTGCGACAACTTAGTTACAGAGACATTTCGAACAGCAATCTCATTAGACCAAATGCCCCTTTTAACACAACGCACTATATTATGTCCAAAAAATATTAATGTGGAAAACATTAATACCCAAGTCATTCCATTACTTCCTGGAGAGACACAACTCTTTCTAAGCTCTGACAAACTTGACTCTGATCACAACAATAACCATCTTAAATGACCTTACAAGTTCTGAGCTGGAATTACCTTTTACACTTAAACGGCGTGTACAAAGAATTTTTAAAATAAACCTTTACACTGTGCCACACACTTTATTGTTTGCTTTCTATTTGCATCATCTACACCGTCACACTATTCTATATCTCATTCATACATCACGCTCTTTGTCATTCCCAACACCAGGGGTTGGCGAGCGAAGCGAGCAGGGGGCGGAGCCCCCTAGTCAAAGCTAAAGGCGGTCCAACGAAATATAGGAGTGTGTGACCTTTTTTTTTTTTGCTGCCGACTTTTTTTTTTTGGCCAGGCAGTGTATATTGTAAACCTTCAAAATAATGTGCAGTTCAAGTCTCAACAGCATTTCTGGAGCTTAGTAGAGCCCGATAACTATAAGAATCTTCACCAAGCAGCTCTGAAAATGTCTGCTTTGTTTGGGTCTCCATACCTCTGTGAGCCTGACATGACTGTCATGAAGTCAAAGTTCAGAACAAGACTGACAGGCGAACATTTTAATGACTCCATAAGAGTGAACCTCAGTGGCTCCACTCCACCACACACTTCAGTGCCAGTCATCTGACTAAATAATGAGATATTTATTATATTTATTTATTATATTTATAATAATGGAGACCCCTGATATAGAGTTTACTCCCTATAACAGCCTTTACTTTTCTGCAAAGGATTTCCAGAAGATTTTGGAGTGTGCCAATGGGAATGTGTGCCTCTTCCAGCCAAAACCAGATAACTAAAAAACACATCACACGTGTAACTGGACATGTGAATAAAGTGACAAATGAAGAAGTCATTTCTGGGTATTTGAAATTGCATTGTTTTGTTTTGACAGCATTCATGTTTTAATTCAATAGTGTGAGATACACTAGACCAGTGGTCCCCAACCTTTTTGACAGTAAGGACCACTTTACTAAGAGCAAATTTTTCCAGGGACCAGGGGGGAGTTGAGGATTTGAGGCGGGTTTGTAGGGCAGTTTTATACACAATTTACATTACATTTCTATTATTAAGTTATTAAGCAGTTCACATACGTTTGCAACCTGAGATTTTTCTTCTTTTTTGGCATATAACAAAGACATATGCATTGCATTTGCCATTCCAACAGATTGCACATCACAAACATTAACACTGTTATCATTTTTTCGTGTCTGCCGTTTCTATAGGAGGGTGATAATGAGTTAAATTCCAGTGGATGTTTTTCGAATTTTGACAAGCAATAAGCAAAAGGTATCACTGAGAACCACAGAAAACGAGTAAAGTTCGAAGAAAGAATTTTTTTTTTACAATGTTTCTGTTTGGGGATCGTTGTGTAAATGTGCACATCTGAGCTGCGAACACAGATCTAACTGCTCTGTGGATGATTCATTCAAGCATTTCAAGGTCACGTCGTTGTAATGAAAGTATCTGCTGAATGTACTTCGTGGTAACGAGATTTCTATAGACTCGTGTCATATGGGGAAACTGTCGGGACCATCAAAATCCTTCGTTGTAATACTCTCTCACCTCGGTCTCTCTCCTCTCTCTGCGCCGCTGCAAAGCCCTGCCCGCCAAACGTTCTGAAAAGTCTGAGTGAGTCTCCGTTGCCGGCAGTTCTCTTGCGGCCCGGCTGTCAGACAGTTGCGGCCCGGTAGTGGGCCGCGGACCTCTGCACTAGACAATACATACAGACATACAAAATGCACTTTCAGGTGAACTAAATATTTTTTGTGATGTTTTAATGCAAAATGTAAGTTGTGGACACCAACATATTTTACTGTAAATGTTCACGCAAAACAAGCTTATTCAGTTTGTTTGGGTTGAAATAAGCTATGAGAATAAATGATTAGCTCTCGGCCATTTTCATTTTGTTAAAGTAGCTCTCAGGGAAAGAAAGGTTTGAGACCCCTGCTCTATATCAATGTCCATGGTTTTAGAATGGGATGTCCCAGATGCTCATATAGTTGTAATGGTCATACAGTGTAAAATGCAACTACAAACTTAACCAATTACTAATTCATAATGCATGCTTTAAAGGTACAGATTTGTTTAAATACACCATGAAACACAGTAGATCCAAATGGATTAACTTAAATGGACTGTCCATTAATGTACAGTACTGTGCAAAAGTTTTAGGAAGGTGTGCAAAAATGCTGTAAACAAAGAATGCTTTCAAAAATGGAAGTGTTACTCATTTATTTTCATCAATCAACAAAATGCAGTGAATGGTAGTAACACCAAATGTTGATTTGATTTAGATTTTTCTTTTGTTCGCTCACTTTGCATTTTGTAAATTGATAACAATAAACAATCAGTATTTCTGAAAGCATTCTTTGTTTACAGCATTTTTTCATACCTGCCTTAAAATTTTGCACAGTACTGTATATGTTGAGCCTGCGGTGGGTTGGCACCCTGCCCAGGATTGTTTCCTGCCTTGTGCCATGTGTTGGCTGGGATTGGCTCCAGCAGACCCCCGTGACCCTGTGTTCGGATTCAGCGGGTTGGAAAATGGATGGATGGATGGATGTATATGTTGAGCTATTTCCAGTTAACAATGGAGGAGAGGCAAACAAGAACTCAGTCAGAAACATCAATGGGGAAAATAAACCTTAGTGGGGTCCATGGTCAATTAGAACAGACAACTACAGACTCCGTCACAGTCCTGGAGACCTCGGCAAACAGCATCAGTCTGTGCTGGGAAGTCTAATATGACAGCCTTCACTTTTCTGCAAAGGATTTCCAAAAGATTTTGGAGTGTGCCAATGGGAATGTGTGTCTCTTCCAGCCAAAACCAGATAACTAAAAAACACATCACTCGTGTTACCATCAGATGATTCCAGTGTTCCATTTATCTGAGATGATCCATATTACTAACCGAGAATGGTAAACCGGATGGCATGGACGCAGGTACACGGCGATGGGACCATGAGACGTACTGCGCAGACGCGTACAGCTCAACTAACGGAAATAGCAAATAAAAGAACCACCATATTGTGAGTGGCACTACTGCGGAGTGAGGTTAGGAATAATGTGCTGCTTGGGATTGTACAAACTGCTGAACGCTTTACATTCAAACACAATACAGCTCAACGATACACACACGAGCCCACCTGGATAAGATCAATGAATGCAGGCGCCTACAACAAGCGTCAGAAACTGCGGAAGCAAAGCAGGCACGGGTTAAGACACTACGGGGTCCGCAAAGGTCCAGAAAGATAGTACGGAATATGTAAGAGCACACCGATCAAAAAAAAATCAATCGTGTAAAAGCACATAGTACACACAAATCATGTGCTCTCAGCGCACAGAAAGCGTATAAGGACAATACGGAGAATAGAGACCCAAAGGCATTGGAGAGAAGAAAAGGCAGATAAGAGATTATGAAAACAGTGGAATTCGAAAGGCTCAAACAAACGACGGTGCGATACACATGCAGACAAAGGTACAGAATATGAAAGCGGTAAAATTCAAAAGTATTGTGGTGTCCCACCCAGGTTGAGGGCTTTTTGGTTTTAAGTGACTGTTAGGTCCGATTGAGGGAAGGCGGAGTACAGCACGGAGGACTGATAGCGGGGTATTGATTTCATGCGGTAATAGGGGCGGGGGGACGGGGGGGGGGGGCGTTGGAGAGGGTGCTAGAAAGTTGTGTTTGGGGTTAGGAAGTCAGCGATTGTTCAGGTACAACTTTTGTGACACTTTGTCATGTCAGTCACTACAGTATCAAAGAAAAGATAGAAACGATTGCATTACCGCAAACAAAAGGTGATTAATCATCAGAACCAGGTGTAATTGAAAAAATACCAGGACAAACTGAGGTCTGAAAAAAAGAGTAGACAACAAAGTCTTTTCGCATTCGCATCATTCAATGGACAAAACGTGGATTTACACAATAATGGACCATATGCTATGAGAATCTGTGGTCCCACAACAGTTAAAGGAACGACAAGTTAAATTTCAAAGAGTACACAATTCGGTCGGGTGTATATTGATGATCTCGGAGAAGTGATGCAAAGTTTAACAGGCAAAAAGAAAGGTGATGTATATATTCCGCGAGTAACATTACACACCAAAGGAGATCGTGATATGCCATTCGTAGTAAAATGTTTACAGTTTACCGTGAGAATAGCTTTTGCTATGACAATCAATAAATCACAGGGACAAACAGAAAAACTCGAATTATTTATTACAGAAACAGAAACAATATTCACTCACGGGCAGTTATACGTTGCGTTGTCACAATGTGTCTCCAGAAAATACTGTTTTTAATGAAGCTTTAAAGTAAAAGTGAAGATAATGAAATTGAAACAATTCCAACACACAAATCATGTGCTCTCAGCGCATAGAAAGCGTATAAGGACAATACGGAGAATAAAGACCCAAAGGCATTGGAGAGAAAAAAAAGGCAGATAAGAGATTATGAAAGCAGTGGAATTCAAAAGGCTCAAACGAATGATGGCGCGATACACATGCAGAGAAAGGTACAGAATATGAAAGCAGGAAAATTAGAAAGTATTGTAGCGTCCCCCCCAGGTTGACGGCTTTTTGGTTTTAAGTGCGTCCACTATTAATGAACATTCCTTAGGATATAATATCATTTGCTATCATTGTCATTCACTTAACTTCCCTGAAGAAACAACTGGCAATACAACTAATGAGTTTACACGTTGTTGTCAAAGGGGTCAGGTTAGACTGCCTTCTTTAGATGAATATCCTTAATATCTACGGATGTTTCTAACTAACAATGTACCCGAAAGTAAAAACATTATGGACTGCATTATGGATCTTCAATAGTTCATTTGCTTTTTCATCTACCGGGGTAAATATCAGGCCACCAGCTGGCAATGGCCCATACTGCTTTCACGCATGTAGACAAATATTACATCGGATTGGAACAGTGCACCCTGACCCAAATCACGAACGCAGATATGCACAGATCTACATGTTAGATCTGTCCTCACAGGTGGCGCAGTGGTAGTGTTGCTGCTTTGCAGTAAGGAGACTGTGGAAGATTGTGGGTTCGCTTCCCGGTTCCTCTCTGTGTGGATAGCACTTTGAGTACTGAGAAAAGCGCTATATAAATGTAATGAATTATTATTATTATTATTATCTAGATGACGCACTCTATCAACGATTTTACTACAAATGTTGTGTATAAAGAAGTATTCCAATAGATCCTTCTAATGTGCCATGCTATGGGTTCTTTACTTCCTTTGTTCGTCATCTACACCTTTACAATTCGATATATCTCAGACATTCATCAATGTATTTCAGGTTACCCAACCCCGGGGGTAGGTGAGCGAAGCGAGCAGGGGGCGGAGCCCCCTTGTTTTTCTTCTAACAGGACAATGGCCTGGCAGTAGAGCCTTGGCACCAAGTGACACAGCAGGACGCCAAGAAGATAAAAACAGTGGAGGGTCAGAGATGATTCATAATTATTCTTATATGTATACCTTTATGCAAATGACTAGCAAACAGAGGTGCAACGTGCACAGCCAATCAGCTGCTCTAATCAGGTATGCCAGACTAAAATGGTGAGAGTTCAGCCAGAGACCGCATAGCAGATAGGATTTTTTTGTCACAGTGTTGCCTTGTTCTAAACGCAGAATAAAAGATGTAAAAAAGCCCAGATCATTAAACAATGAGATCAGTTAGAGGAAAAACGACTGAGTGGGACAGAAACATGCAGCCACAGTGGGGCGACAGGACTGGTTTAATCTTTTTAGCACCACAGTGAGGGTTTATCTTATCAGCGAGCACAGACGGCTTGAGGTGCTCATGCAGGGTGTCAGCGTGGTATAAAAGGCTTTCTACTCACAGATCAGGTGGTCTTATTCCCTGTAGCTGATGGTCACTATGAGCTGCCCAACTCTCCACGGCCAGGAAATTTTGACTCGGCTTGAAACCACAGTGAGCTGTCATTGTGAAGCTGCTTGGACCAAAAATCTGCAGGCAACAGGGGCTCCCCCAGGACTGAAATTGGAAACACTGGATTAAAGATTAATGTCAGTGCTGACTTAACAGAAGTGGGGCGGAAAGTGTACCCCTGGTGCTCTTGTGTGATTGGCTCAAGCTGGGTGATAACTGATATTGTTAGGTACAGTTTATGGTAATCAGTTTGGAACTGCCGTGTTTTACGGTGTATTTAAACTCACCTGTATCTGGATGTGGAGCCTCCGAAAAAGAGAATATGGTGGCTGCTTTTGAGGATCTTCCCCACAATGCAAATGAGTGTATTGTCTGAGACTTGGCTCCTTTTCTATCAAAGCTGTCTGCTGGTGGATGAAGATCGGATGACCTAAAAAGTAGTAGTAGTAAACAAGAATGTATTAAGACTTGAAAACAGGTACATTTTTTCCTGATGCCAATGTATAATCAGGATGTTATTTTATATACTAATTACCGGTAAATGCATTTTATTATTGCGCAAAACTTGCAATAAAATGCATTTTCTTTTTAAAAAATAATATATATGCAGTATCTCACAAAAGTGAGTATGCGCCTCACTCTTTTGTAAATATTTTATTATATCTTTTCATGGGACAACACTGAAGATATGACACTTTGCTCCAATGTCCAGTAGTCCGTGTACAGCTTGTATCACAGTGTAAATTTGCCGTCCCCTCAAAATAACTCAACACACAGCCATTAATGTCTAAACCGCTGGCAACAAAAGTGAGTACACCCCTAAGTGACAAATGTCCAAATTGTGCCCAAAGTGTCAATATTTTGTGTGGCCACCATTATTTTCCAGCACTGACTTAACTCTCTTGGGCATGGAGTTCACACGAGCTTCACAGGTTGCCACTGGAATCCTCTTCCACTCCTCCATGATGACATCACGGAGCTGGTGGATGTTAAGAGACCTTGCGCTCCTCCACCTTCCCCACAGATGCTCAATAGGGTTTAGGTCTGGAGACCTGCTTGGCCAGTCCAGCACCTTCACCCTCAGTTTCTTTAGCAAGGCAGTGGTCGTCTTGGAGGTGTGTTTGGGGTCGTTATCATGTTAGAATACTGCCCTGCGGCCTAAGGGAGGAGATCATGCTCTGTTTCAGTATGTCACAGTACATGTTGGCATTCATGGTTCCCTCAATGAACTGCAGCTCCCCAGTGCCAGCAGCACTCATGCAGCCACAAACCTCATGACACTTCCACCACCATGCTTGACTGTAGGCAAGACACACTTGTCTTTGTACTCCTCATCTGATTGCTGCCACACACATTTGACACCATCTGAACCAAATAAGTTGATCAGACCACAGGACATGGTTCCAGTAATCCATGTCCTTAGTCTGCTTGTCGTCATCAGACTGTTTGCAGGTTTTCTTGTGCATCATCTTTAGAAGACGCTTCCTTCTGGGATGACAGCCATGCAGACCAATTTGATGCAGTGTGCGGCAGGCAAATGATCTGAGCACTGCCAGGCTGACCCCTCACCACTTCAGCCTCTGCAGCAATGCTGGCAGCACTCATACTTCTATTTTCAAAAGACATCTTCTGGATATGACGTTGAGCACGTGCACTCAACTTCTTTGGTCGACCATGGCGAGGCCTGTTCTGAGTGGAACCTGTCCTGTTAAACCGATGTATGGTCTTGGCCACTGTGCTGCAGCTCAGTTTCAGGGTGTTGCCAATCTTTTTATAGCCGAGGCCATCTTTATGTAGAGCAACAATTCTTGCTTTCAGATCCTCAGAGAGTTCTTTGCCATGAGGTGCCATGTTGAACTTCTAGTGACCAGTATGAGAGAGTGTGAGAGCGATAACACCACATTTAACACACCTGAGACCTGGTAACACTAACGAGTCACTTGACACCGGAGAGGGAAAATGGCTCATTGGGCACAATTTGGAAATCTTTCACTTAGCGGTGTACTCACTTTTGTTGCCAGCGGTTTAGACATTAATGGCTGTGTGTTGAGTTATTTTGAGGGGACAGCAGATTGACACTGTGATACAAGCTGTACACGGACTACTAGTGACTGTGACTACTCAAAACGGCAAAACTGAGAAACTGCCAGCATCGAACCCAGAAGCTCTTGATTGGGAGTCAGCAGTTCTTAGCATTGCACCACGCAAGCAGTTGCATCAACCGCTTACCGCAACCTGCTTTCTTTTTTCTTCAGTTATATTCTTGAATAAAAGCGTACTTGTTCTGTTATACTTGTACTTTTTGTGAAAGTGTTTATTTGATATTTGGACTTCAGGCTTCACACCAGTCATTCTCAGTCACACACACCACTCACATCCACATCCACAGTTTTCCCAGTCTCGTTCGCGCACAAGTTCTGACACGGTTTTATATACAATCATCAGATTCAAATGTTAACAGTTCCCACACACAACTGCTGACTCCCAATCAAGAGCTTCTGGGTTCGATGCTAGCAGCTTCTCAAGTTTACCGTTTTGAGTAGAGAGCTTCTGTTATTGTTAATATTATACAATAAAAACATACATTTGATTTATGTGTGTAACAACCGCTGTAAATTTATAGTGCTTGTCAAAGTTAGCATTCACGCTTGCCCCGATCTGACACTGCTGTTTTCAAATAAAGACGCGCTATAACAGAGGTGAACTCACATCGGAGAAAACAGAAGCCATCCCCACAAGAAACGTCCCCTCACATATAAGAACAACGCAGCTGCACCAGGCGTAAAGGCGAAAGTCCGGCGTCATCCTGCCAATCACCTGTCGTTCAAAGAAACAGCACAGCTTACAGAGCTCGCCAACGCTACACCGTCCAGATCTAAGCACTAGCGTGGAGTATGTGCCCCAAAAAAGTCTTAACTGCATTTGTCAGCAAGTGTCAGCAGGTATTTTTCGTGGCATTACACGTGTAATTTGTGAGCATGCCCTTGACGATCAAACAGAGGAAGCTCAACAGTTCACTTGTGACTTTATGCTGTAGGAAGATAAGTAAATAAATCAGCTCGCATGTTATTTATTTGGATCAAATAAAGACGCGCTATAGCTATTTATCTATCCCCTTAGCTGTTTTTATATATATTATATAATAACTGTTATAAAGACACTTGTTTATGTTAATTGCAGTCTCAATTGTTAAAAATATTTTAAAAGGAGCATCCCACATGAAAATACAACGATCTGATTGACTGACAGTGCATACCACTTTATATGGTTAAAAAGAAAAAAAATAACACTTTCTTTCCAGCAGGGAATCGAACTCGGGTCTCTAAGGCGCAACAGGCCTGCTGCGCACTGATTGGCTGAGCAGTCTGTGTCAACTATCCGCGACTTAGTATGTATCGTGACCGTGATTTAGAGAGAATAAAAGTAAAAAAAAAAAACGGAAACTTTTACAAGTCCTATAAATGCACACCGTGTGTTACAGACGCAAACCAAGTGTATGTGTGTACTGTATAATATTAACAATAAGAGCAGCTCATTACTGAAAACCGCAAATATAGGAGGAAGTCGGGATCGAACCGGGAACTCTTGATTACACCGGGGACGTTTGATTACAAGTCAGCAAATCTTACCACTACTCTAAGGAAACTGTTGTTTTTTCTTTAACCTTTTGTGAAAGTGTTTACTTGATCTTTGGACTTCAGGCTTCATATATTATATAGTTTATGCCTACATTTTGTCATTTACTACTAAAATATGAAAAATGTTTCTGTTTTAAAAATGTGTTTACACAGATTACTGTAGAAACGGAACACACATGAAATGCGTGTGTTCCAAATAGCGATCTATTATTTCCACTCTAAAACTCTAGCAGTTCAGTCACTCCCAGATAATCAAAGAAGGCAAGAGCTGGGAAAACTTAGTGAACGTTCTGCGACGGTGGGGGATGGAATAGCCGGCTGCTTGCTGCTCATCTTAATCGGCACATTTAGAAGACAAAAGACAGGTGAGAACAGTTTTAAGGTGGGCTGGATCTACGAGTTTTTTCGTAGACTCTGGTAATTCTAGTGTTAAAGAATGCACTGGGCTTGATTTTGTTTTCCCTTCTGTTTACTGTGATCGGTTCGTAGCGTGCATTGTTGCAATGTTATTTTTCTTGGTGGTTTATTAAATTACGGATTTTTTCAAATGTTCATTTTTTTACCTGTGCTTAAAACTCATTAAAAAAAAAAAGTGTTTTTAGCCAGCGGTTGGTAGCGCTATAGCGTGAACTATTGCAGTGTTAGTTTTCTCTGTTGTTCAAGGTTTTCTCAGTGTTATTCAATGTTTTTACATTTAGTTTACTATTACGCTGTGCATTCTATGATTTGATTAACTATATTTGTGCTTTACATATAGTTCGTATGGTCTGGAATGGATTAATTGTATTTACATACAATCCTATCGGAGGAATTGCTTCGGTTTACGACCAGAGTTTTGGAACGAATTATGGTCATGAACCGAGGTTCCACTGTATGTACTGTGACAGTTTACGGGTCTCCGTGACCTCTTTACCCTCAGACCACACGTCAGACACCAGGTAAAATCCAAAGATGAATATTTATTATTATATCTAACGTGCACAAAGCACCCACACTCCACAATACTCATATAATTAATAAACAATAATCCAATCAATAAACAATCCTCCACACTCCCATATGCGTTGCCACCCTTCCACCCAGCTCAGCTCAACTTCTGGGATTTCCCATCGTCCTTTTATATTCCCGGACCTGGAAGTGGTTCCAATCCTACAGTCCATGATTCCTGATCACTCCGGGTCAGATTAAAAGCCCTTTTCTTCAACCCGCAAGCACATTGTTTCTTCTGGTCATGTGATCATGACGCACTTCCAGGTTATAGGGCACGTAGCACTCTGTAAGCCTCCCTACAGCAGCTCCTGGTGGTCCCCATGGTATCGAGCAGGGTTGTTTATAAAAACTACACCGTCCATAATGCCCTGCTGGAATTTGGGGACCTTCCATGCTGCTGGGAGGACTCCATCTAGCGGCCTGGAGGTGTGGACCGGAATATTCGGCCAGCCATCCCTCACAGTACATAAGTACCAGGGCGAAATGTGGGTTGGGGGGGCTGAAAATTACTGGGGTTGAAATGTTGGGGACAACGTATCCGGATGCCTGCAAGGAGTCCTTTTACTGCTGATTGCCATTGTCTCTGCCGGTTCCTTCAGCACAAAATTTCCCATTCGCTTCCTAGATGGTTTGGTGTGTCTTTCTGTGATCCATAGTGTCTCCATCCATCATGGTGTCCACTTCCTTTGGCAGCTGAAGAAGGCAAGCCTACCTCTCCCATTCTCATCATATCTTGCAGGGGCAGCGTTCTGACCAGCTGCATCACTGCCTGGTTTGGGAAGTGCAGTGTGGTCAGATCCTACAACAGATAGTGCACATGGCAGAAAAGATCACTGGGACCTCACTGCCCTCCATTAAAATCCTCTTTATAAAACGTTGCATCAGCAAAGTCCACAGAATTTTGAAAGGCCACTCCCATCCTCCCCACAGTCTCTTTGTCCCACATCTGTCTGGTAGAAGGTGCTGTAGCATCTGATCCAGTTCTGCTGGGTTCTGCAGCAGCTTTCTACCCCTTGGCAGACCGAACTCTGAATTCTGTGCTGAAAAACTGCCCTCAGACCTGCTCCTAGTCGCTTATTTAGCACACTGTTACACTTGTTACTAATGTTGTCTTTTATTATTAGTTGTTGTATATTTATTACTGTCTGTTTCAAATGATTACTAGCTATTCACTTGCCTATTATTTATTAATCTATTTATAGTACATTATAGTTCTTTACCTGTCTTGCACTTGTCTTGCGTTTAAGTATATGTTGCACTGCATCCCCAGTGGATGTCACTTCATGCCACTGTATGCTGCAATGCACTGTATGGGTGATATGACAATAAAGCCACTTGAGTTGACTTATGTGCCAACTAATGAGCTGGCACCTCTTTTGAGGCAACTAGGCCTGAGATACAGTAGTAGTCCTTGGGTCTGGCATGTTAAAACAGTCTGTCACCGTGTCACAGAGGAGCGTCCCCGTCGATAAACTATAAACGTTTAAATGCTTTTATTGTTTTAGATTTTTTTCTCCTGCTGCATCCTTGGCTGGGTCGCTTTGACTTTTCTTGCATTCTGTAGTGATAATTACAGACTCACAAGCCTACTTTTGTTTGCAGAGCCGGTGGTGGGTGGCACCCCCCTGCTGAGCTGCCAGGAGAGGAGGAGAGTCTGACCCCGATTTGGACAGCTGTGTATTTAGAGAGCAGTGCTGGGTATTGTGGGGGTGAAGGTGGCACAGGCGTCTGTTGTGATCAGGGTGATGAGTTTGCCTCGAGTTTCCTGCCTGTTACACTCGGGTTTACTTTACATTGCACCCTGAGCTAAGCAGGTCTACAAACGTCTAATACACCACCACGGCAGCAGAAATAACCAGAGTGTGGAGGACCAACACTACATACCTACAGGGGACAGCACCAAAGAATTATTACCACCCCTAAAGGAAAAGTTGCACTTACATAATAGTTCGCCAGTATGTTGGACACTTTGCACAAGAGGTAAAATGGGGGACAGGTTTTAGGGCGAGACACAGTCACTGACCTACCGAAAAGCAGATAAGGAGCTCACAGAAGGCCAGAGACCTCACTTCTAGTTTGCGTCAGAACTCCTGCATCTTCCCATCCCGATCACATAAAAGAACAGAGCTGCACAGAACAGACCTGCTACTGCTGGAGCCATTTAATTTGGTTTTCATTAATTTTGTTTTAGCATTTTTGCTGTTAAATGGGGTTCTCAGGGAAACCTCAATACTTAATGCTATTCTGTCTCATTTTCTTTTACAGTATAAATACAAAATTCATTTAATGTGTAGAAAAATAAATAAATGAATGAATAATTCATAACGTGGAGCGTCAGTAGGCTTTGCGCCCTGGGAACCGAGTTACCCGAGCTATTCTCTAACATTTCAGTAATTATTTACCGCTCTGATGCTGATCTTTCTGATCATAAAATAATTTGTTGCAGAATTTTGGTATTTGAGGGTTCCTCTAGAGGGCCACTTTCTCTTGCATGATTTGACCCACAAACCTATCAGCACATTGGCATCTCATTAAAGGCTTAACTCTCGAGTTTGGTATTTTTCCATTCAGTCTTTTTACCACTAGACTGTCTGACACACAGAGAGACGCACACCCATCATCTAGATAAAAAATGTTTTCGGTATCATGGGACCCTAAAACTTCGAGATCCGTTAAAAACCAGAAATTGAAATTTTTGACAAATCTAAAGCTTTTGCTCCTCCCCCATCAACGATAGATTATGGTGGGGGAGGGCGTAATGCAAAAAGGTGACAATGCCAAAGAGTTGGGGTAACAACCTGGCAGTGTCCTTTAATATGAGGCAAGTGTGAGCAAAATAAGTGAATAATGGAAGGACCAGCATTCCGTCATTGTTTTGGTGGTGTTGTGGAGGAGAGATCTGACCTCTTAGAGAGCAGGTGTTATTCTGCTGGAAAACTAGTGCCTTGAGTGCCAAAAAAGCAGGACTGGGAGTTGAGACAAGAGATCATTAATCTGTAAGAGAGAAAAGCCTAGTGCTAAAACCACAACGTAATCTAAAATCAAAGTCAAAGATCAGAAGATAGTCTTTAGCCAAGGAAAATTTTCAGTAATCTTGTGATTTAGATTCTTTTTTCCATCCTCAAAGTCTGATAATTTGGAAGACCCAGGAGTTGAACTTTATACATTACTAGCTGTCCCCTGTGGCTCTGCCCACATAGTAGTGAAACAGGACAAAATTTAAAAATCAATAACAAATTGTAATTCTGGCCAAGCAGAAGGTGCACTCCAACATTAAACATTGGCACTGTATCTGATCGTGAGAGCGTCCCCCGCATGGGGAGAAAAGCACGTGGCCATGATATCATCTGCCAATTGGCAGCTACCCTCTAAAACACACATAGCTCTGATCTCTGTTTCCGCTCAAACCGTGCCACAGAGGACGTCATATCTATTGCACTCCATTTTTTGTTGGAACATCTGGAGAACAGAGACGCTATGGTCCACATGCTGTTTGTTGATTTTAGTTCGGCTTTTAATACCATCATCCCTCAGAATCTGATCAGCCAACTGGGCCCATTGGGACTGAGCATACCTCTGCAAAACTGCAAAACTAATGGGTAGGCCTCAGTACGTACGGGTAAGAAAGAATAACTCAGATACCATCTCCTTGAGCACAGGTTCTCCACAGGGGTGCGTTCTAAGTCCCCTCCTCTTCACGCTCATGACCCACGATTGTTGTGCCAAGTTCAGCACAAACCAAATTATTAAGTATGCGGATGACACAACAGTGGTGGGTCTCATTCGAGGTGATGGGGAGGGGGATTACAGAGAGGAGGTGAAGTCATTTGTGGAATGGTGTGATAAAAACAATTTGATACTGAATGTCGAAAAAACGAAAGAACTGGTGATCGACTTCAGGAAGAAACAGCTGATACACATCCCCGTCTACATTAAGAACACTGCTGTGGAAATTGTGCAGTCTACCAAGTTCCTGGGAGTCAATGTGACGAACAACCTCACCTGGTCCCTGCACACCTCCTCCATCATCAAGAAAGCTCACCAGCGCTTGATCTTTCTGCGGAGGCTAAAGAGGGCCCATCTCAGTAAGTCAGTCCTCACCACTTTTTACAGAGGGACCATAGAGAGCGTGCTAACCTGTAGCAGCTCTCTATGGCAGGAGAGCTGCAGCGCTTCGGACTGGAAAGCACTGAGGAAAGTGGTGAGGGCTGCGGAGAGGATCATTGGCGCCCCGTTGCCTAATGTACAAGACTTGGCAAAACAAAGCTGTCTGGCCAGAGCTGTGTGGATTTCTAGAGACCCTGCTTATCCTGCCTCTGAACTCTTTTCCCTCATGCCCTCAAGCAGAAGGTATTGCAGCCTGAAATGTAGAACTACCAGGTTTAAAAACAGTTTTTTTCCTACTGCTGTTCATCTTTTAAATGAAGCATTTTAGTATTTTATTGTAGGCATTTTTAATTCAGAATTTTATGTATTTTCAATTTAGACTTTTATGCACTTTTAATTAGAAATTTTTATGCACTTCTAATCAGAATTTTTGTGCATCTTTAATCAGAATTTTTCTGCAGTTTAATTAGAATGTAATTGATTTTAACTATGTGTTTTTATTAATGTCTTGTGCATCGTATTTTCGTTCTCCAGCACATCTTGGATGTTCTGCTGAATGACAAATAAAATTGAATTGAATTGAAAAACATCAAATGTTACTCCTTAATCATCTTTAGATGATAATGTCTGCTGAACAAACAGGTATCGCCAGCTAAGATAAGGAAAGGTACGCTCCATCACAGGGCGAGAGGTAGAGCGACTCGTACAGAGGCTGGCATGTGAGTGAGGAGGGCCCCGTCCCCCTCCCCTCGGCCCACAGCCTCTCTTTTGTATTCACAGAAATAAATTTTTACTGCCAGTGAACTATGATACTTAGCACATTGAGAGAAGTCGCAAAATCAACCGGAATGTTCAACCAAATTATAGAAAAAACCAGATCTAAATCCGTTAAGTAGTTCTCTCGTGAAAAGCAGACAGACATAGAGACATTGGATTTTTATATATATAGAGATACAAGGCAAGTAAGTTGGAGTTGTATGTAGCAGAGGATAATTATAATATTATAGAAATAACGGAAACCCAGCTAAATAATAAAGATGGGGATGAGTATAAAATAGAGGGATACACATGTTATGGAAGGATAGACAGAACAGAAAAGGAGGTGGGGTTGATGTTTATGTCAAACAGAATTTAAATGCAAGTCCTGTTAAAGTTGGGTGATGAGCTCCATCTTAGTGAGGACATCTGGCTTCGCCTGGGAAGCGTTAGGGAAAGAGATCTTATTTTAGGAGGGTGTTATAGACCACCCAATGCAGACAGTAATTTCAATGCAAGACTTTTTAGTAAAATTCTAAAGGCAAGTTTACAGAGGGAACATTATAGTCTTGAGGGACTTCAACTGTCTGAATATTATCTGGGATAACCTGATCGGGTTAAGTAGTTCTCTTGTGAAAAGCAGACAGAGATACAGACAGACAAACAGATGTTGTATTTTATATATACAATACATACATATATATATATATATATATATATATATATATATATATATATATATATATATACAGCCCAGTAATGGCGCACTGCACAAATACACTTGACTTATAGTTTTCATCATCTTTCTCTGCACGTTTATCATTTGTTTGCTCAGAGGTTGATGTACTTGCTGCTTCCTGAGCGGCTCTTCTTTTCTAAACCCTAGCGGTCCGCTTCTTCTCTTCTTTCGTCTGCATCTTTTCACGTTAATACTGATTAAGTCAGTGTTTGTGTTGTAATTACTTTGTATGTTTTCTTTCATTTTTCACTTAAGCTGGTCAATCATAACTCCAAAAGCGGATAGTAGAGGTCACATAGTATATGTATTTCAGGTCCATCGGTCAAACTGTTTGCGAGCTACAGGTACAGACAAACGGACAGCCACGGTAGCTTATAATATATATATATATATATATATATATATATATATATATATATATATACACATACATTAATCCCTCCTCGATCGCAGGGGTTGCGTTCCAGAACCCCCCGCGAAAGGTAAAAATCCGCGAAGTAGAAACCATATGTTTATATTGTTATTTTTATATTGTCATGCTTGGGTCACAGATTTGTACAGAAACACAGGAGGTTGTAGAGAGACAGGAACTTTATTCAAACACTGCAAACAAACATTTATCTCTTTTTCAAAAGTTTAAACTGTGCTCCATGACAAGACAGAGATGACAGTTTCGTCTCACAATTAAAAGAATGCAAACATATCTTCCTCTTCAAAGGAGTGCGCGTCAGGAGCAGATAATGTCAAAGAGATAGAGAGAAAGAGAGCGAGAAAAGCAAACAATCAAAAACCAATAGGTGCCGTTCGAGCTTTTAAGTATGCAAAGCACCGCCGGACAAAGCAGCTGCACGGAAGGGAGCAATGTGAAGGTAGTCTTTCAGCATTTTTTAGAGGAGCGTCCGTATCCTCTAGGCCAGTGTGCGAACAGCCCCCCTGCTCACACCCCCTCCGTCAGGAGCAGAGAATGTCAGAGAGAGTGAGAGAGAGAGAGAGAAGCAAACAATCAAAAATCAATACGTGCTGTTTGATCTTTTAAGTATGCGAAGCACCGTGCGGGAAGCATATCGCTTGACAAAGCAGCCACAAGTAAGCCCAGCAAGGAAGGGAGCAATGTGAAGGTAATCTTTCAGCGTTTCTTGAGGAGCTGCCGTATCCTCTAGGGGTGCAAGCAGCCCCCATGCTCACAATATATTTGAGGAGTTTTATTTAATACGTAATATGTGCTCTGATTGGGTAGTTTCTCAGCCATCTGCCAATAGCATCCCTTGTATGAAATCAACTGAGGAAGCATGTACCAGAAATTAAAAGACCCGTTGTCCACTGAAACCCACGAACCAGCGAAAAATCCGTGATATATATTTAAATATGCTTACATATAAAATCCGCGATAGAGTGGAGCCGCGAAAGTCGAAGCGCGATATAGCAAGGGATTACTGTATATGTATATATATATATATATATATATATATATATATATATATATATATATATATATATATATATAAACCAGACATCATCCCCTGGAAACCATGAAGCAGCCGCTATGCTAACTCTTTAAATAATACTGACAGCTTCAGAGATACAAAACGGCATTGGGGAAACCACAAGATCATTTTCATTCAAAGAAATAAATGTTATTTGAAAAATTAGCCATAAAATTAACATTAACATGATATATATGCATTGCCACACAAAATTGCATTCTAAAGTGAAGCATCTTCTATAAATTTGAAAAAAATACATAGCCAGTCTTCACATTTTATTGTGGAAAATTATGGAGCACAGGATACTTGGGAAAACAATCCCATCCATTTTTTTTACCTCAGTAAAGTCGCCGAGCATTGATCTGCGTCTTGGGATTACACACGTGTTGTAAAATTGATCATACATGTTATTTTCAAACAAAATAAAAAAAACACAGCAATATTTTGAGATTACACCATTTTAAAAGAAGACCAGCTATGTGCACTCCCTCAGTGCTTGTCTTCCTCCACAATGATCTTTCACTCCCAGCGGCTCTAGTTTCCTCCCGAAAGAGAAACTCCTCCCACAAAGTTGTCACACGAGCAAACAAAAACGTATCCTTACCTCAAGAAAGATAGATAGATAGATAGATAGATAGATAGATAGATAGATAGATAGATAGATAGATAGATAGATAGATAGATAGATACTTTATTAATCCCCAAAGGGAAATTCACATACTCCAGCAGCAGCATACTGATAAAAACAATATTAATTAAAGAGTAATAAAAAACACAGTGCAAGTTAAAAAATGCAAGGTGGAGAGTGCCAGGCAGTAACTTTGAATCATGTTAACGTTTACCACCCCGGGTAGAATTGAAGAGTCGCATAGTGTGGGGGAGAAACGATCTCCTCAGTCTGTCAATGAGCAGGACGGTGACAGCAGTCTGTCTCTGAAGCTGCTCCTCTGTCTGGAGATGATCCTGTTCAGTAGATGCAGTGGATTCTCCATGATTGACAGGAGTCTGCTCAGCGCCCGTCACTCTGCCACGGATGTCAAACTGTCCAGCTCCATGCCTACAATAGAGCCTGCCTTCCTCACCAGTTTGTCCAGGCGTGAGGTGTCCCTCTTCTTTATGCTGCCTCCCCAGCACACCACTGCGTAGAAGAGGGCGCGCGCCACAACCATCTGATAGAACATCTGCAGCATCTTATTGCAGATGTTGAAGGACGCCAGCCTACTAAGGAAGTATAGCACCAGGAACATGCAAGTCATTATTTCCAGGTCCCATTTGTTGTCAGAAACATGCATTGGAAACACAGAAGGCAGGTTTTATTTTACCATTTCCAAGATGACATATTTGGTAAGTTTTTTGTTTTTCGTTTTTTCTGGTGGCATTCAGTGCCCCATAGGTTACATTATAAAACTGTAGAACTGGCTATGAATTTTTTGAATGTATAGTACTAGGGTGTAGTACCGTGTTAGCCATTATGAATGCAGTGAGAGGTCAAGCAAAAACACACCTTTTGTTGGCTAGAAAATGTTCAACTTTGGAACACAATTTCGTGTGTCAAATGCCTTCGAAAAGCTTCTACATGAAAAATATCAAACTTATCCTTTAAATGATGGGGGCAACTACCTTTTCACACAGTGTTGGTTGCTGTTGCATAACTTTACTGACTCAAACACCAAGTATAATTTGTTCCCTCAGGTGCCCTTTTTCAAACCTGTAAGCAGGGTCCAGTAGGTGGCGGGTGGCCAGTGTGTCGAGGTCTCCCGGATTGTGACTTAGTCAGACTTGCAACAGACCTTGGACTCCCCTAAGATTATTTAAACCATTATTGCTGCTGATGGTTTGGTGTTTTGCTTTTCCTGTAATGTGTTGTCAACTGACCACAGCTCAGTGTCAATATTAATTGACAGACATTTTTAGACTCCATTTACGTTATTCAGTTTGGAACTGCCGTGTTTTACTCTATGTTCAAACAAATTTGTGTCTTTGCGTGCATGCATTGTGTAAATTACTCAT